>NW_022437029.1:2285885-2286693 GCF_009761245.1 Sapajus apella | reverse complement strand
ATACACACACACACACACACACACACACACACACATACATACACACGTCTTTGGTCTAGTTGTTCTATAGGGTTGTTCAGGTATCGTATATCACTGTTGATTTTCTGTTTATTTGTTCTATCTTGTGTTGATTATTTAAACCATTTGCATTTAATGTCATTGGTATGGTTAAATTGACAAATACCATTTTGCTTTTTTGTTTTCTATTTATATCATGAGTACTTTCTTCTTCTGTGACTTCTTTACTACCTCCCTTGAAGTTTATATTGTCTGCCATACATTTTAATTTCTTCTTCTCATTATTATTTTTTAAGATGGAGTCATGTTCTGCTGCCCAGGCTGGAGTGCAGTGGTGCAATCTCGGCTCACTGCAACCTCTGCTTTCCAGGTTCAAGTGATTCTGCTGCCTCAGCCTCCTGAGTAGTTGGGATCACAGGCACAAGTCACCATGCCTGGCTAATTTTTGTATCTTTAGTAGAGATGGGGTTTCACCATTTGGTCAGGCTGGTCTCAAACTCCTGACCTCGTAATCCACCCACCTCAGCCTCCCGAAGTCCGGGATTATAAGCATGAGGCACTGCACCTGGCCTTCTTATTGATTTTTAACTCCATTTTCTTCTGTTATTTTTTAGTAGCTGATCTATGCCTTATAATATACATCTTAATATATCAGAATTAAAGATTTATACTAATTTGGTTCCAGTAAGATATAAAAACTTTACTCCTTAGTAGTTTTATTCCCTGCTCTATTTGTTGTACTATTATTGTCATACGTATTACATCTATGTGTGTTATAGACCCAACAATT
>NW_022437029.1:2196405-2285785 GCF_009761245.1 Sapajus apella | reverse complement strand
TTTTTTTTTTTGAGACAGAGTTTTGCTCTCGTTACCCAGGCTGGAGTGCAATGGTGTGATCTCGGCTCACCGCGGCCTCCGCCTCCTGGGTTCAGGCAATTCTCCTGCCTCAGCCTCCTGAGTAGCTGGGATTACAGGCACGTGCCACCATGCCCAGCTGATTTTTTGTATTTTTAGTAGAGACAGGGTTTCACCATGTTGACCAGGATGGTCTCGATCTCTTGACCTTGACCTTGTGATCCACCTGCCTCGGCCTCCCAAAGTGCAGGGATTACAGGCGTGAGCCACCATGCCCGGCAACAATTATATTTTTTATATCATTTTCTGTTTTTTAAAGAAACTAATAGAAGAGAGAACCAAAATATATTTATAGAGTTGGTACAAAATATACCAACCTTTTGCCATTTTTGTTTTTCTTTCTTTTTTCCTGTGGATCATGTTACCATCTGATGTCATTTTCTTACTCCAATGTAGCTGTGTTGTAAATGGGGTAATAAGTTCCCTTTTTGTGGTGTTTAAGGATCATTCCAACATGACTATGGAAATTGCGCCTGGAGAGACAGATACCATTAAAGGATTTATTATACTCACGGGTCCTAGAGAAGGAGGCATGGTATGCCACCATGCATGGGATCATATTGGAGGTGCTCCTAGGGAGCGGACTCAACAGAGCAGGTAGGACGTTAATAGTGTGGACCCCTGGACAAGTGCTTTTATCTTACTGGTCCATTTGAATGTGTCGCTAGGTCATAGTCAGGGGACAAGAAGGGAAACTTGTTGCAGGGACCAGCCTTCTCACACTGGTGCACCTCATTGTTTGGGCATGATGGTCACAGCCTATTTGTGAGGATGTTGAGGCATCAGGAAAATATGAAGTTTTAGAAATTTACAAAAACTTCATTTCTACCCTCCTCCTTTTTGTTGTTATTGTAGAATATACTACATTGCTATATGTTATAGTGCCAACAATGCAGTTTTTAATACCATCTTATGCAATTGCTTTTCTAATCAGCTATAAGAAAAAATGAAAGAAATATTCAACTATACAGTGTTTCATAATTCCTTAAAAAATTACCTTTATTGATGCTACTGATTTTTTTGTGTTGATTCAAGTTACTGCTTGGTGTTGATTTTGGCCAGAAGAACTTCCTTTAATATTTATTGTAAGAAGTGTCTGCTAGCAAGAAATCATCTCAGTTTTTGTTTATCTTGAATATCTCTAGTTCATCTTCATTTTTGAAAGATAGCTTTATTGGATACAGAATTCTTGGTTGACAATTTTTTTCTTTTGGTACTTTGAATATGTCACCCTACTGCCTTCTGGCCTCCATTGTTTCTGATAAGAAATTAGCTATAAATTTCATGATGGTTTTCATCTATGTGATAAGTCATTTTTTTCTCTTGCTGCTTTCAAGTTTTTCTCTTCACTTTAGCTTTCACATTTTTACTCTGTGTCTGGGAGCAGATCTCTGTGTTTATCTTACTTGAAGATTTTTTTAGCTACTTGGATATGTAGATTATTGTTTATCTTCAAATTTGGGAAGTTTTTGACTATTTTTTCAGAGATTCTTTTTCTAAATTTTTCTCTCTCTTCTCCTTTGGGACTCCCATTCTGAATATTGGTATATTTAATGTTGTTTTGAATTTTTCTAAGGCTCTGTTTATGTTTTTCCTTCAAAATACATACTCTCTATTGATCTATTTTTAAATTTGCTGAGTTTTTTTATTGTGCCAACTCAAATCTCCTGTTGAGCCTCTTCAGTGATTTTTTTCATTTCACTTATTGTACTTTTCAATTCAAGAATTTCAGTTTGTTTATTTTTATAGTTTCTAACTCTATTTTAATAATCTCAATTTGATATGCTTGTAGTCCTCCCTTCTTTTAACTCTTCAAGCACGTCTTTGTTTATTTCTTTGAGCACATGTATAATAGTTGCTTTGAAGGCTTTGTCTGAGGAGTTCAACACCTGTGCCCTCCTAAAAGCAGTTTCTATTGCCTACTTTTTATTCCTGTGTGTGAGTCAAGACTTTTCACCAAGTTCTTCACACTATCATTCTGAAATTACTGCTTCTCTCTCTCTCTCTTTTTTTTTTTTTTTTTTTTTGGATAATCTTTGTATAACTTTTTATTTGATAGAATATCAAATTTACAGAAAAGTTACATAGTAGAAGGAATTTATCATATAATTTTTAGTCAGATTAACGAATTTTTCACATTTTGCTTCATTTGATATATCCTTATTTTTTATATGTTTAAATATCTGTATGTTTATATCATTTTTTGGACCATCTGTTAGTAAGCTGGAAAAATCACATATGTACTTCCAAAGAGCAAGAACATTCTTTTAAATAACCATAGTTACAATGATCAAAATCAGCAAATTTTAAATTGATATGATGTTATTACGTAATCCACAGTCCATATGCAACTTTTGTCATTTGTCCCAATAATGGCTTTTATAGCACTTTCTCATTCATCAGTCCTGGATCATATATTGCCTCTACTCTGAAATAGTTTCTTGGCCTTCCTCCTGTCCTTGACATGTTTTTAATACTGCTAGAGAGTTATTCTACAGAAAATCTCTCATTTGGATTTGTCTGATGTTTCTTTAATTATGTTCTTTTTCATGTGACATTTCCTTATTGGTCATTTGCATATTTTTCGAATAATTTGCCCAAGTTTAAGGCAGGAAATTGTTTGCTTTTCATTTATTGGGTTCTACAGATTCTTTATACATGCTAGATACAAGTGTTTTTTTTTTTTTTTTAACAAATATTTTCTCTCTGCCAGTCACTTACCTATTCATTTTTCTAACATTATCTTTTGATGAGCAGAATTATTTCATTTTGATGAAATGCAAACTATACATTTTTAAATGGTTTTTTAGGCATGTCTAAGACATCTTTGGTTATTCCAAGGTCAAGAAGATAGATTCTGATGATCTTTAGAAGCTTTATATATATATATTATTTATCATTTTTCTACTTTTTAATGTATCCCATCTGGTTTTGTTTTTGTTTCTCTGTTCTTACTATTCTGCCTTCTTTAGGGTTAATTGAATTTTGGGGTGTTTCATTATAAATCTTATTTTAGCTTTTTGGTTAAACTTCCTTGCATTAAATTTTTTGGTATTTGCTCTAGGGATCACAGTTTTAATTCTGAAGTTGTCACTGTCTGCTTAGAGTTAATCTTGTACCACTTCCTGTAAAGCACCAGAACCTCATGATAGGCTAGTCATATATACAAATCCACCTTTATATTATAGTCACATATTACATCTACTTACATTGTAAATTCATAATAGTTTTTAAATTGTTATATGCATTCAAATACATTTAGAGAAGAAAAACATGTATTTTTTAATATTTACCCATATATTTACCATATCCATTGTGCTTCATTCTTTCTACAGCTTTCAGTTTCAATCTGGTATCATTTTTTTTTTTTTGTCCTAAAGAACATTTTTTTTTCCTGCATTTCCTGTAGTACATATCTGCTGGAAACAGATTCTTGCACCTTTCACTTATCTAAAAATGTCTACATTTTGCCTTCATTATTGAAGAATAATTTTTCTGGACATAGAACATTGGATTCTTTGTTTTCTATCAGCACTTGAAAGAGGCTATTCTGTTGCCTTTTCTTATCCATTGTTGGTCATTTACATTGTTGGTTGCCTGTTTATGATGTGTCATTTTTCTCTGGCCATTGTCAAGATTTCCTCGTTGTCTTTGGTTTTACTACACTGTGCTGTGTCCCACACTTCTCTGAGGTCTGTGATGTGCCTTGTTGTGATTCTTGGAGTTTGCTAAGATTCTCAGATCTGTAGCATTATCTTTTCCACCATTTTGAAGAAATTTTTATTTATAAGTTCTTCAAATATTTTTTCTGCCTCTCCTCTCATCTCCTCTCCTCACTCTCCTCTGCTCTCCTCCTCTCTCTCACTCTTTCCCACCCTTCCCTTCTCTCTCCTTCTCTCTTCTTCTCTCTCTTTTTCCCTCTTTCTCTCTTCTGCTTCATCTCACTCCCCCTACTCCCTGCTTCTGGGACTCAATTAAATATATGTTAGACCAATCAACACTGTACCACTGATCACTGAGGCTGTGTTCATGTTCATTCTTTTCTCAGTCTTTTTTCTCTCTGTTCTTCAGATTGGATCATTTCTATTGATCTCTCTTCAGTTTGATTGATCCTTTCTTTTGATGTCTTCAATCTGCTGTTAAGCCATTTAATAAATATTTTATTTTAGAAATTAGTTTTCATCTTGATGATTTCCCTTTGTTTCTTCTTTATATTCTGTTACTAATTTGAAATTCTTAATCTTTTTATTCATGATGGCTACATTTTTTGTTTTAAGTCCCCAAACATATATCTAGTAGCTTCTTTAAAGTCTTTGTCTGCTATTGAAGCATTTTGGCCACTCAGGATTATTCTCTTAGGTGTTTTTTTTTTTTTTTTAATCATGACTATGGGTCATATTTTCCTACTTCTTTACATGTCTGTAAATTTCGATTATATGGTAGACATTATAAATGATATTTCATAGGAAATCTGGAATCTGTTATGTTCTTCTGAAGATTATTGATTTTGTTCTGGCAGGCTGTTTGTTACCTTGGCTGGGCTCAAAATGTGAACTCCGTCTCTCCTGCAGCAAGCAGTACAAAAATTTTAGTTCATTCCCCCCTGCCTCCTAGCTGTTACCTTCTGCCTGGTTCCTTGGAGTCTCCCCAGTATGTGAGAATTCAGGGGAGTGGAGCCAAGAATTAGGAAAGAGTTGACATGTGGATTTCGGTGCTCCTCTCTCTGAAGTTCTTTCCTTCCAGAGATATTCTCCCTCAGTTTTCGTCTGCTCTGGCAGCCCTAAATTCCATTCTTGGATTCATTAAGCCAATGAGATTAACGGCTTTCTATTTGAGCTCCAATCACTCCACAACACACATACCTGAGAGCTTTTCCAGGATAAAAGCCCTACACACATAAATCACTCCTATTGCAATTCCCTTCTTTTAAGTGTTGATTCCAAAAATAAAAAAACTAAAAAATAATAAAAAAGAAAAAAAGAGTTGATTCTACTTTAATTTCTGCTTTTGGTTACTCATTACTGCCTTCAAATGATTGTTTTTAATATTTTCTCCACAGTTTATACTTATCATCAGTGGAAAGTTTTACTGTGGTGTAAGCTACTCTACCATTTGGAAGTCTAACCTACCTTGAAATTCGAAGGATATTTTTCTGGAGTTTAGTATCTATGTTGGGAGTTATTTTCTTTCATTGGAGTTTTATACTTAAAATAGTTACCTCTGAGAGGACATCACTGCTGATACTGACCTGAAAGTTGGTGGGTACAGAGACCCTGGAGAAGGTGATGCAGGGTAGATGGCAGAACCCTGCCATGGGAAGAAAGTGAGGGAGAGCACTGTTGGAAAGGGAGGTGGAAAGACACTGAATAAAGGTGGGTGTTTTCCTATCTTCCCTAAGGCTGACTTCTGGTAGATTAAATCACCTCCTCAAACTGATAAGGGAAAAGTGAACCAAGAGTTACTCTCTCTAGGTCTTTCTATAGCTCTCTGAGGTTACATGAATTGATATTCGAAGATCTCAAAGGATTCTAATACCCCCAGAACCTTCTCTAGTTTGTCAGTTATCTTGTTTGTGTGCTGGGTTCACTCCTTTGATTGGGCACTGTCCTGGGTACTGGTAAAAGAGCAGTGAATATAATACGCATAGCTCTCACCCCTCAAAACCCACAGCCTTGGGAGGAAGGAATGCTAAGCAGACACCTCCCAAACAAGTTATTGATGACAACCTTGGTAAGCAATGTGAAAGAAAGGTACTGGGAGCTAAGAAAGAATCCACAGGGGTCTAAACAGCCTGGAGGGTGGTGTGGGATTAGGGGATCTGTAGGGTGAACACTAAAGCTTTTATGCATAATTATATGCTCAGATGTATGGAGTCAGGGACAGATATTTTTCTTTGCATTATATAGGTAAATATAATGGATTGAAACCTTTAAAATACCATATTAAAATCTATTCTCATTCTTTATGTGAATTAACTTTTGTATATTTCAACAGAAGCTGAGACTAATGATGGAACCCTCCTATAAGCTGGGAAGGAGCCTGTGGTCATTAGGGTGGAGGGAGAGGGCGTGTGGTAGCCCCCACATTAAGGGGTCTTTTTTAGATGCAGGACTCCCCTGGATTCTGTGGGTGCCAGGATACACACTGACAAGTGATGCGCCCTGCAGCAGGGGCTGGAAGCTCAGCACTCTTGTGAGTTCATTAGAACCCCTGAAGAACCCCGGTTGGTCTAGATTTAGTTTAAAGAGTAAGTTTTCTTTGACTTGGAGCTCAGTGGCCAGCTCACTTAGGGCAGAGATGAAGGAGAGGGCTACTTGAAGCTACTGCGTGCTTTTGTTCGTGTCTGAGCAGCATTAAGATGAAGTCTGGAGGAGCTAAGAGCAGGACACAGGCAAGGTTCAACAGCCTTCCGAGGTACAGGAAGGTGGGCGATGAGGACTAAGGCTGACTGACTAGGTTTAACGTTTTTTGTTCCAACTCCAGGAGTGGAAGGGTGGAGGGCAGACGCTGGTGAGGGGACACTGAGGTGGCCTGACTTGATCTTGGAGTTTCAGTGAGAAGCACTGTCTTCGTGTGAGAAGCAAAAGGAGGCCTGGGAGAGATTGGGTACTTGCCACACTGCCTTTCTAATTCTGGTTTTACTCCTGGCGTTTCCTTGAACTTTACTGGGGGTATGGGAACACATGTTCAGAAAGGCAAGTCACTTGGCCCCGCAGAGATGACGTTCCATGGTCACAGCTGTGGGGTGTTTGCACGTGGAATGTCCTCGTGAAGTAAACAGTTCTCCACCTGTGCAGCCTGTGGTCTCAGGACAGACATTCCTCCGCGACCCTGAACATGTTTTCATCAGTTACCTGGCAGTGGTTTGAGCCCATCGGGTGGTAGGAATCAGGAAGCACAGGGGTCAGCTGGGAAAATGGGTGTTTGTCCCGTGACTGACAATGGCGACTTTGAGGTGAGCCATTCACTTGGAAGACCGGCGCTTACCTGCTGCCAGGGCGTGCCGGGCACGTGTGCTCTGGGAGGCTTTGTGCATAAACAGTAGGCCACGGCAGTGAGGAGCAGCCTGCAGAAACCGACAGCAGGGCTCAGGTTGTGTATGCTGCATGCTGTGTCCTGGTCTCGTTTGATTATGGTATTATTATCCTTCTTTTGCATATGAGGAGACTGAGGCCTGGCACTGGTAGGTGGCGGGGTAAGGATGCCACCCCAGGACTGCCTGACATCCAAGTCTTTGTCTCTTTCCTCCAACCCATGTTATGCTGTTATCAGTATGAAGATGCTTGGGACGTAAAACATGAGTAGGTTCTGAAACCTTCCATGTGACACGAGCTCCATTTGTTGTTCCTTTGTCGGTAAGCAAACTTCGCCTCGTTGTGTGAGTCCACTGGCCGTCTTGGTGGTCTTGGCGGTCTGGGAGTGCTGTCTGCATCTTCTGGCTGGACGTAGGGTGGAAGGACCTATGCAGGTGAGACTGGATCACCTCCCATCCCCCCTGCCCTCCACCTACATCTGCACCTGAACCCTCTGCCCCATGCAGCTTTCTCAGAGCCACGTCCTTCAACCCAGGGAGAAGCAAGCCTGAGCCTGTGGACTGATCCAGGCTTGGCAGGGGGGGTGCCCCCTGCATACTCACCCACAGGGCTCATGCACACTCTCACACACACCTCTGGCACACGCCTTGTTCTTCCCAACAAGGACACTTTTCATTTGCCAGGTGTCCACACTACCCGGATGTTTTGTATAACATCATGGTTTCTCCAGAGTGTTCATCCTTTTCCAGTTAGGTGACACATCACAGTAACCTCCAGTTCCTTTCCCCAGATGAAGACACCCCACCAGACCCAGTGCATGATCTCTCAGGGCTCCTCCAGAGTCTGAGTTCTGGCCTGACCCTGGGCAGGGCTTCTTGGCAAGCAGAGCCATTTCAGTGGGAGATCCTGTCCTTTGGATTCTCCAGCTTCCCTTGAGCCCCACTTGGGACAACTCAGGACTCTCCCCTTCACTGGTCAGCACCTGCAAGAGGCAGGAACCACATAGATCTCATCCGTCACTGCATCCCAGTGCCTCAGAAGCACCCGCCCGTTCTGGGTGCACAGTCAGCGTGAGCATAGACGCCATGTCTGTTCTGCTACCTTGGGCAAGGATAAACCACCTAATATTAGAAATGTTCTCTGCTAGGTGCAGTGGCTCACACCTGTAATCCCAAGCACTTTGGGAGGCTGAAGTAAGCAGATTGCTTGAGGTCAGGAGTTCAAGACCAGCCTGGCCAACATGGTGAAACCCCGTCTCTACAAAAGTTAGCCGAGTATGGTGGTGCAGGCCTGTGGTCCCGGCTATTTAGGGGCTAAGGCAGGAGAATCTCTTGAGTGCAGGAAGTTAGGCTGCAGTGAGCTAAAAATGTTCTCATCTCCAAAATGGGAATACTAAGAGTTCCTGGGATTCAATGAGATAATTCTGATGATACTTGCATGCTTGAGTAATTTGCAGTTGTCATAGTTACCTCCAAATTCAGGCAAGGGAAAACTCTTGCACTGAGCTAGAGCTCAGTGGCAGCCTCAGGAGATGGCACCTAGGGGAACAAATGGCAAATCTGAGGCCACTCTCACCATCTTCACTCTTCCCTTTACACCTTATGTTTTCCTTCTCCATTGAATACTCTGGTAGCTACCTCCTTTAAAGGACACTTGGGGATCAGCGGGTTGCTGACTGACTTACATATTGGAGGGTGGGGGGATTGAGGGGGTGACCTTTGGAACACCTGGGCCTTTGGGTTGGGCCACCAGCCTGGAACTATTATCATTTTGCTGTTTAATAGCACTGTTTGTTACTTTGACAGTGAACACAGATAATGAAAGCAAGGCTGTTCTTTGAAGCCTAAAACAGTGGTAATGGATTTGAAAACTACTGTTTCTGTCCAACTCTCATTTTGTATATAATGATAGCATGATCATCAGTCAAGTTTGGTGAGGTTCCAAGCGTTTTCGGCAGAGCTGACAAAAGACTAGACATTTTTTTTCAAGCCAAATTGTATGAACATTAGTGCCAGAGCTGGTGAAACTTTGTTCAGCTTTTAAGGGTTTGGCTGGTAGGGAGGATGAACATTGGAAGAAATCTAAATATTAGAGCCAACTCAGGCACAGACCCACGACTCTTTTTCTCTGTTCATTTTTTCTTTGCATTTCCCCCATCACTTCCCATTCCATGCTAATATGAATTGGTTAGATATTCAAGCCCCCGTTTTTAAGTGTGAGGATTCATCGTACCTAGCAGTAAGAAATAGCTTTCCAAATAAATGTTGTGACAGCATGTGGAGTTAGAGCACACAGTAACTATGGAGTCAGTTATGGAAGGCAGGGACACCATTAGTTCAGTATTCTGTAACAGGAATATTGGCCAGTAATCATGTATTTGATTTCTATAAAGTATGAGGGATTTTTTAAATTCAGGAAGCAGCTGAATTTACGTGGATGAAATGATCATCGTGTCTGGGATGATTTGCTTAGAAATCACTGCATAGGAGTGGGATGAAGTGTGGGTATAAGGATGAAGCAAGAGTAGCCATATGTTGAGTTCATTTTATGTTCTTCATATTTTTGTATCTGTTTTAAATTTTTCATTGCATTCAAAAAAGAAACTCAATGTAAATAAATGATGTTATAGCATATATCAAAATATTAAGTAGCCATTAAAATAACACATGAAGAATTTTAATAATGTGGTATAAGTAAGAAAATCAGGCAGTCAAGCTTTCTAATATGATATGTGTGTGCATGTGGACAAAATATTTGCATAAAAAATGACTGGAAGGAAATGGAAACATTAACTGTGTTATCCTTGGTTGGTTGGATTGTGGGTGATTTTCATTCTATTTTCCAAACTTCCTGTAGTAAACAAGAGAAAAAATCATTTCTTATAATTTGAGAAAAACCTTTTTGAAAGAAACTAATCTACATTGCGTAAATTAGTGAAGCATTTGTTTCAGTGATCTGTTTTCCATTAAATCACCCCAGTCAGTGATTAAACGCTTGTGCTGTTACCAATCTTGTGGCTGTGGACACGGTTTTGGCCTGTACTGTGCTGCACTCTGCCCTGGACTGTCTTTGCTGGGGTGTATGCAGGCCAGATCATGGCAAATGCAGTCACCAACACCATTTCACTCATTGGTAACTTCTACTAACCACATTCCTTTAGCGTGAATTTCCATCTAATTTCAGGGAGCTCGACATGATTTCCACAAGGGTGATGGACATTAAACTTCGGGAGGCTGCAGAAGGCCTTGGGGAGGACAGTACAGGTAAGGCCCTGCTTCCTCTGCTCTGGGGAGGATACTTGCTTTGTTGTGGGGCAGGGAGAGGGGCTGACGGAGGCAGACCTTTGGGGCTCTCTGTATGAAAAGTGGGGGTTCAGTTCCCAGTGTGGTCAGATACCCTTAGGCCCTCCACACTGTGACTGAGAGCACATACACATTATTTAAAGCTGTTCAGGACAGAGTTCCTCTGCTTCTCTGTCAAGCACAGGGACTTTCCGGTTCATTTTCCTCCTTCCTGGAGGTAACCAGTCCCCATGTTTGGTTGACTTGAATGCAAAGGAAGAGGCACTAAATGGATTTATTTACCGTCCAAGAATATCCAAAGAAATCTGTAGGAGGCTGAGCAAAGTACCTGACAGCCTGATCGTCTGTAAGAAAAATAATTACATCAAGAGAGAGCCTTTGATCCCTCTCTTTTATGACTTTTATTCTGAAGGAGACCTTTAGTATGTTTTCTGCTGAGCTAAATTCTAGGCCATAAATCATCATCTCATAAGACATTCTAAGAGTTCTCCAATTATGCGATTGGTTTACTGTTATCCACATATTGCTATTTATGTCCTGATAGAGTTGTAAAATTGACATTAAAAATTAATCTCCCCACAATGTGCTTTTTACCTAGGTTAGCCATTCATAGCCTCCCCTTATTTTGGTGACCACAGTCTCCATCTCTCTCTTATTTACATTCAAAATGCTAGTAGTGATTGTCTTTGATATAGTTCAGGAGAAACAGTTCCCAATAATATTAAATCCTAGCTGCTAGCCACTAGGTTCGGATTCTAATTTCAGTAAAGACTCCATTTCAAATATTATGGATAGATTTTTTTCTTATTATTTCATGTTAGAATCATTTTTTCCTCTGTCACATTTCAATGGATACCAAATAAATCCCAATTTAAAATGAGGGTTTTTAGATGAGCCCTGAAAAAAATGGAGTTTCAAATTTTCTCATATTATGGGACACTGTTTATTACTTATTTTAAACAAGAAATGTTTGAATAAATATTTCATCAGCCCGAAATAACCTCCTTAAATGCTAGCTCTGAATACATACAGAGGTTACTGAAGAAAAGAGACTAAGTTTTCTTTTTTCAAATAGTGAGCTTAAGTTATTTAGACCAACCCTCTTCCACTGAAAATTTAAAATTCTAGATAAGAATATTCTTTAAAATGTTTTTCAAAGTAAGAAATAATAAAGACCAGAACTGAAATAAAAATGGGCCAGGCACAGTGGCTCCCACTGTAATCCCAGCACTCTGGGAGTCCAAGGTAGAAGATTACTTGAGCCCAGGAGTTCAAGAACGGTTTGGGCATAGTGAGACCCTGTCTCTACAAAAAATTTTAAAAATTAGCTGGATATGGTGGCACAAACCTGTAGTCCCAGGAGGTTAATGCTACAGTGGGCCGTGATTACACTGCTATACTCCAGCCTGGGCAACAAGGAAGACCCTGCCTCAGGAAAAAAAAAAAAAAAAAAAAGGAAAGGAAAATGGTAACCTGGGGAGACAACAGAGTCTAAAAGCCACTTTTGACCTTAGATCATTTACTGGTCTTGGAAATTATCAATCCTGGAAATTTTCATGTCTTCATGGGTTGGAAGGTAAGAGTAAGGAGGGTCAATTATCGAAGTACAAGGCCTGTATAAAGTAGACTGTCTCATAGAAGACACTCTCTGCAATAAAGGGGAGCCAAGGAGTTGCAAAATCTGAGTAGGTGTGAGCTAGGGGTAAACCAACCCTTGTGTAGATTTGTAGCTTGAGTTTGCATCATTTGGGTAATTCAGAGAACCTCAACCCTTGAACTTGATTAATATTGCTTCTGCACTAGATGTAAACCCAGGTACTTTGCAGAAGCAAATAATATTCACTAAAGGAAGGTGCCTTCCATTTAGACTTCAAATTATTACAGAAAATGATATTTTCAGTATCATGACAAGCATCTAGTCAGTGATCATCAGGCATCTAAGGCAACAGGATATCATGAATGAGAACCAACATGCCATTGGTTGAATTGTGCTCCCACCAAATTCATATGTGAAGTCTCCAGTATCTCCAAATGTGGCTTTATTTGAAGGCTGAGTTCTTGCAGATGTGATTCATTAAGATGAGATCATACTGGAGTAGGGTGGGCTCCTATTCCAATATGACGGTGTCCTTATGAAAAGGGGAACTGTGTACGTAGGTATGCACACAAGGAGAACGCCATGCACACATGCAGACAGACACAAGAAACAGACACATGAAGGCATAAATATCAGAATCACCAAATACTTCCTATACAACAACCATGCATGCTATGTTTGAAGATCATAAAAATGTTTTAAAATATCTGAAAGTTCCAGGGAACTATAAAAAAGTGCCATATCACCCGGCCAGTGCAATAAAGCAAGAGAAAGGATTAAAAGGCAGAGAGATGGAAGAAAGAAATAAAACTGTCTCTATTTACAGATGACATGATTATGGGGACAACATACACAAAAAAAGCACTCAGAACTCTTACACAAATATAGCAAGATTGCAAGATACAGGTCAATATATTTAGAATCAATTGGATTTCTGTATGCTAACAATGAACGATTGAAAAATGGAAATTTTAAAAGTACCAAAAAATTGAAATATTTAGGCGTCTATTTAGTAAAATATATGCAGGATCCACATTCTGGAAAATACTAATAATTGTTTAAAGAAATTAGCAGACCTAACTACATGAGGAGAGATAGTATGTTTATAGATTGGAGGACTCAGTGTTGCTGTCAGTTCTCCCCAAACTGAGCTACAAAATTGTGTGTTAGTATATGTAGTTACAGTACACTCTTTAAAAGTCAGTTATGGAAGGCAGACCTACAATTAGCTCAATATTCTGTAGCAGGAATACTGACAAGTAATAATTTGTTTGATTTTCATGAAGAGTCAGAGATTTTTTTCCTTTAGGAAAAAGCCAAGTTCCTATAGATTAATAATAATAGTGTCTGGGATGATTTTTTTGAAATAACCCTCAGAAATGGGGAGGAGGAGGCGTAAAGACGAAGCAGTCAAAATCCCAGCAGGACTTTTTGCAGATATTGGCAAGCTGATTTGAAAATCTGTGTGAAAAAGCAAAGAGCTAGAATAGATAAAACAATTTTGAAAAAGAGTAAAATTGAAAGTTTCGTACTACCTGTTTTTAATACTTAGTATAAAGCTGCAGTAATCAAGACAGTATGGTATTGGCAAAAGGACAGATGCACAGAGACAGAAGGGAATAGAGTTCAAACAGACCCATACAAATATGGTTAACTGATTTTGACAAAACCGTAAAGGCAATTCATTGGAGAAAGTTTAGTATTTCAACAAATGGTGCTGGAACAATTGGACATTCACATGTGAATATACCTCACAGATTATACAAAAAACTCAAAGTGTGTCATAAACTTAAATGTAAAACTCTAACATGTTTAAAAGAAAGCATAGGAGAAGATGTTTATGACCCAGGATTGGGCAAGGGTTCTTAGATATGATACCTGAATCCATAAAAGGAAAAAATTTATAAATTGGACTTCATCAAAACTTTAAAATATGTTGTGTGATGGCTCACGACTGTAATCCAAGCACTTTGGAGACCAAGGCGGGCGGATCACCTGAGGTCGGGAGTTCAAGACCAGCCCAACCAACATGGCGAAACCTCGTCTTAAAAAAAAAAAAAAATATATATATATATATATATATATATACACACATATATATATACACACACACATATATATATGTATATATGTACATATATGTTGTGTGAAATACACTTTTAAGAAAATGAAAAGACAAGTCACAGACCAGGAGAAAATATTTATAAATCACACTTGATAAAGGACTTATATCCCGGACTTACGTCCACACTTGATTAAAGACTTACATCATGTATTTAGAAAAAATAGGAAAACAAATAACCCAGTTACAAAATGAACATCAAATTTTAAATGATGCTTTACGTAAGAAGATGTACAGATGGAAAATAAGCACATGAAGAAATGCTCAATATCTATAATCATTAGGTAATGCAAAGTAAAACTACAATGAAATACCATGACCCACCTATTAAATGTCTGGAGAAAACCATCATAACAACAGGAGCTGGTAAGTGTGCATTGAAGGGAGGAATCCAAAATGGTACAGCCACTTTGGAAAAACATTTGGCAGCTTCTTGTGAAGTTAAACATACACTTAGCCTATGACTCAGCAATCCAAATCCTAGGTATTTACTTGGCAGTAAAAACTTAGGTTTACACACGCACACACACATACACACAAACTATAGCAACTTTATTTATAATTGCTAAAAACTGAAAAGAACCCAGATTGAAATGGGTTTAGGTTAAAATGGTTCAACACACTGGTATATCCACACAATCTCAACAACAGAAAGGAACAAACTATTGATTGGTATAACATGAGTGAATCTCTAATGTGTTGTACTGAATGGAAGAAGCCAGAATGAAAAGGGGACGTACTGTGTGACTTAACCTATATGACATTCTAGAAAAGGCAAAACTATAGAAACAGAGAAGTTATAAGTGGTTGCCCGGGGTTAATGATATTGGAGAAGGTTGGACTACAAAAGGGCAGCATGAGGACAGTTCTGTATCTTGATTGCAGTGATAATTATACAACTCTATGTACACCAAAAAGAATGAATTTTACTGTGTGTAATTTTAACAATAAGTGTTTTTACAAGATATGGCAGATTTGAAAAACAAAGGATTTTTTAGAAATAAATGCAATAATTAAAATTTTATTTTAAATTAAATTTATTTAAAATAAATGTAATAATTAAAATGCTTGGATATAATAGCAGATTATATCAGATCAAGATAGATCACAAGAAATTATACAAAATGTACCATAGAATGGCAAAAGGATGGAAAATACAGAAAAGAGAACAAGGGGCATAGAGAGTAAGTGAAAGGGTGTAACATCCATTTGAGCACAGTCTCAGGAGAGGAGAGAAGGGCTGAGAATTTTCTGGATTTTATCAAAAAGATGACCAACTCATAGGTTTAAGAAACCCAATGAATCCCAAGAAGGATAAATCAAAGAAAATCCATATGAAATAAAACTGCAGAAAACCAGAGGATGAATAATCTTATGAGTCTGAGAGAAAGAGACAGATTATCTGGAAAAGAGCAAAAAAGTATTTAATGCCTGACTTCTCAACACAATGGAAGCCACAGAACAGGGAAACAATAGCCTAAATATCCTTGGGAAAAGTAACTGCTGAACTATTATGTTGGTGCAAAAGTAATTGCCATTTTTGCCATTAAATGTCATGGCAAGAGATGCATTACTTTTGCACCAACCTAATAGAATGTTATACTTAGGAAAATATATTTCAAGAGTGATGGACAAATGAAGGCATTTCGGACAAACAAAAACTGGGCTGGTCCCAGTAAGCCCTCAGTAAAACAGATTCCACACAAATGCACCCTCAGGCCAAAGGAAAATCTTCCTAAGGGACAATCTGGAATATGAGAAGGAATGAAGAATAAAGAAAACAAGTGGATATATCTATGTGAACATGAAATAACTTTGGGGTTTTTTTTAACAATCAGAATTAAAACAATAGGGTATAAAAATGGAATTAAAGTATTCTAAGGTCCTTGTATTGTCCTGTAATCAAAAGTGTAATATAATTTCTAGGGTAACCACTGAAAGTACAGAAGCAAAAGGTGAGGTTTATAAACTAGCAATGGAAGAAATTGAATGATTTTTTTAAAGAACAATTAAAAAACCCCTAAGATGATAGACTTGTTTTTATTAATATATCAATAATTACAGAGCATGTAAGTGGACTAGTTAATTACATTAATTGTTCCAGTTAAGAGTTAAGGATGATCAGATTAAATTCCAAAACTCTAAATATATTAATCTTAACTATAAAGGTTCAGAAAAGTAAGGCTAGTAATAGGACACAAAAACCTACACCTTGTGAACACTGGGTAAAGGAAGATGGTGTAGCTATCCAGGTTGAGTATCCCTTATCCAAAATGCTTGGATCAGGAGTGTTTTGGATTTCAGATTTTTGAATACATGCATTATACTTCCCAGTTGAAAGTCTCAAATTTGAAAATCCAAAGTCTGAAATTCTCCAGTGAGCATTTCCTTTAAGCATCATGTGGGTACTCAAAAAGTTTCAGATTTTGGAGCATTTCAGATTTTCAGATTTGATATGATAAACCTGTACTAATAGCAGTCAAAATGAAATGTAAGACAAAAAATATAACTAGACATAAAGAGGGCCATTCCACAAAAGATTCAGTTCCCCAGCAAGATAATAATTTTACATTTCTATTCATTAACATGTTATAGAAAGTTGTATTACTGCTCTTTTAGAATTTGTCTAGCAGGCTTTCTGGTTTTTGCCGGAAAGCAACCTCTCCAACAAATAAAGTTGTAAAGTAGAAATTGACAACTTAAGATAAATTTAAAAATCTATAATCAGAGTGGGTTATTTTTAACACATCTCTCTCAGTAATTGATACAACAAACATTTTAAAAATCAGTAAAGGTATAAAGTACTTGGACAACACAATTTTTTTAAAAAAGGTCTTGTTCTAATTGACATATATTGAACATTGATGAAAATGCATTATTTTCAAGCACACCAGGAACATTTTAAAAAATTGTTCATATGGTAAGCCATAAAGCAAGTATCAACAGATTTGAATGCGTTCAAATCTTTCAGAGTATGTTATTGGACCACAGTGCAATTAAGCTAGAAATCAATAACAGATTGAAAATCCTCAACTGCTTGGAAATGAAGACTTACTTTCCTAAATAACCCATAAGTCTAAGAAGTATCACAGTAGAAATTAGAAAATATTTTTGACCAAACAATAATGAAAATACTATATTTTAAAACATGTATATGCAGCTAAAACAGACTTAGAGGGAAATGCATTGCCTTAAATATTATATTATTAAAACAGGAAAGTCTAAAAAGTAGTAAACCAAGTGTTCATCTCAAGAAGTTTAAGAAAATAGCGAAGTAAACCTGAAGAAAGTAGGAAGGAAGGAATAAAGATAAGAACAGAAATTAATACAATATAAAATAAAAATTCAGTAGAATTAACAAAGCTAAACTTTTTTAAAGCAATTAAAATTGATAAATCTCTGGTGCAATTGATCAAGGAAAAAAGAAGAGGCACATTTATGATGATATCAGGTTGAAAAAAGAGCCATCAGTCACTATAGATGTTGTGAATGCTTGAAAGATAAAAAGATATTATTAACAATTTTTGCCAATACATTTGAAAATTTGGAAAAAAATACATTTTCAGAAAAATGTTACTTAAAAAATCAGATTCAAGAAGTAGAAAACTGGACTAGTCCTGTAACCATTAAAGAAATTGAATTACACATCCTAGCAGGAGAAGAAATATAACATGAACAAATGGATGGCTGACTAAGCCCTGCCAGTGAAACAAAAGTATACAGCAGTTATACTTGAGGTCTACCAGTTATACTTGAGGACGCCATTAATGCTGTAAGCAGCATCTTTGATGGTCATGATATTGAGGTTGTGTATCTATTCAGGCCTTTGAGGATGCATACCAATTTGTTGACTAGGCAAAAGTCACAGGGTGTCCTGACCAAATGCAGAAAACTCTTAAGAGTCTTTCAAAATAATAAATGCTCATTGACAACTATCAGCTAACAACATAAACATTTTTTACAATTATAAAGTTAAGAACACTTCCACTAGAAGTTGAGAAAACTGTGCTGTAGAACTGATTTCTCCTCGGAGAGGGATTTGTTCTACCTGTAATGATGTAGGAACTCCTACTGAAGTAATCCTACGTAATTCCCCCATGAGAGTAAGATCATGTAAGTTTCTCAAGGGAGCAATAATATAAACACAATAGAAAGATCCTGGGTTTTTTAAGGAATTCAGTTTATTAAATTACTATAAAAACGAATAGTTTTGCAAATTTTCAGGATGTATTAGACAGCATCCTGGTAATCTATGATGCGGCATCCTTCAACTGTCAGTTCCGTAACTATTCCAGGAAAGGAGTGAACTTTGCTGAGCAGCAAATGTGAAATCGTGGAAACCTGGGAGAGAATGAAGGTGTCACCAGAGAAATGATCATAAAATGTTGAAAAGTGTGGTGAATTCTAATAATCCAGGAAACATGGCAGAGTTGGCCCTGTGGGGATGACCAATCTTGTTATTTTTCTCAGCAAGAGTCATTAGCTCATCATGCATTTGGTGCCCCAGAGAGCCACCTTCTTGCCCATAAGGTTGGGCCACCTCTGATTGTCCTTGATGCTGTATTCACACTAGACAAAGCATTTCAGCATTCTTATTTATTTATTTATTTTTGAGACAGAGTCTTGCTCTGTTGCCAAGGCTAGAGTGCAATGGTGCAATCATAGCTCACTACAGCCTCAAACTCCTGGGCTCAAGCAAACTAGCCTCCCTACTAGCTGGGACTACAGGCATGTGGCACCATGCCCAGCTTTTTTTTTTTTTTTTTTTTGGTAGTAACAAGGTCTCACTATGTTGCCCAGGCTGGTCTCAAACTCCTGAGCTCAAGCAAACCTCCCGCTTCAGCCTCTCAAAGAGCTGAGATTATAGGTTGTGAGCCACCATGCCTGGCCAAGAATTATTTCCTAAATTGCTTGGGTTATCCCATAACTTTTACCTCCTCAAGACTTTTGTGGTTGACTTACACATATTTTAGAAATTAAAACTTGGTTATACATGAGAGGAAGGTTGCTAATTTTGATTCTGTGATCATCTTCCAGAACATTCTTGGCTCTTTTATTTAAATATCCTTAATAAAGAGAAAACAAGATGCATTTTCAGGTGTGTAAAACTGGTATACCATGTACTTCTGTGGAGTAAAAGGACTTTTCAGAAGCAGATAACATACATGGATGGAAATCTTGCTTTTTCCCCTTACGTGCCCATTGCATACATGCCCATAAACACACATTGTACACACTCTTACTTATTGTTTTTTTTTTTTTTCTCTGATCTGTATAGGAAAGAAAAAATCTAAATTCAAAACTTTTAAGAAGTTTTTTGGGAAGAAGAAGAGAAAAGAATCGCCGTCGTCCACAGGAAGTAGCACCTGGAAACAAAGTCAGACAAGGAATGAGGTCATTGCCATCGAGTCCGGACCAGTGGGCTACGACTCCGAGGATGAGCTGGAGTAAGTTGAGTTTTACATCCCTCAGGCCAGGAGCACCCAAAGATGCTATTTCATTATCCTGGTAACTTGCTGGATTTCTGAGCCCCCTTTCTTCCTGGGTAATTCCATTAGAGGTTTTTCCACACAAGTTGTTGTTTTCTATCTTTTCAAACCTAGGGATGGAGAACGCTGCGTGTGTTCAAGTCCACAATGACAGTGGGAGAGGAGGTACTACATGCCATTTTATAAAAGGGCAAAATAAGCCCTAGATAAAATTTGGAACTTGCCCAGCATCCTACAGCTGATAGTGACAGGATCAGGGTAGGGGCCCTGGTTTAACAGGACTTAAAACTCTTTTGAGGACCTAGATACTAAACTAGAAAAGTACATTTCTCTAAACTTGAACACTGGGGCATGCTTCTTGCTATTCACTTAGAAAAAATTCATCCAAAAATATCATTAAGAAGAACAGACCCAATAAACACAAAAAAACTGGGAGGTCTAGTAAAGAAATCCTTATTTTTGTAACTTGTATTTCATTAAAATATAGTTACAGTATATATGCTGCATTTATTCTAGCAGTTATTTCTGTGACTAAGAAGAAATGAAACAGATTTGTTGCTATGCCGGCTTTTACCTTTTTTTTTTTAATACAACACTGGCCCTTTAATTTGAAGATAGAACTCTTCAGAAAACGTAATATCCCTCAGGTTTGGGGTACAGACCACGCTGAGATGCGTCCCAGGCTTGAGCGTCCCGATAATGGTGTCCTGTTCCCGCCCCTGCTCTCCCCTCCTCCCCAGCCTCCTCGCCTGTTTTTTAAAGGAGTAGAAATTTTACTGGCCACTTGGTGGCACCAGATGACTGGAAAGGAAAGATTGGACGATTGGAACTTTTTTTTTTTTTTTCCCCAGTTTTGGGTGTTTTTTTTGGTTTTGCTTGCCTTTGGTGCTAGCACGGAATGTAACAGATTCACATTGCACCGTGTGAAGTGTGGAAGGGATATACTATGTGTGCATTTTTTTAGGCGGTGCTCTGAACTCTTGGGGCGTGAGATGTTATCATGATAATATTACTAATTATTCAGTGTCATCACTTCGCATGCCCCAGGGAAACTCTAACACCCACCCCCATCCACCCCTGTCTCTTGACTGGATGGAGCACACAGTTCTGGTATTGGAGAGACAGGCCTGGGAGTGGCCCCTCCAACCACAGACAGGAGCGCAGCCGGTGGGGCAAGCTGGGGTGAATTGGCTCGTGGTGTGAAATAGCTGATCACTTGCTGGTGTCTATCCTGTCACAGCAGCGCACGGAAAGTGGAGACAGTGCGCTTTTTATCTTGATATTCCCAGCACCTTGCAGGGAGCTGGTCCTCAGTGACTGGTAACAGTTGGCTGGTTTTGACGCTAGGCAAGGAAGATTGGGGGTGGGGCATGATGAGGCCTGGGAAGTGCAAACGACATTTTTAGAGAGCAGCGCAGAGGAAGAGGCAAGTACTGTTTGGCCTGTGGGAGTCTGCGGCAACTTCTCATCCATCACTGCGGGCAAAACAGCTCCATTTACTAAGGCACATTACTGCTAGCAAACCACATGGGACCCTGTGGGTTGAAGAAAGTGATGCCCATTTATCATGTCTGTGTCTGTACAGTTGTGCTTCTTAAGTCTCTTGATCTATAACAATTTCCTTTTGCCCTCCTCCCTTTGTTTCATGCCATTGATCTGAAGGAAGAGTAGGGCCATGTGCCCTATAGAATGTCCCATATTCTGGCTTTGCTTTCTCTTGATGTGATTCAACTCTTTCCTATATTCTCCCAATTCCCAGTACATCATTCTGTGGATCTAGATTCTTTTAGGTTCAAGCAGGTGCTGGGTGTTGTTATATCCCATCTGAGTCACCTGCTTTCTGAGCAGTGGGTTCAGGGTGTCATTGTGGTCCCTCTACCAGCTTTCACCTGACAGTTTTAACACAAAGTGGTGATTCTTCTAATTCCGTCATTCATTGTACACTTGCTAACTGAAATTCTTCAATGAGAACTTTCCTTCATCAATTGCTTGGTTGCTCTGAAACACAATTTGTAAAATCAGGCTCTCCTTTTATTGATCCACCCTCAGAGTAATGACATGGTCCTCTAGCAACTCCCAATAGTGGCCAGTGGGTTTTGTTTTTTTCTTTTTTTTCCCAAATACCATTAGGAATGCATTACTTTTTATATATTTGATTTGCTTTAATCCATGAGTCTTTATTCATTTTAATGCTCAAGTTGTTTCATCTTAGGCTGTTGACAGTCACTTCAAATTTGCTCCTGGGGTCTTTTGACATGACCCCATTCATCTTTGATGGCTTCCTTACTTTATTGCCCAATGAGAAATCTCAGGTTTAGTTGGTATATTTTCTTCCCCCGACCTGGAATCAACACTTTTTTTCACAGGGCCCTGGTCCCCTCCTCATGGTGTGAAATGGCTTTTAAAGACCTCAGTCCAGCTGCCAGGGGGCAATGATTACTAATTGGCTATCACTGCTTCTAGACTTTTCTAGTGGATATAGCTAGGAAATACTTTATTTTTCAAGAGAAAAATTAATCATTAATTTGCTGATATTTCCAATTCAAGTTTAATAAGACAACATTTTTACTTCTTTAATTCTTTGTATACTTTTCTCTTACACTGGAAATCAGGGCTCCTTATGATATTGACAAAACGACTCATTTTCTTTAACCTATCATAGATTATAATAATTTCCTTATCCCCTTTCCTACATGGAAGTTAAAAATACTATAAATGCTTTTCTGCATGGTGTCTTATAATAGTGTTACTGCGAATAAATCTACAGAGTGCAATGTAATGTTTTTGATTTTTAATCATTATTACTACTAATAAGATCGGTGAGTGCAGTTTGATGTCTTTGGTTTTCTTGCCGTTGTTCCTAGAATGTATTCTATCTTGGATGTGGAGTTGAAGTCACTTGGAATTATTATATTCTCTGTCTTGTCATGCTAATAATATGATATAAAACCAGATTTGTTTGTGTTTGTTTTCTAGTTTTAGAGGTTGTTTCATTTCTCTTTTTGATTTGATCTTTTAATTATGTAAAACATTTACATAGTTTCAAAGACAAAGTTGTAAATGTAGGTATCTTTGCACCATGTCTCCTCATCTAGTCCTTCCTTCCCCATAAAGGAAACCACTTTTACATATTTGTTATGTATTTTTCCATTTTCATTTTTTTAAATATAAGAAACACACACACATGTTCAGATAACATCCATGCCCCCTTTTCCACGCAGTGCTGACATACTGTGAACATTGTGTTGCTCTGCAGTGGTTGTGATTTATTTCACTTAGTAGAATCTGATGATGCCTGTATGCACCGTGTAGAGAACCTTCCTGCCCGTCCGACCAGCTGTGGAGTCCTCCATCCTATGACATTCCATGTTTGATTCAGTTAGATGCCTACCGAGGGGCATTAGGTGTTTCCCGTCTTTTGCTCTTCTGAATATTGCTGTAGTGAGTGGCCTTGCGCGCCTGCCATTTTGTTTTTGCCCACGCATCTTTGCGGAGACCTCTTTATGTTGCCTCTGCTCTTTGTTACATCCAAAATGGAGGTGCTTGGGTGGTGATTGTGGTCCCCAAAGGATGTGGGCCATGGGCTGTCTACTGGGGAAGGGAAATCCAGGTGTGTGTGTGACCTTCGGGTTAAGAGCTGCCCTTGGCAGGGAGGGCCTGATTCCATCAGTTGGCGTGGTTCCTTCCCTGGCATGTGAGGACACGCACATCCTGGGAACCATGGGTTCCCACTTACAAGCTTACAGTTGCAGGCATGAGAGTTTAATTAGAAGGAAGCATTATTAACCAACACAGTTTGATCTACAGTGGGGCAGAGTTCTTACTGCCCCACAGTGGACAGGATGCCCAGGGTAGGGGAGTGGCAGGAGGGGGGGGGTGGGGTGGGGCACACAAGATGTCCAGCGTGTGCAAAGGCGGGCTTTCCTTCCTTCATCATCGGGTCTCAGTCATCTCCTTCCACCTATTGTTCAGGCAGCTGCTGCTGCTAGGAAAATCTGACAGCTAATTCCCACATCCTTTTAGGACATTTTGTGAATGTCCTGTGGGTTTCAGTCCCAGATCAGATTCTTGAGCTCAAAGCCGAGGAAGCGGCTGGAATGGCGATGACAAAGGCCACCATCTCTGCTCCAGGATCTAGGTAGGCACAGAGGTTTTGCCAGGATCTACGTAGGCACACGGATGGTGCCAGGTCATAAAAAGAGGCCATGGCTTTGCAGATTTGCAGTTCTCACTTCGAACAAGCCACTAATGTATGTCTTGGCTGTCTTGTGAGGATGCGTTCAGCAGGCAGGACCTCAGCCTGCTGCACACACACAGCCTTCAACCCATGGAGGGGCTGTATGTTTGCCTGCAAGATGTGACCTCACCCTCCCCGGGGCAGCCAGGACAGGCCTCCTCACAAGCTGGCCTTTGCCAGCCCCTCCCCTCTGCAGGCGTGCTGTCTTACACCTCACACCTTGTCAAACCTTGATTTTTCCACCAATAAAAAGAATTCACACACCCTTTAGCTCTTCTAGTAAGATTCCTTTCTCTACAATGCTCCAAATAGTTGACTGGCATTTGATAGTGTGTGGATAAACTAAAGTCAGGGACCACTGAAATGTAAACGCAGCAGAGGGAGTGTTGTATGATGTTCTGTTAACCCAGATACCCCTTTCTCATTCTGAGCCCCCTGGGGGGGTCAGTAAGATGGAGGTGGGCAGAGTCTCACAGTGGCTGTTTTATCCTAGGGAGTCAAGGGGCACGATGGGCAGCCGGGCCCTCTCTCACGACAGTATTTTCATTCCTGAGTCCGGACAGGACCCCACTCGGCCTGTGCGGGTGTTTTCCCAAGAGAATGTGTGTGATCGGATTAAAGCTCTGCAGGTAAATGTTTCTTTGGTTGTGTCACCGGGTATGCAAGTCAAACATCCATCGAAACGTTTTTAAATGGTTTCTGCTTGGTTTATTTGGTACGCCGTAAAGTAGAATCACATACATGACAGCTCTCCCAGGACACACCGAGTTACAATGGCCTCTCGACTCATTCTTAAACAAAGAAGAGATGGCAGTGGAAGAGCTGGCGGCAGATGCACGTTCAGTTCAGTTCTCTGCATCATGCCAAAACACTGAAGACATTTTCAGCATGAATGAGTTAGAGCAGGAGGATTTGTTGATAAATATCATTGATGAAAATAAGAGCACATGTTCTTTATTCCAATCTAGTTAAAAATACAGTGTAATGTGAAAATGGGACCACCACCTCCTCCAGGGGGACTTCCTGCCAAGCGGGGAGAAGACGCCGGCATGAGCTCTGAGGACGACGGGCTGCCCAGGAGCCCCCCAGAGATGTCTCTGCTGCACGACGTGGGTCCTGGCACAACTATAAAGGCAAGTACGGCCTGTGCTGCTGCACGTCTCCATCCATACCTGCCGTGGAGGGCGCTGGAGCTCTGGGATCCCCTGTGTGTGCCTCTGAGATCTCCATGGATAGGTGAGGCTGTGCGTGGTGTGGCCGACTGGGTCACTAGAGCCTACAGTCAGCCCTTGAGATGTGTTTATTTTCATTCTTTGAGTAGAAATTCAGGTCTGGTTAGGAGACTGGTTTTGGTGACTTTTTTTTATAAGGATGATAGGTTGATAGAATTAACTCGGAATCAACCCTCTCCCTAGTCTTTCCTGTGTGAGCAGATGACTAGACCCAGAACCCCATTTAGAATAAAGGAAACACATTGTGTCTGTTTTCTGTTGCCCTGACATTTGGCCGGTGGGAAGGGGGAATAGTGAGTATGTGACCGTTGAGGTTCTGATGGTCTCCGGTGCCTGAGCCTGTGACCCTGAGGCGGTGTTGGCGTGCAAGTAGTAATGTGCTGTGTTGCTGCAAACAGGGCAGCAGGGAAAGGTTGACAAGCAAGAGAGGAACTGATGAACTCAGCAAGGTGGAAGAACCGGTCCCAAACACCACCTTCCCCATTAGAAACCAAGGGGCGGGGTTGGGGGGGGGCAGCAGGCAAGGAACTAAGCTCTTTCTCATGCATAAACAACATAGCTAGTGATGTTGCCACATTTTAAATTCTTTATGTTATTGTGGTAAGAACACTTAATGCCCATACAATGCACTTGCACATAAATGTTACAAATAGGTGGTCATCGTTCTCATGTAGACAACCCTGGCTGTGGGGGATGGATAGAGTTAGAGTCATCTGTTATGCTGACACTTGGAAAACAAATAAAGGCCAGAGTTTATTTTTTTATAGCCACACACCTGCCCCTGCAGCCCTGTCACCTCTGGCCTGCTCAAGGGGCCACTGGCAGTGAAGGGGATGGGTTCGTCGTAACCCACTGCCTTGCAGATTCTGTGCTGCTCTGAACTCTGTTCAGAAGCCACTTCAATGTGCGCACCTATAAACCCTGCCACACAAAATTTTTGGGTGTGGTTGTAAGTTCCCAAAACATCACTGATAAAAAGGCAGAAGGACTGTGGTGGGGCTGAGTGTGTGGGATGGGGACTGACGTGAACCCAGCTAGAGAATTATTCTCTCTAGAATTCCGCTCAGGGGCGAGGCTGTCCCTGCTCATTCCAGGAGCAGGGTCTGAGGACAGTGGGCTACCCAGGACTGCTCTCCAGCCTTGAGCAGAAGGGAGAGAGGAAGAGGAGGATGGTATGGCCTATGTCATAGACTCCACCGAACCAACCCAGTACGCCTTAACACCTCAAATACTCTTTTGTGCAATTTCAGAGTCCTCCTGTCAGTAGCAGATGCGACTTTGTGTATTTCTGGGCTATGCAGTAGGAAGAGGTCTGTTGTGAGCTGCCTGATTCCTCATCATAGATGGACTCCCCCCTTCCCATCCCACAGATCTCTGACTCTCACAGCATCCCAGTTCTCTACCTTTAGCCAGGATGGGCAGTAAGAGGAGAGGTCGTTTCTAACCCATCCATTGACAAGCAAGCCTGTCTCCAAACCCGTGTGACACCATGAGGCACAAATTCCACAGGTGGCTCGGCTGGGCCAGGCTGACCTTGTCTCTCACAGCACAACCACCTCCTGCGGTTGGTCCTTTATTTTAAAAAAAAAAAAAAAAATTTGAGATTTTATCAATTTTTGGGTAATATGGACAATCTGCTAGCTTCATAGGAAACCAAAATTTGGAACTTTAAGACTTAAAAGCAAAAGTGTAATCTTTACTGTCTTCATTGTTTTGAAGACACAATGATTCCATTTTGAGGCCTGAAAGTTTTTATGCATAATTGGTCAATTGAGAGGGATAAACAACACACCCTTTAAAATGGGCTTCTAGAATATGTTGTATTTGATAAAATAGTGCCTCTGGCCCCAAAAGGATGGATGGAGGCTGTTTAATGTTCTCTCATATTTACACCTTACACAGGCCCACATGCTTACAAAGGCCCACATAGACAGAGAAACGTATTGTGGAAAAAAGAGTCTTTATAGCAAGTATTTAATGTTATAACCAGGGTGACATTTCCTGATAGAGTAAGTTTTTCAGGAAATACATGGAATAATTTTTAAAATTTTATTACCAAGTGTCATAACTGATGAAAGTTTACTTGGTGGTTTTTAAGATAAAATAATGTCTAATGGGTCATATTCTCAGTGTCCTGCTACGAAGCAGGGCATGCCAGGTAGACGGTTGATAAACTGGCAGGGCTACTGAGTCATTTTGCTCCTGGTGATGCGGGAAGGGCAGATGGGGAGGGAACACAAATCTGGTGGCAAATGAACAAATACATGCCCACAGCTCCAGAGGTTGGCCTCCAGCAGGCTTATCACCTCTTGGAATCTGTGTCTTCAGAGGGTTTTGGCTCAGAGAGTTTTCGGGGGATGAGATGAGATTGGGTAGATCAGCACCTCTCCTTCCAGTAGGACCAGTGGCTTCTCTTTACCCCTGGAACACCCAGGTGCCCCTGCTTCCTGTCCAGTGGCCCTTCCTGCATGAACTGCCCCCAGCTCACTCCTCAGTGACTGAGCCCCTCTTTTTGAGGACACACATCCTAAAGCACCTGTCACTCAGGGCCGCCCATGAAAAGCTTCTGAACCCATTTCCTCCAGCCATTTCCTCTGGGCCCTTTGAGCTGCCTTCCCTGCAACAAAGAGCCACATACTAGGCTTTTAAATTTTCTGCTTTCAGAATCATCCAGAAGCAAAGATTTCAGGAAAAACTGGGTGACTGGAAGCAAGCCATGCAGAGGTGAATGTTCTGGGTGCTACCAGCCCATCCATGAATCCAGCTTCCCAGCCCTCATCTCTTCCCCATGGTCCTAGCCCACCCCACGTATTTATATCACTGATCAACAACAGACACGATTCTCCTTGATCATGAAGATGGGGGGTCTTTCCAGACCGCAAGATCTCTCAGAGCAACAGTGGAAACAGAAGTGAGAGTTCTGAGACCAGAGAAGTTGAGTTCCCTAGTGGGGGAGAGCTTGTACCTGGGACACACGTCAGGGGAGTTAGGCTCCATGCCAAGGTCCCCTAGCCCAGGGGCCAGAGTGGGCCTGAGCCCAGGACATCTGCCCAGACAGGACAGACGCCAGGTGGCCCACAGGGAGGAAGGCCTGCTGTTTATCCTTTGGAGCCTTCAGGGTATTGGGCTTATAGAGGAGCAGTCAGGGGTATCATTGTCACAGGCACCATGATCATTCTCACTGCACTTGCAAAGCGGCTCATCTTGTCTGTTCTCATGAGTCCTAGGCAGTGAGGTTTTTTTTTTTTTAACCAAATGTTTATACATTGTTCCTCTAGACACAGGTAAATATTACAGATTCTGTATGATTTTTGTTTAAATGTATACATCCTGTTTGTGACCTTTAAGGAAGACTATCTGGGAAAGGTATTGATTTCCCAGTCTAAGGCGACTTCCTGAGTCATCAGTGACCACAGTGAGAGCCAAAGCCACAGGCACATACATAGTCATGGCCTGGAGACTTACGGCTTATTTTTAGCATAATTTGTTTTCACTTTATTCCTGTAAGTATCTGAATAGCTAAAATAGAATTTATGTAGATTATGTCCACTTTTAGCCCCTTCTCCCCCATGGTAGTAATTATCTCCTCCTTGTTTACACGGATAAATTACACTTTTATTAGAAAATAGGAGAGGCCTTCATGTAAACAGGGAGAGGTAGTTCCTCCCATGTCGGAGTCCATCTCTCCAGTACGGTCATTTTTATGGTTCCCTGTCAGGGTTAGCAAAGGCCACTGGGCACCTGCACTGTGTGGGGTCCCAGGGTTATGGAAGAGAAACAGTGGATGTGCCCATGGCCCTGGGAGCTTGCCACTGGGGACGACACTGGTGTGTTGTCTCACTGCCTCATTCAGTTTTCATGAGGTGTTACTGAATCATTGTGTGAATAAAATTCTATTCTTAAGTTAAATGGAAACTTGACACTAATACTGCCCATCATGCTTGAGTAGAAAGCTTGCTTGAAGGTCACAGAATTATATGAAAAGCCCGTCACCTCCCAGAGTTTCCCTGTGCACCTCATCCCTCATCTGGGCTGCATGTGCTCACAGGTGCTCTAAGCTTCATGCCTACTCCTGTCTGCAGGGGAGCCCAGTTCGACCTCACTCTGTAGTGGGGCTGGCCAAGTTCTGGGGGCAGGGATCTTTGGGTATTGCCCTCATTCTTCCATATGACTGCCAGCATCCCTTTGTCCCAGGTGACATGTTTAGCCTTTGCTGTCAATTCTTCCATGCTGAAGTAAAAATGAGTAAAATACCTGTAACAGATGGCAACTTCCACCCAGATTTCTTCAAGAGGACACATGAGTACCCAGAAACCTTCCAGGATGAACCAGCAAGGCTCCAGTGATGGAGCGCTAGGCAGTGGGCTCGGCACTAAAATCACAGCTCTGAACCTTCCTCTCAGCTTCCAGAGTCACGACCAGGTGACTGTGCCCTGGACAAATTGGGCTGGTGTGTTTTGTCAGAGAAAGCTCTTTTGTCTGAAGTGCCTGTGCCAGCTGCCACAGGAGGATGACAGGGAAGCCTGAGACACAGGTTTTCTTCGTGGTCTCACGAAGGAGTGACAGGTTTCCAGGAGTTGGCCTCACACTTTAAACTCCCAGCCATTTATCTTTCTCCAGGAGGATCCTAGACCCTGATCCCAGCAGTTTGGGAGGCCAAGGCAGGCAGATCATGAGGTCAGGAGTTCGAGACCATCCTGGCCATCATGGTAAAGCCCCGTCTCTACTAACAATACAAAAATTAGCTGGGTGTTGTGGCGTGTGCCTGTAATCCGGGCTACTCAGGAGGCTGAGGCAGGAGAATTGCTTGAACCTGGGAAGTGGAGGTTGCAGTGAGCCGAGCTCACACCACTGCAGCATTCTAGCCTAGGTGACAGAGCAAGACTCCTGCCATCCCCCTCCCTGCAAAAAAAAGAAAGCATTTCCACACATGTAAAGCCAGAGACTGTGGGAAGACCAAGCCTGCGTTGGTTGTCCTTATTTCAGATGGTGAAGCTCATGCTCAGCGTATTTGTTCCCTGTCCCATGAAGGTCTCTGTCGTGTCTCCAGACCACGTGAGCAACAGCACTGTCTCCGCCCGGACCTCGGACAGCAGCCTGGCACCAGTGGCTGACTTCAGTTACCCTCCAGAATCCTCCTCCTGCCTGGACAACTCTGCAGCTAAGCACAAGCTCCAGGTCAAGCCCCGCAACCAGCGGTCGAGTAAAATGAGGCGGCTCTCATCGGTAATTGGGTTTCCTTCTCCACGCAGAGGCAGGCTAGGCAGGCTTGCACCCCCCACCCAACACACACCCCCAACCTACCTCACTCCCCCGCATAAGGTCTCATATCCCCTCCAAGCACCCCATAGTTGATGGAGCCATGCTGCAGGAGCTGAAGTTTCTCATCCTTTTAAACATAAACCACATCTGTCTCTCCCTTGCAGAAACACTCCATCCATCCATCCATCCATCCATCCATCCATCCATCCATCTATCGGTCCATCCATCCATCCATCCATTCATCCATCATTCCTTACACAGTCACTATTGAATGCTGGTTGCCTTCCCCCTGCACTCAGTGTAATGTCCACACTTCAGGCCTGGCATATCAGGTACTGCCTACCCCCCAGGCTTCTTACCCTCTTTCTCAATCAGCACTCTGGCCACCTTTCTGCCTCTTGAGCTCATGAGCTGCTTCTAGCCTCAGGCATTGGTGCTGCTGTGGCCCAGCTTTGGGGCCTGACAGTCCCCCAAAGAAACTCACCCTGCCCGTTCAATTCCTTAGGAGCACTTGCCACATGCCAAAGTGATTTTTGCAAATGGATGTGCTCTTATTGCCAGTCTTGAGACCCTGTCCTGGCTGTACTTTCAGCCCCTAGAACATTTCTAGTAACAGAGATGTTAAATGGATGAGTGATTGAACAAATGAATGAGTGAATTAACAAATGAGTGAATGAAAGAAGCTGAAACACTAGCGTGGACACCTGCCTTGGGTGAGGGCCTACTCAGTAGCATGGGGAGCATGCCTCGCAAAGAGAGACCCCTCTTTGGGTGTGCTGCCTTGGGTGTCGTTACCTCCTAGTCCTAGAAGCTGAGAAACTGGTTCATGGAATACTTTGGCTTCATTTACCAGCAGGTTCGAGGTTCACATAGGGTTGTTTCCTCTCCCCTACATCATGGGCACTGTAATGCCTCCCCACTGGAGTCAGGGCCAGCCTGGCCACAGAGAATGACAGTGCTGAAAAAGAGATGCTCACAGGCTAATGTCCTCTGTCCTTCCCTCATGACATGATTGGGGGGGTGTTGGTGAAGTACCCAGGGCAAGCTAGGTGCCTCAGCTGGAGACAGCGGGCTGGGACCACTCAGGACTTCAGTGACTCCCTGAAGAGAGCGAGTTTTCCTTTGGGCGTATGGAAGGTACTCTTTAAACTCATGCCAGCAGAGTAGACTTTTGAGGGGACTAATGTTGGAAGAAGCAGCAAGGTGGGTTATCTTCATGCTGATGTGCCAGCAGGGACCAGGGTACTTGCATGTATGTGTCTGCGTTCAATGCATGTACAGTTAAAGGCTGTGTGCTGTGCAGGTGTGACAAGGTCCAGTCACTCGAGACCTGCCTGTCCTCATGCTGAGTGAGACCACAGGGCCAGGGCCTGCCCCCTTTTGGCCCTCAAGTCTGTAATTTATGACTCCCATGGGGATGTCTTTGGCTCTGGCCAGGGCATTTATAACCAGCCACAACCTGGCCAGGACTTGGTGACAGAGCGAAGCCTGGTGTTTATTCCAGCTGGAAACGCAGCTTCCCTTCTTGCTCCCATCTGTGCAGGGCTGTATCCCTCTTTCTTTACATTTGAACTTGACTTAGTTCTTGAATCCCACTTTATAGAATAAGAGAAAACCTGATACAGTCAGTCTGAGTAAACATGTAAACACAGCCTTTCCTTGATTTTAAACTCTGTCACATCCATGGCTTTTCTCTTTTTTCTTTTCCCTGCTTGGTAAGGTGCACGCATGAGTATCTTAAGTTCTCAGAGGTGTCTATATTTTCCTTCATCCACTGTTGTGGAACCTATGATGTTGGAGGCCTCTGTCCTTCGGTGTCCACAGCACCCTTTGCCCTTTGGTCATGAGATCCCTCTTCCCAACCGTAAGGACCTTCCTTGTGGCCTGGCCCCTCTCAGGGATCAAGGTGCTTTCAGACGCTCCCTAACTGTTCCCAGGATGGGAAAGAACAGCCTTGCTGACCCCTCTGCTGCCTTGTGTGGGCTCCATGACTGACAGTTTTAAAAGGTGACCCCCATTCTAAAGAGGTTTCAATATCAGCAGTTTCCTGTAGTAGAAGACCACCAACATGGCAAAGTCAAGAGCTTGCAGCTTTTGAATTTGTAGCTTTCTTTGTGCCTCTTCCTCTTTTTAAATCCAAATATGATTGTGCATTTTGTTAAGAGTTTGCTTAGGTATTGTCACAAACATCCCAGGCGTCCTGCATTCTATTAGCAAGCAGATGACATGAAAAATGTTAATAACATTAATAACAACAAACAACAAGAAGAGAAACCTATTGCAAACATATCCCTGAGTGTCTTATTTCCTGCTTTAGAAAAGCGGAAGGAGAGAGCGATAGCCTGGGTGACTCTTGGGGCCTAATATCACAAGCTTTCTAAAAAGATGAGCCTCTACACGCCATCAACCTTTTAGTCATCTTCACATGTTACTTTTGAATGATTCTTGGTTACCTGGAACTCCTTTCCTTCCCAAGAGAGCAGGAACTGACTGTGACAGAAGGAGGAAGTTGGACTGGAATCTGAATTCTAGAGATCTTTCGGAAGAAGAATATCACAAGGCAGTGTATGTTTGCCAAGCCAGTAGGGCTTCAGGAGGCCAGAGAAGGGAGGATCTTAAGCTGCAGGGAACAGTCAAGACTACCTATAGAGGGGGAGAGTTTGAAGCAGTCCTTAGGGGTCCTGGTAGAGCATCCTGGAGGTTGGGGGCAGGGGGTGGGGGTGGCAGTCACTCAGACCAAGTGTCTGGCACAGTGTTGGGGGCTTGGTTTGACCTGAGTAAGGAGTGGAAGAAATAACTTAAGACCAGAGAATCTAGGACTTTAAATTTAGCTGAAAATTTTGATTTTATCCTATAAGCTGTGGTTAGCTATTGACATGATATGAGTCATCTTTTAGGAAAACCAGTCTAGCTTTGCTATGAGGGCAGATTCCTGAAGTGTTGACATGGGAGACTGGCTGTGAGGAACACAGGGCCATAGAGTCCCAGCTGTTCAGCTGGGCCACCTGCTCGCCCAGGCTTGGCCAAGGTATTGGTTTCTCTGGGCTCCTGGCTCTGAAGTGCAAAAAGAGACCTAATCATCTCTTCCTCACTGGGATGAATGATTAAATGAAATAACAAGTGTGGAGCACAGAGCATGGTAGACACTGGCTGCTGTTGGTTGCCTTCCCTTGTTGGTCACATTACTCTCTAGTCCACTGGTATTGAGGCTCTGCCAGAGGAGTTGTAGACATTTACTTTGGAGGCATATCTGCCATTTTCCTGATAAACTTGTGAGCCCAAGTAGACCAGCAGGATACAGACTGAGAAAAGACACCTGTGGGTATATGCCTACTTAAGTGCCAGCTTTAGAGACATTGCTATCACTAAACCATTATAAGCCTTGAAGAAACCGGGGAGGTGATGGGCTTCCTGGAATTTGCTATAGTGATGGTGCTTTTTATTTCTTTTCTTCTCTTCTTCTTTATATCTCTCAGCGTGCTCAGTCTGAATCCCTGAGCGACCTGACGTACACTCCCGAGGAGGAGGAAAACGAGGAGAAGCCACTGCTGGAAGTCAGCCCAGAAGAGAGCCCCAGCTCTGGGCAGCAGGACGTGGCACGGGACAGAGGCCCTGAGCCTGGGCCACCAGCGCCCTTGCTGCCAAACGGAGGGACCCGTGCCAGACGCGCCCGCCTGCAGCACTGCCAGGCGCTCAGGGCCAGCGTGGAGGAGGAGGGCACCCTTGGGGAGGACCCCTCAAGTCGCCTGGCCACCCCGGAACTCGCCGAGCTCCAGTCGACCCCCGCTCTCCGCGTGGAGCCCCCGTCCCCGCCAGCGGACCCCCAGCACCTCGGTCCCGACGGCGGAAAGCAGGAGGAGGGGGCAGCCCCCGCAGGCCCGTGTGCCCCGGCCACAGACACCGCAGAGGAGGTGGTCTGTGCTCCGGAAGACGTCCGGAGCCCCTCTCCCACCGCCATCCCCAAGGGTGATCCGACGCCGCCCGAGACTGTCTCCGCCGCCGCCTCGGAGGCGCACTCTGCTCCCGACGACCAGCCAGACCACAGTGTCCTGCAGGAAGCGGAGCCGACGCCCCCAGTGCTCCCGGACGAGGAGAAGGGGCCCCCAGGGCCGGTGCCCGAGCCCGAGAGAGCAGGGACTAAGCACGAGAGAGCGGGGACCGAGCCCGAGAGAGCGGGGACCGAGCCCGAGAGAGCGGGGACCGAACTCGCCAGAGCAGGGATCGAACCCGAGAGAGCTGGGAACGAGCAGGAGAGAGCGGGGAACGAGCCCGAGAGAGCGGGGAGCGAGCCCGAGAGAGCGGGGAACGAGCCGGAGAGAGCGGGGAACCAGCCCGAGAGAATGGGGACCGAACCCGAGAGAGCGGGGACCGAGCCCGAGAGAGCGGGGACCGAGCCCGAGAGAGCGGGGACCGAACCCGAGAGAGCGGGGGCCGGGCCCGAGACAGCGGGGACCGAGCCCGAGACAGCGGGGACCGAGCCCGAGAGAGAGGGGGCCGAGCCCGAGAGAGCGGGGACCGAACCCGAGAGAGCGGGGACCGAACCCGAGACAGCGGGGAACAAGCCTGCGAGAGCGGGGAACGGGCCGGAGAGAGTGGAGACCGAGCCCGAGAGAGCGGGGAACGAGCCCAGGAGACTGGGGAACGGGCCCTCCGCGGCGCCCGCCCAGAGCCCCCCAGTGCCCAAGAGCTGCCTGAAGCACCGGCCCGCGGCGGCCATCGAGGGCCCTGCCGCATCCCCGCCGCCTGCCGCCACGAAGTCGCCCCCGGGAGAGCCCGGTCCCTGTTCCCCCGACGCGGAGGCCGCCGCCCCGGAGCGCCCCAAGGCCGAGCGGGCAGAGGCTCCACCTGCGGGCGCCGAGAGGGCGGCGCCGGAGCGGAAAGCGGAGAGGGGCGGCGCCGAGCTGCGGGGTGCGAAGAAGTTCTCGGTGTCCTCGTGCCGAGCGCGGCCTCGTCCGGGCGCCTCCCGCCCGTTGGAACGCGCCGGCGGCCGCCTGCCCCTCTCCAGCAGCCGCCCGGCCTGGAGGAGCGAGGCGGCCCTCGACGACCTCCAGGGGCTCCCCGAGCCCCAGCACGCGAAAGCCGGCCCTCGGAAGCCGGCGGAGTGCGGCCCTCAGGACTCGGGCGACAGAGCGGCCACCCCGGCCGGGCCTCGCAGGAGCCCCCAGGAGGCGGCCGCCTCGCCCGGGACGAGAGAGCCCTGCCCAGCGGCCAAGGAGCCGGCTCCGAGCGAGGACAGAAACCCCTTCCCCGTCAAGCTTCGGTCCACCTCCCTCTCGCTCAAATACAGGGATGGCGCCTCCCAGGAGGCGAAGGGTGTGAAGAGGTATGGTGCCGAGGTCCGGTTAGAAAGGTCGCTCACCGTGCTCCCGAAGGAGGAGAAGTGTCCTCTCGGGACGGCCCCGGCTCTTCGAGGCGCCAGGGCCCCCAGCGACCAAGGAAAGGGGAAGGCCCGGCCCCCCGAGCCGCTCAGCTCCAAGCCGCCCCTGCCCCGGAAGCCGCTTCTGCAGAGCTTCACGCTCCCGCCGGCGCCCGCGCCCCCCGACACCAGCCCAGGAGAGCGGGACCCCAGAAAGGAGCCCAGGACGGCGGAGAAAAGGCCGCTGCGCAGGGGAGCTGGTAAGAGCCCGCCGAGGGTGCGGGAAGGGCAGGGCCTGGGGAGATCCACATCTGCTCGCACATCTTGCTGGATGCCCGCCAACTTTGTTGCAGGAGAATTAGAAGGAATCAGAATTCCCACTAACATCATGTCTGATCTAGAGGAAGCTTGTCCAATCCGCGGCCTGGGCCCAGGGCGGTTTTGAAGGTGGCCCGACAGAAATTTGTAAACTTTCTTAAAACATTATGAAAATTTGCGATTTTTTTTTAAGCTCATCATCAGCTATCCTTAGTGTTAGTGTATTTTATGTATGGCCCAAGGCAATTCTTCTTCCATTGTAGCCCAGGGAAGCCAAAAGATTGGACACTCCTGATCTAGAGTAAGGAATAGGCCTACCTCGGTAGCTCACCCCTGTAATCCCAGCACTTTGGGAGGCCACGACCTGCGGTTAAGCCCAGGAGTTCCACACCAACCTGGGCAACCTAGCAAGACCTCGTTCTACAAAGCATTTAAAAACTAGCCAGATGTGGTGGTGCATACCTGGGGGCATGCACCTCAGCTACTTGGGCGGCTGAGATAGGAGGATTGCTAGAGCCTGGGAGTTCAAGGCTGCACAGTGAGATACGATGGTACCACTGCACTCCAGCCTGGGTGACAGAGTGACACTCTGTCTGTTTTAAAAAGAGAGAAAATAAGGAGTAAAGAGTAGAAAAGGGAAAAGAAATACCAGGATTTTGTGTAAGTACAGAGAAGTCAAGTGTGTAGGCATGAGACAAAAAATGCAGAAACTAATTTTGATAGGACTCTCAGCAAATCCCTCAAATTCTTCTCCCACTTTTCACCTGAGAAACTCAGCAAAGTTCCAGTCCCAGTACGTGTGTACTCATTTTGATGCAGGTTCTTTCAGGGCCTAAGCTATTTCTTGACTATAAATGAAACATCTTACTCCTCATCAGACTCCTTCTGATCTTTTCTTCCAAGAAAGAATTTCCTCCCCCTTCATAATCAGGTTCACACGGCCCAGCTGCATGTGAAAAGCATTCTGTATATTGGAATCACAAGTCTGTGTAAAATGTAAGTCTCAAGAGGGTCAGCATTTACTTCCTGTGCCCAAAGAGAGATTGTGTTAAGACTGAGGCAGAATGTAAGAGCCTTTGAAAGCAGCTGTCTTTTGAAATGAGCAGAGACAAAGTAAATGAACTTTCTCTGCCTTTGACATTTCTCACTTCTTACAGTGTTTCAGATGAAATGAGAAGTCTGTTGAAAATGGGTATTTGCAGCAGAGCTAAAGAATCTTTCATTGGTGGGTTTGTTTGTTGGTTTGTTTTTGAGATGGAGTCTCACTCTGTTGCCCAGGCTGGGGTGCAGTGGTATGATCTTGGCTCACTGCAACCTCTGCCTCCTAGGTTCAAGCAATTCTCCTGTCTCAGCCATGAAATCCCAGCCTGGGATTACAGGCATGCACCACCACACCCGGCTAATTTTTTTTACATTTTGGGTAGAGACGAGGTTTCACCATGTTGCAGGCTGGCCTCGAACTCCTGACCTCAAGTGATCTGCCTGCCTCAGCTTCCCAAAGTGCTGGGATTACAGGCGTGAGCTACTGCACCTGGCCTGCTGGTTTTTTTAATAAATGGAAATCTGTGAGCCAGAAAATGAAACTACACAAATAAGCTGTGTGTGCATGTGATGAAGGCCCTAGAAAGAAGTTTTCCATGGCAAATTTTGTTTTTAAAAATGTTTTGGCCAGACACAGTGACCAAAATCACACCTGTAATCCCAGCATTTTGGGAGGCTGAGGCATGTAGATCACAAAGTCAGGAGTTCAAGACCAGCCTAACAACATGGTAAAACCCTGTCACTACTAAAACCACAAAAAATAGCCAGGCATGGTGACGTACACGTGTAATCCCAACTACTCAGGAGGCTGAGGCAGGAGAATTGCTTGAACCTGGGAGGTGGAGGTTGTGGTGAGCCGAGATCACTGCACTCCAGCCTGGGCAACAGAGTGAGACTCTATCTCAAAAAAAAAAAAAAAAAAAAAAAAGTTTCAGGCTATTTTAGAGGCTACTCGAAATCCCAAGGTTCCTTTCAAGCACTGCATTGTAGGACAGAGAGGAAATAGAACTTGTTGGCTCTCTTAGGGAATCCTGCATCCTAAGAGGAAAATGCACACACAGGAGGAAAAATTAGCTCATACAAAACCATGTAAAAACAGTTCCAAAATAGTCTAATCTTTTCTGGCTCTTTTACAGTGCTTTAAATTCCTAAGGTGACACGCAGGGATTCACAGTTCCAAAGAGCCCACACATATGGCCTTCCCAATCTCAGGCCCCTTGCCACAGCTGTGATTTTATGTTGCTGTTGCCACTGCAGTAGGATAATCAGAGCGGGAATTTGGAGGAAGTTCAAGCTGTAGTTGATGATCCACTCTGCAGATTTCCATTGAGGTTATTGAAGCTACTGTAGAGTGATTCAAAAGCCATTGAAGTAGCAAGGGAGGGATGAGTTGCTCTCATGCACATGAAACCCTGACCTTCATGGCCTAGAATTGAAAACGTCTCTCAAGGGCTTCCTGAATGAGTGGAACTTAAAAACAGAATATCCAGCTCATACTCAGATCTGGAAAGGAAGCATCAGACGGCAATGCCTGGCCCACTATTTACCTATAAGTTCCTCAATCTAAGCTAGGCTTTCTTCACTATAAAATGCCTGGGATGGTCTGTAAAGACCTTGTGTATTTTTCTTTGATTTATAAAATGTAATAGAGTGTTTGTTTATTTGCAGCTTTGCTTATATAGTAGAAGAGAATTGTCTCATCCAAGTTTAATCACGTTCTCTAAAACCATAGAAATGACAGATGAATTACAAAATGAAAGAAGAATCTAGGTTCCTTTATGGGTATGGGTAATGATTTTCATTTCAATGTAAAGAGAGGAGAGAAGGAATTACCCGCATTCTATAGGGAAGCAACTCTGGGGGCAGTGGCAGTGGTACTGGAGGGACAGATACCAGGACAGGCTGGGCCTGCTGCCTGATCCTACCTGGACCTTGAGGGGCTGTCTCATGCTGACCAGAGCAGAATCTCAGAGTCTGCACTGTCAGACCCTAGCAGAGAGACTGCCCCCATACCTTCCCCAGATGCCGAATCTGTTTGTGCTTTCTTTCATTATTATCACTTCTATTATCATTCTTATTGCTCCCAAATTATATTAACTGGAAGCAATTCAGTTCATATAAGTCTTACGCATAAGAAAAGTTTTAATAACAATATTACTCTGTTTCCAGAAAGACCTAATAATTGCTATTGTGGTATCAAATATCTTGCCCAGCGCTCCCAGATAACCTTCTGCCTCCCTCTAGGGTAATGTATGGTAAAGTTTGATAATTGAAGTGTTCCCGATGACTCTGCTTTGGGGACTCAAGCTGCTTTGTCCCCAGCACCTGGTTTATTCTTCTTCCTTTCTTCCACACCCTGTGTTCCTTCTTTGAAGGAATGGCGGAAGCTTCAGCAGAAGGAATAGGGAAGGATGCAGTGGTGGTTGGTCATAATAAACAGAGGGGCCTGGCTTGCCAAAGGGGCTGAGCCTCACAGGGGCTATGCTGGAGTGATTACTGCAAGCTTAGTACATGTCTGTACTCCTTGAGGCAGAGGAGCCCTGTTAATAGGCTTGGTTCATAATTTGCTGATCTGTCCTAGGAAATAAATGGCCCCGCGTTATCAGCCTTGTTCATTTGTGCAGAACATTATGCATCCTTCTGTTGGTTCAATCCATCCCAGAGTCTAAATTACAAGTCATAAAGCAGCTTCTGCACACAAGATTAGAATGAGAACAAAGGAGTTAAGAGAATATTGTGTGGAAAAATTGCAAAACACAGAAACTATGTAGAAAAAAAAATCACTCCTAAGTCTACCTTCCTTCTAGACTGTCTTGTTTCTGGGTTTGAGATTTATTTTTTCACAAAGTCGTGGTCACATATTGGTGTTTTGGGAGGTAGCGCAAGAAACTACCCTTCTCACCTGGGACCTCATTTGATAACCAGCACTGGCTTCTAATCTGAGTTTGATTCCTCCAGACTGGGTTGGTGACACGGTGACACATTCCAGTCTCTGACCCTCTTTTTCTAGACTCCAGTATTCACTCATTTGTGCATTCTTTTTTTGAACAAATATTTAATGTCCTCCTGCCATGCAAGCTCTGTGTTGGCCCCAAAAGATGGGAAAAGCACAGGGGCCTGACCCTTTGAGTTTATCGCATGGAAGAGGCTGGTGTTAGCTGGATGCTGGGGGAATGCAGACAGCCATTTTCTAGCCTACCTTGTCTTTGGATGTCACAGCCATTTTCTGAAGGAAATGAACTGAAAGAGACTGTCACCCTTTTTCAGTGACACAGTTCAGATATATTCAAATTCATCTGGGTTAGAATACAAGCAGTGGGGGTTTTTTGATACCATGCTAAAAATATATTTCTATCTCTTGAATTTTTTAATTTTCATTTTATTGTGATAAGAACATAAAACATGAGATTGATCCTCTTAACAAATTTTAAAATGTACAATACAGTATTGTTGTCTGTAGGTACAATGTTGTAGAGCAGATCTCTAGAACGTACTCTTCTTATATAACTGAAACTTTAAACATTGATGAGTAGCCTCCAATTTCCCTCTATAGAAGCTATAAAAATAGAAATTTTAGAACTGCAAAAGCTGGAGTGGCTATATTATCACACAAAGAAAACTTCAAAAAAAAGACAATTATTAGCGATAAAATGGAACATTATATAATGATAATTTCAGTAATATTGGTGAATCAAGAATGCATAACAGTACCTAATGTGTATGTCCCTAACAGCAGAGCTTCAAACTACGTGAAGCAAAAACTTGGCAGTACTGAAAGGAAAAGTAAACAAATCCATAGTAAAATGTAGAGATGTTATCACTCCTCTGTCAGTAGTCAAGAAAAGTAGCAGGTAGAGGCCCCGTGTAGTGGCTCACGCCTATAATCCCAGGACTTTGGGAGGCCAAGACAGGTAGATCACAAGGTCAGGAATTCAAGACCAGACTGGCCAACATGGTGAAACCCTCTCTCTACTAAAAAATACAAAAATTAGCTGGGCATGGTGGCACGTGCCTATAATCCCAACTACGTGGGAGGCTGAGGTAGGAGAATTGCTTGAACAGGGACCCGGGAAGCAGAGGTTGCAGTGAGCCAAGATTGCGCCACTGCGCTCCAGCCTGGGCTACAGAGCGAGACTCCAACTCAAAAAAAGAAAAGAAAAGTAGCAGGTAGAAAATCAGGAAGGATATTTCAATTAGGTCAATTTGGTTGAACATTATTATCAATCACCTTGACCTGATTGGTATTTATAGAACAGCCCACCAGCCACTGCAGAATACATGTTCTTTTCAAGTGCACATGGGACATTCATGAAGATAAACCATATTCTAAGTCACTAAACAGCCCTTAATAATTTAAAAAATTGAAATTATGCAAATCTTGTTCTTTGTCCTTAATGAATTAAATAAGAATTTGATAACATCTGAAAAATATCTGGAAAGAAATATGAAAACGATCATCAAATATTTGAAATTAAACACTAAACCACTATATTATCCATGGGTCAAAGAGGATGTCTTAAGGAAAATTAGAACACTGAATTAAAATGAAAATATAACATATCAAAATTTGTGGAATGCAGATAAAGAGGTACTTAGGGAAACTCAACATTAAATTATTAGAAAAAATGTTTCAAAGCAATAATTTAAGCTTCCACTTCAAGGAGCTAGAAAAAGAAAAGCAAACTAAAAGCAAGCAGGAAAGAAAAGAGAGCAAACATAAATGAAAATATAAAATAATATTAAAAATTAATGAAGCCAAAAGATGGTTCTTAAAAATAGCCAATAAAGTTGATTTAAAAACTGAGCAAAGAAAGACACAGATTACAAACATTATGGAGTATCACCACTGACCCTACAGGCATTAAAATGATAAGGGAATACTATGAGCAATTCTATGAACATAAATTTGACAAATGAAAAGAAAAGGGCCAATTCATTGAAAGACACAGACTATCAAACTTAAAAAGTAGCATGAATAGTCCTATAGATGTTAAAGAAATCAAATCTGTAGGGAAAAACCTTGCAGAAAACTCCAGTTTCACATGGTTTCACTGGTGATTTCCACCAACCATTTAAAGAAGAAATAACACCAATTATACAAAATCTCATGCAAAAATAAGGGGGAATATTCCCTGACACATTTTATGAGGCCAGCATGATTGTAGTACTGGAATTAAAGACAATACAGGAAACCATAGACCAGTATCTCTGAATTTAGATGCAAAATTCTTTTTTTTTTTTTAGACATGGTCTTGCTCTTGTTGCTCAGGCTGGAGTGCAATGGATCTTGACTCAATACAACCTCCACCTTCTAGGTTCAAATGATTCTCCTGCCTCAGCCTCCTGACTAGCTGGGACTACAGGTATGCACCACCACACCTGGCCAATTTTTTGTGTTTTTAGTAGAGATGGGGTTTCACCATGTTGGCCAGGCTGGTCTCGAATTCCTAACCTCAGGGGATCCACCCACCTCAGCCTCCCAAAGTGCTGGGATTACAGGCGTCAGCCACCAGGCCTGGCCTAGATGCAAAAGTCTTAACAAAATATTATCAAATTGTACATCACAACCAAATGGTCCTGGAGCATAGGAACATTCATAGGCAAAAGCATGAACCTTGACCTAAGTCTCACATCGTATACAAAATTAACTCGAAAGGTGTTATGGACTTAAATGTAAAATGAAAACTATAAAACTTTTAGAAAAAAATAGGAGAAAATATTTGGGATATAAGGCTAGGCAAAGACATCTTAGACTTGACATCAAAGCATCCAAACTGGAAAATCTGATGAATTGGACATTATTAAAATTAATAACTTTTGCTTTGCAAAATATCTAGTTAAGAGCTTGTAAAGACATACTACAAACTGCAAGAAAAGATAGGCAAACTACATATCCAATAAAGGACCAGTATTTAGAATATATAAAGTCTTCTCAGAACTCATATCTTTAACCCACTTTCTAATTGGTTTGTTTAAAAAACGCAAACCAGTTAGAAAGTGGGCTAATGAGGCCGGGCGCGGTGGCTCAAACCTGTAATCCCAGCACTTTGGGAGGCTGAGGCGGGTGAATCACGAGGTCAAGAGATCGAGACCATCCTGGTCAACATGGTGAAACCCGTCTCTACTAAAAATACAAAACATTAGCTGGGCATGGTGGCGCGTGCCTGTAATCCCAGCTACTGAGGAGGCTGAGGCAGGAGAATTGCCTGAACCCAGGAGGCGGAGGTTGCGGTGAGCTGAGATCGTGCCATTGCACTCCAGCCTGGGTAACAAGAGTGAAACTCCGTCTCAAAAAAAAAAAAAAGAAAGTGGGCTAACGACATGAACAGACATTTCACCAGAGAAAGTGTACAGATGGCACATAAACTCCTGAAAAATATGCTTGCCATCATTAACCATTAGGGAAACACAAAACCATAATGAGATACCATTACACAACTATTAAAATGTGCAAAACAAAAAATATTAATAATACCATTGTGCTGGTGAGGATGTGGATAAAATGCAACTCTCATTAGAGTGTTATCTCTATAGCTGATGGGAATGCAAAATGGCACAGTCACCTTGGAAAACAGTTTGGCAATTTCTTGCAAAATAAAAAATGGACTTACTTATGACCCAGCAATCCCACTTTAGATATTTATCCTAGAGAAGTGGAAATGTACATTTGCACAAAAGCCATGCATCAATGTCTACAACAGCATTATTTATAATCACCAAAAACGAGCTGGGCACGGTAGCTCACACTTGTAATCCCAGCACTTTGGGAGGCCGAGGTGGGTGGATCACTTGAGTCCAGGAGTTTGAGACCAGCATGGCCAACATGGTGTAACTCCATCTCTACTAAAAATAAAAAATTAGCTGGGTATGGTGGCACACGCCTGTAGTCCCAGCTACTCAGGAGGCTGAGGCAGGAGAATCGCTTGAACCCAGGAGGCGGAGGTTGCAGTGAGCAGAGGTCACACCACTGCACTCCAGCCTGGGTGACAGAGCGACATTGTCTCAAAAATGAAAAAATAAAATAACATTATCACCCAAAACTGGAAACAACCTACATGTACTTCAGCTGGTGAATGGGTAAACAAACTGTGGTACATCCATATGATGAAAAACTACTTAGCAATCAAAAGGAATGAAACTGAATTATTCCATTTCTGTGACATTTTGAAGAGGCAAAAATATAGGGACAGAAAACAGATCAGTAGTTGCCAGGGATTGGGGGTAAAAGGAGAGTCTGACCACACAGGGGAAGGAAGAAGGAATTCTTCAGGGTGTTGATATTCTGTATCCTGTTTGTGACGGTTGTTATAAGAAGCTAAACATGTTAAAACTCATAGAACTGAACCACCAGAGGGTGAATTTTACAATATATAAATGTAAGAATAATTTTCAAATATTAAAAAAAAGGTATAGCAGCCTCTTGCCCACCCCTTTCTGAACCTCTTTAATCCCATTCCCTGGGGGGAACCGCACTACCAGGTTCATCTGCTTTCCCTTGAACACTGCAGTCATAACCACACCAAGATGGACATCCAGATCTAGGCACGTGAATCCTTTTATTTTAATCACAAAAATGCTGTATATCTTGGCTTGCATTTTTACCCCACAGTATGAAGCATGAGCATCTTTATCAGAGTGAACTGCCTCACCTCATTCTTTTTAAGGGCTACACAGTATTTTATTTAACTGTTCCCCTCCTGAGGGGCATCTGCTTGTTTGAGCTTTTTTTCCTCTTGCTGACAGTGCTGCAGTAGTTGTCCATTTTAATGGTTTTCTTGTCCATTTTAATCTGTATGTATTCACACTGTTGTTTCTCTATGATAGATTCCTAAAAGTGGATTTTCAGGTTCTCAGATCATGTGCACTTTTAACAGACCACTTCAAATTACCCTCCATAAAGGTTGTACTGGTTTACACTTCTTCCAGCAGAATAGAGACTATTTCTCTACCCCCTCATCAACAGTAAGTGTCATCAGTGTTTTTATTTTCCTCCAATCTGATAGATGAAAAATGCCAGTCATGTTGTTCGCTTAGGTCAGCAAGTTCTGGTCATCCTAATGCAGCATCTTTATCCTCCCATGTCCCCATGACAGCCTCATCTTTAACCTGACACCTACAGTGCCTCCTCCCTCCAACCCTCTTCTTACCCTTTCTTTCCAGGTCTTGGGTGTAACTATGGAGCTTTCCTCTTTAAAAATTCTCAATGCCTCCCGTTGTATTTAGAATAAAAATCAAACTCCTGGAGAAGGTATTTAAGGCTTTTTAGATTCTGGCCAAAACAAACATTTCTGCCTCTCTAAGTTCGTCAGCCACTCCACTCCCTCCGTCATCTCCTCCAGCCCCACCCCTGCTCCGGCTCCCTGGCACTCTGTACACACCCCTGCCCATATTGAGCATACTTCAACCAACCCCTGAACTAGATCCTAAGCCTTGAGAACTTCCAGGTTTTTCTTCCTCTGTTGAGCATGCATACCCATGCCCTGGGGTTCCCAGCCTGCAGTGGGTGGTGCTTGGACCAGGCTGTGTCTGCCTGACCAGGTGCTGGGATGAGGGAGCAAGGGAGGGGCTGCGTGGTGAGACTGAAGACTGTGAATCTGTGGGTTTTACTCTGAGGAACACCTCTCAGGGGCTGTGGGATTTTGAGCAAGTTGAGTCTCTTAAACTCTGAGTCTTAATTTCCTCCTTTATATAATGAGGTTATTCATAATGACAGCATATAGGGCAGCAGAGGCGTTTTGACTGCAAAATATGATTCAGTTTCATAGAGTACAGCCATACTTTCCTAAGCATGTACTAAAATATTCTCATCTCAGCAGCACAGAATGCTGTGTGAGAGTGGGATTTTCTTTGTCCCAGTTTTGGTTAAGGCACCAATGCAGAAATGTAAGATACCAGAGAGCACGTGTGCAGGATCTGTGGAGTCACCAACCACTCACCACCCCCACCCTGAGAAAATGCAGAGAGTGGGGAGGAATAAAGGGGATTTGCAAAAGACTCTCTGTGGAGAGCACACTGCAGTTCTGTGAGCCACCAGTGCAACAGGGGTAGAACTAGAGGTAACTGATCTCATCCAGTCTGCAAGGGTGGCTTCCATGGGACTGCTTAGAAGCTGGACAGGTGTACCCCGCAGGGAGACATGGAGGACTGCTGCCGGACTCAGGCCACTTGTGGGCATGGGGCACACAGGACTGCCACATAACCCACCTGTGCTCCCAGAGCCCCACCTGAGGGGCCAGCCAAGAGGACAAGGGGACAATGAGGAGCAGTCACAGCCAGAGTCTCCGTGGTAGCTGGGAATCCCCCAGTGTCAATTTCAGGTGTCTGCCAGGCCCAGACAGCACAAAACCTTGTAAGGTTCCAGAGAGCCCTGCTGATCTCACCACTCTCCTTCCCCAACGCTCAGCCCTCGGGAAAGGAGTCCTCACCCCAGCTCAGACAACACCCTGCATTCAGGAGTCATAACCTGACTTCACCCAGAGGCTACACATTTTAATTATTGAATTAAAACGGATTATAACAAAGGTGACCATGGTGACTGCTGGTACCTGAGAAGTACTGGGAAGGTGCTGGAAGTTTTACAGTCTCCACCTGGGATAGGGGGACCGTGGAGACCAGGATCAAGCAGTGCTTTTCTCTGTCCAGAACCTGCCGGTGTAGTGCTCTGGTTCCTGCACAGATGCAGTCTACCTCCTAGGAGCAGAGGAGCAGCACCACCCATCCCCTGCGGCTACATTGGTGCCACTTCAGAGGGATGGCTTCAGTGCTTTCTCCAGGGCAGCCATTAACCTTATGTGGGGATGCTGAGACCCTCTGTGCACTCACCCCATGGCTCAGGAGAGAAGTAGGTTTAAAGAAGAGAAGACGGTGTCTTCATGACCAATGGGCAAGTGTCCCAGGCCCCTCTGAGCAGGCCCAAGGGTGGTGTGGTAGGAGGTGAGGTCTGAGCCGGCAGCAGTGTGGACCTGTAACACCGGCAGCCATGGGAGTAGATGTCCTGGGGACCAGGGGCACTGGCTGGTTAAAAGAAGTATTTACCAGAGCCTGGGGGCAGGGGACAGATGTCAGTCCAGTTCAGGAACTGAGCCATCTGGTCAGGTGAGCACTTTGTATTAGCCAGAAAGGGGACAAGATACCGTGGGCTTTCTCTTCAGGCTTTCTTTGGGCAGAAGCTCAGAGCAGCATCAAGATCAGCAGTTGACAATGCTGGCTGCAACTTGTGGTCACCTGGGAGTCCCCACACACACAGATTCGGTAGACTGGCCCAGAGTGAATCCCTGACAGTGGAGTGTTCAGGGCTGCCTAGGTGGTTCTAATGTGTGGCCAGTGTTGAGATCCTGGGCCGTAGGAGAGCAGTGCCTCTCAGACTTGGGAGTGCTTATGAATCTGCTTAAGGTAACGCTTCCCACTCAGTACGTCTGGAATGATGGCAGCACTGCTGATCCATGGACCACACTTGGAGTGGTGAGGCTCCAAGTCTGTGCTGTCCAACACAGAGCCACTAGCACATTGGCTGTTTAATGTAAATGTGAGCAAAATTAAAACAGAGTTCCTCAGTCACCGCAGCCACATTTCAAGGGCCCAGGAGCCATGTATGAATGGTTGATAAAACAGAGGGCATTTCCATCATTATACAAAGTTTTACTGGGCCACACTGTTTCAGGGCTGTCATTAGCAAATAGCATCTTTATGAGACCCTGTAAGGGTTATGCTCTTCCCAAAAATGGCTTGGATATCAAGGCATTATTATACTTCACCTCTCTGCTTGTATGCCTGTCTCCCTATATCAGTTTCTTGAAATTGGAGTCTGCAGCAGATTTACCTTCTCAGTAAATGGGTAAACAATAGCAATAATAGCTAACACATAATAAGCACTTACTAACTTGCTAAATGCCAAGTATTACATTAAATGCTTTATGTATTAATTTTCAACAACAATCCTATTTAGTAAATAGGAAAACAAACTTAGGTTAAAGAACTTGCACAAAGGCATGTAGCTAGCAAACTGTGGAGGAGAGGTGGAGGCTGCCTAGGCTTACTGCAGCTGGCACTCCCCAGTGTCATGCTGCCCTGCAGTGGTTCTCAGCTGGGGCAGGCATGGGCCTCAGCAGACATTGGCAGTGCCTGGAGACATTTGATTGACACAGCTGTGGTAGGGTGGGGGTGGGATGTATACCAGCATCTAGCAGGTAAAGATACTGAGCATCCTGTAGTACACCAGACGGCTTCCAACAACAAAGACCTATCCATCCCAAAATGTCAGCAGTGCCAAGGCTGAGCAACTTCTGTTTGCCACTCAATGAATAAGTTAAAATGGGGAGAAAGTGGTTTTATAGGACAGTCATGAGGTCATACCTCTTAGTAAGAGATGGCATGTCAGGTAGTGAATGAAGATTAGAGATCAAGTGGTCTCTGTTCAAATCCCAGTTTTGTTACATATTGGCCAAGTGACCCTGGACAAGTCACTTTTTTCCATAAGACTCTGTGGTCCCATGTCTAAAATGGGGATTGAAAGTATCCTTACATTACAAGGAGGGCTGTGACGGTCATTATGAATATGATACTGCTCTGAAAGCAAAGATGGAATAAACCTTAGCTGTGACCATTTCTTTGGTCGGGAGAAATTTCCCTACCTGACTGGGGTGGGTGAAGGAGGGCTCAGATGTAATAGAGAAAGGGAAATCTGAGCTCCAAGGACAGAGGCCATCCCTGGAATGATTCCTTACTCTTCTCTGTTGGCCGCCCTAGACAGTTCTTGTAGAATTCTGGCAGCTCCTGGAGATCTGGGGTGGGGAGACAAGGAGTCTAAGGTGAGGCATTTGTGTACATTTCAAAGTATAAGTAGAATAATTTTTCTCCTTTTTCTCATTAATGTGCTCTAGCTCAAAGTTATTTTTAAATAACAGTACCTTTCCCTTCCGGTATCCTTTTGAGGTCCCAGTTATATCACCTGGTTGGGAGCGGAGACCAGCTGTCTCTGTGGAGGTAGACTGGTCATTGTCTCCTGCTGAGAGGCTTGCTTTAATTGCGCAGATAGTGGCAGTTTAGCAAATGTGCTTTCAGTTCAGCCTCTCTGCTGACAACTCCATGCCCTTGAGCCCAGCACTGGCTCCCCAGGGTCTCCACTGTGAGATGTAGAGGTTGGACCGGGCCACCCTTGGATGTCTGCCAGCCTTGACATGCCAAGTGCTGGGCAGCTGTGCCACAAGTCAGGAAAAGAGCCTGGCAAAGCATCTGCCCCTTGGGGTGCCCCCAGTACACATGGCTGCACGTGGCTAACCAGATTCCTGGCCCCACCCCACACACCCAAACACAGATGTGATTCACTATTGTTTTTTCTTTATGAATGCCTTCTCACAGATATTACCTGTGAGCAACAGATCCCCAAAGCAGGTGTAGTTGGGGCATTGACAACAACCAAAGCAGATCCTGGGGCCCCGTTTGGGAAAAACTCACATCAGTTTCTACTACGGGGACCTGAGCAAACTCCTGCCCTGGGACAAGGACCAACACTCACCCCTCCCCCCACCCCTGACCCCATGACAAATATGCTACCATATGAGGCCCTCACAAATAAATGCTGCCACTGGGAGACTTTCTGATGCCCTCAGCCTTTTCACCCAGACTGGATTAGTTGTAACGCCATGACGTGCCGCTCATTCTCACTGTTTAACTGAATGGGCACTACCTGGATGAGTGAGTAGAGGATATTTCATAGACACTGTCCATGCCATGGGAAAAACGGCCCATCCTGACCCTCACTGCCCTTGCCTCATGATTGAAGCGTGCTACCAGGGCTGTTAAAGCAACTGTGGCTTTTATCTTCCTGCCATGTGGAGTCGTAGCTTGTGTGAGAAGAGTTATGTAGGCCAGAGGAAGGCAGGTTTCTTAGCATCAGCTGGGAAATTCAAACCACAGAAAGCCTGGCCTGGGGAAGGAGGAGAGACTGAGGAGCCCTTGGCAGTGCCTCCTGACCTGGGAGTCAGGTAAGGGATGGGGGCATGCTGGTGGCTGGGAAAGAAGTTCCCAGTAACAGTGTCCTTCCATTTGCCCCGAGGCTGTAAAATGAGTCTGTTTGGAGTCGGGTCCTCCATGCTCGCTGAGTTGTGCTGTTCCACCTAGGAGAGGAAGTGGAGCAGGAGGAGGGGAGGCTCTGGAGGGTGGAGGGAAAAGAAAGATTGTGTGGGTGAGGGGAGGTAGCAGTTAGAAACGGCAAAGGGGGTGAGGCCCTAGGGAGGGTTCACCTGAGGCTGTGAGGAAGTGAAGCGGTGGGAAGGTCCGCGGGTGAGGGCATCCGGGGCACCTTGCTTAATCAGTGTGGAAACAGCTCTGTGTGCAAACTTGTCTCATTTCTCTATGTGCACAGGGAGCTAGGCTCTTCTTCTTGGTCACTCTCAAGCACCTAGTGACTCCTGTCTTAGGTTCTGTTTTTGTTTTTTATGTGCTTTTACTTCTAATTGAAGAATAATATACGTTCAGAGAAGTGCAGAGATCCTGTGTGTGTAGGTTAATGCATTTCTAGACTGAACACACCAGACCAAGAAACAGAATGAGACCAGCACCCTAGAGGCCCTGCTGTGTCCCTTTCACCAGGATCTGGAACTCATTCCTGATTGTGGACCGTGGTGGCTGTCAGAGGATCCTCTGGTCCTGATGTGTCTTGCAAGAGAGTCTATCCAATGCACTGGAGAGAAAGATTCAAAAAATCTTTTCTGTCTAGACTCGGCACCTTCCCCAGGGGTTGGCACCTGGTGGGTGCTCATCAGGTCCAATCCGTTCTCATTGTCTAAGGAAGTTATGTTTTGGAAAGTCACTGCAAACACTAACAACTTAACAAGTACGGAGTTACTGCTCCTAGGGGAAATGCAAAGTTAGGTTCCTGTGTGCCTCTGGCCACTGCATCAATAGATCAACACATAAGATGCTTTATTTAGTATATATTGTTGATACATTGACACTGAACACACAACCAACAGCACTGTAACTCAGGCCTGAATGAAGCATATCTGACACACATATTATCTCCATCAGGCGCACCGCAGCCTCCTTGGGCCTAGGGACATTAGACAGCACATCAGCACTCCACTTGGGGGTCTAATCAGCAGAATCACCAAGAAAACCTAGAGCCCCAAAATGTGGCACTGACTAGACCACAAAAATGATACTGTATATCGTGTAAGAACTGAAACAATAAGGCAGCGCGTCACTGTTTGACCTCAGCTGGGAACTTGCACATTGGGAAACCCAAATTTTTTGCTGCCCTGCACATGTCTGCAAATGACCATGCCAGTACCATGCATATTGATTTTGGCATTACAAATGTATTTTAGTGAGTAGGCAAATTCTCCACTATGGAATCAGCGCACAGTGAGGATTGACTATATTTGTTGCATGAGGAGAGGGGGCTTGCCCTGTGAAAAGCTCTTGTTCAGTCTCAAAATGCTCAGCATAGTTTTGAGATGAAGCCTCGGGCAAGCATCACCACCCCGAGTTCCACAGTGAGATCACACTTCCTGGCTCCAGGACAGATCTGATGATGAGCAACTGTAGACTTTGCCAGCTTGTATTGATCAGGAGTAGCCTGTGAGTCAAGACTGACAACAGATCAATAAATGCTTTTAAAAAACAAAACCCCTCAAATTCTTCATATGGGAAGCCTGACAAACCCTGCAGCAGTGGGGTGGCCCCATGTGTCCCCAGGGCCTGGGGCCCAGCTCTGTGGACAGTGTCTATAGACAGGTCCCATTTCCACCAGGTCAACCAGGGCTGTGGCAGTGGACCCGGAAGGCAGGCAGAACAGAGGACCGCTGCTCTATTTATGAAGCGCCAAGGCACAGCGACTGTTCTAGCTTCGGCTGGCTGTGAGAAACAGTGATGATGCATCCACTTTAGATCCCAGGTCTTAGGAAACTCAGGCCTCTTTTTCCACAGAGAATGTTGTGAAGACCTGGGAATGAACTGTTGATGTGCATTTTTAGGATGACAGCATAACGGAGAAAATTGGAAGTGGTATGCCAAAGTGTTCACACAGCTCCCTTGGGTTGTTGATTTATGGGAAGCTTTTTCTCTTTCTTTATACTTATATCTACTTTCTAAATCTGTACAATATGCTTGTGTACGTCTGTGAACAAGAAAGAAATGTTATGGAAAGAAAGAGTTTCTTAAAAATTGCTGCATCAGGCTGGGTGCAGTGCCCACACCCATACTCCCAGCACTTTGGGAGGCAGAGGCAGGAAGATCACTTGAGACCAGCCTGGGTGACAGCGTGAGACCCAATCTTAACAAAAACTAATTTTTAATAAATTAGCCAGGCATGTGGCTCGTACCTGTAGTTCCAGCTACTTGGGAGGCTGAAGTGGGAGGATCAGTTGAGCCCAAGAGTTCAAGGCAGCCACCGTCACACCGCTACCCTCATCGCACCAATGTACTCCAGCCTGGGCCACAGGGTGAGACGCTGACTCTACCAAAAAAAAAAAAAAAAAAAAAAAAGAAAAGAAAAAAAAAAAAAATTTGCTACTTCAGAAAGGACACCATATACCAAATTTTTAAGAGGCCTGGGAATCCTGCTGCCTTACCTTAAGGCACAGCATCTGCTTTATCTCCTCGGCCAAAAAGCAAGGAACCTGGAAGTTTACATTGTACTACGGCTCACTGCCTTTCGGGAGACTGTTCTTGACAGCCCCCAGCTTCCAGACTTAACAGCTGCGTCCCTAGTGTCATGGGGGTGCTGTCCACCATTGGGGTCCCACCCTGGCCCCCTCAGCTGGTCATTACAGAAGTCTTTCTGAAGGAAAAAAATAATACGTTAAGAATGAATTTTTTTTTAATATATATTTTATTGCGTTTTAGGTTTTGGGGTACATGTGAAGAACATGCATGATTGTTGCATAGGTACATACATGGCAATATTTTAATAGGCACTAAAAGAACTAACCATCACCAATCAAAAAGTCAAAATGAAGTGATGAGATGCATCTGTCCCACCTAGGCGTAGCTGAACATCTCTAGAAATGGCTTAACATTGAGGATTTTTGAAATGGTTCATTTTAGGTATTTCTGAATACAAATAGTTCGATAATAATGCCAAATGTGGGTCTGGAAACTTCATGGTTCTCTCCTACAGGGTATTTAGAGTTCTGTGTGAGGGGGTATTTTAAGAGTGATTCCCGGGAATGCAAATGATAACTGGGCTCCCATTTTGGGCAGTATGTCCTGCATCCGAGATGGCCAGCCTTGCCGTAATGCACAACGCACAGCATGTGCATGGAGGAGGGAGCACCTCTGTGAGAGCAGGACTGCAGTGCACACTGGTATGGCTGGGCGAGGCTCCTCCACGATGCCTCACCAGCAGGGCAGCCCCAATCAGGCTCTCCCACACTGCGGCAGATGTGACCAGGATGAGGCCCTTGCAGGGCTTGCAGGCACAGAGGCACACACACAGCACTAAGACGGTCTGCTAGAGCCCGAGGACAATGTTCTCAGGGAGCCAAGAGTCAGCCTGGCTGCCTGGACCTGCAGGATGCTGGCGTGCAACCCAGTGCTTGCTGTGGTTTTCTTATCACAACAACCACGAGGGTTCATTGTCATGGCAGAATAACTCACTGGCCTCCATCAGCTCTGGGGTAAAGTTTGACCAAAAGTCTACACCCCTCCTCCAGCGAGAACAATAATAACAACACTGGCAACAACCACATAACAGCAGCAATTGTGGCGGCAGCTAACGCCAGGTACTGCGCTAAGGGCTTTCCCTGGATTCTCTCACAGAATCTTCACAACCACACTGGGAGGCATAGAGGGTGGGCATTTCACCTGATCCTCACAACCACACTGGGAGGCATAGGTCATGGATTATATCATGGAGTCGTCACACCACACTGGCAAAGGTAGATAGCGGGTTATCTTGAAATCTTCATAACCACAGCAGGAGGTATAAATAGTGGATTATCTCACAGAATCTTTACAGTCAGACTGGGAGGTGTAGAGACTTCTGTATTCTTCAGTTTTACGCTGAAATGAAGTCTCAGGGAAGTTCTGGAAGTTGCCCAAGAGCACTAGCCGGAGGCCCTAAGCTAGCTCTGCAGGCCCCAGGGCCACATCATTAGCAGCTCCCTTGCCCTGGCCCCAGGGAGGAAGCATTCTTCATCAGCACAGCCCATTGAGCCCAACCCCCAGAACAGGAGCCCTCAGAAGTTAGTGCTGGAGCAATGTCCTTTTCACAATGAATCCTGGGCTGCAGGGGGCATGTTAAGGAGAAGGAGGAATCTGGAGAAGAGCAAGCTTACTACCTGCTCCTTTGAAGGAATCCTTTCCTTAAATGACAACACAATATTTTCTCTGATCAAAAGTTGTTTTCCTGCGAGTTAAGCTGGGGGAGCTTTGTGGCTGTCCCGACTTCCTGCACACTCTGCACCGTGCCTTTGGAGACGTCATGATGCATCTGCTCTGCAGCAGACCAGACTTGCTGCCCTGGGGAGTCAGGCTCTTTCACAATCCACAAAGGTGATCATACAGATAAAGACCTGGAATTGCTGGTCCCTGGTCTGTGAGAAATGCTCCTGGGCTTTTGGTTGCAAACCCAGGCACTCTTGACAGCTGAAACTCATTGTCAGTTGGGGAGGAGAAATTGAGATGTCAGAGTCTTTAGCCAAATCCCTGGGAGATTAAGGTTGTCTGTGTGTGGAGGCAGGAAGAGGTGAACAAAGGACTGTTTTCAACTGATTTATCTGAACTGAGGCCACATCTGCATTATCCTGGGATTAATGACATTTTGAACATGTTTAATCTCAGAAGCTATTTTATCGTGTAGCCTTGACCCTGAATGTTCATGCTTGAGCGATCATGTTGTAAGGTCTTTGGCCTCTGAAGCCTACCTTACCCTGCACATTGTCAGAGACTTCGGCCCCTTCTCCTGCCCTCCCCAGGTGGAGTATGGCACAGATCCCAGAGCTCTACACACTCAGTGTGGATGCCAAGCACAGGAGGCGAGCATACAGTTCAGAGAGGCCTCCCAGGCCCCTGCCACAGAGCAGAATGGCTCATCACACAGCTGCTCTGCCTGTGCTCACTAGGGACAAAGGCACAGCTTCTCTGAGGCTCAGCACTGTGGACAGTGATGTTCAGCCCACCACTCCTTTCTCAGCTTATCTGCTGAGAGGCTCCAGGTGGAATCTCAGGCACCTGTGAACTACATTAGGGACCTTGAGTGGGTTTTCTCCCTTTTTCCTGGTGTCTAGACCCTCATTTGCTATTCTTGCACCCCTCTACCTGTGAGGGTGGCCCTGGACAGTACCTATAACAGGGTTTGGAGGTTACAAGGGCCCTCTTGCATTCCTGACAAGGAAGAAGGTGAGAAAGAAGAGAATACAGAATAAAAGGAAAGACAAGCAGTTGCAGTGAAAGCGGCAGGAACCAAAAAGGAGAGAAATGGTGGTGTGGTCATAAGCTGGCCCAGTGTTTGGAGACACTGCCATTGCAGGTGCCTCATCCCACAGCACGGCCTGGCCCAGCCAGGGCACCCACTCATTCCTGCGAGTCTGCACGTGAACACAGACACACGCTTAAACACACACACAGTACAGCTGGAAACATTCCTACCCCACAGACAGGCAGCAGCAGGTGACTCTTCTGTGCTTGGGATGGAATTCTGCCAGCATGCTCTTAACGAAAGGAAAATTTATCTCTTGCCAAGCTCAACATTTAGAACTGCACCTGGTATATAGTCTGTGGCATGTATTTGTTCAGTAGATAAGAAATGCTTATGACCAAAGGCATACTTCAGTTGGGTAGATGGTGAACTAGCAAATATGTCTAGTTCCAGACACAGTGAGGCAAGTGTTTCAAGAGGTTACAGAGGAATGAGGAGAGAGGCTGACCAGAACAGACTTAATGCAGGAGGTGGTACCTGGGGGCCCTGGTGAGCCAGCAAGGAGGATTCTAGAACAAGATATCCAAGCTCTTGTCGCCTCTTTTTAGCTGTGGCCACAGCCTCCTTCCTAGCTTCCTCCTAGCCTCTCATCCCTCTGCAGTCAGACTGACTCTCCATAGAACCTCCAGAGTGAGCCCATGGTTTAAAACTCCCACAGCTCCCCATTATGGACAGAAAAAGAAAAAAGACAGAAAAGACCCTTCCTCAGGGCTGGTCTACGTAACTCCTCCTCCTGCCCCCACCCCTAGCCGGGAAGATTGTTCTTCAGACCCCAACCCTGAAGGCACCCCTACTCCCACTCACCAGTGTTAGGCCCTGTGTCCACATAGCCCTTTGTACATTTTAGCATTTTCCAGTTTCTACCAGTTACTTGCTTGTATCTTGTCTCTCCAACTAGACTTTGAGCTTTTTGAAGGAACAATTTGTTGTTTGTTTTCCCACCTCAAATATAAGGCAGTCCTTGCCCACAGCAAACACTGAATGAATGGAAAGAAGAAAGGTGAAACAGGAGAATAGAAAAGCTGGGCTCTGGCTAGGAATAGAAAGTAGGGCTGGATTGTACACTAGGAAGTTTTAGTAATTTCAGCAATTCTGCCTGTTGGATCAGGAGTAGAAGAGAAAACACTGGGAGCAAGCAGTGACGGCTGAGGGTCAGGAGCAAGCAGGAGTTCCAGGTTAGGAACAAAAGTCAGACAAGGACCTAGAGAAGAGCCTCAGAGGCCGGAGGGATGCCACAGGAGGACAGCTGCCCCATCCCCTAGGAGAGGATGTGCAACCACATCAGAGCTGCAGGAGTGAAGCAGGTTCGGGACCAGGCAATGCCTTGGGATTTGGGGTTGGGTGGTTGGGAGGATGGAGAGTGGTGTCATCTCGTGGCTGGTTCAGGAACTGGCTGACAAGACAGAGGCAGAGGCCATTTGAGCTAAGGGTAGAGGAGGAGACCTTAGGGGACAGTGAGGCTCTGTGGAGACTTCTTTCAAGCTCAAGCTGTGGAAGACCCAAGCATTCTGCAAAGCTGCAGGAAAGACATCAGTGGGAGAGACTGAAGAGTCAGGAACAGGGTAGGATGAGTCCGAGAGGTGGAGCAGGATTCCCAGGGGGCCAGTCGGGTGGAGGCCCCAGGGAGCAGCCAGAAAAAGGAGTAGTATCCATCCTGGCTGCCAGGGCCAGGGGAGGTCCTGGGTGTGTGAGGCTGAAGACTCCTCACCCCCGGCAGGAGACTGTAGCTTACAAAGCAGTGGCTCCCCACCCCCTTTTCCCTCCTTGGTGACCAGGGGACTAAGGGAAAAGAATTCCAGCCTGAACTGGAAGCAGAAACAAAGGCAAAGCGAATACTGTCCTCTACACACCAGGGCAACGGGTGGAATACATCAGGCCATGGAGAACAATGACATGATTCCTCCTGACGTCTGCATGTGTTGCTGTGAAATGGAGCTGTTGTCACTCGGCTGACTCAGCCACACTGTGGAGAAAGCAACCGAGGAGAGGTGCCAGGTGGATGGAGATCAGTTTCGGCTTTTGTTTTATCCTGTGACAGGCAAACGTCCAGAAGCAGGCTCACGGAGAACCTTGGGTTCTATGCTTTTGATGTACCTGTAAGAAACCACTTATTGGCCAGGGGAGGTGGCTCACCCCTGTAATTCCAGCACGTTGGGAAGCTGAGGCAGGTAGATTGTTTGAGCTCAGGAGTTCAAGATCAGCCTGGGCAACATGGCGAGACCCCATCGCTACAAAAAATTAGCTGGGTGTAATGGTGCATGACTATAGTCCCAGCTATTCAGGAGGCCAAGGTGGGAGGATCACTTGAGCCTGGTAGGTGGAGGTTCCAGTGAGCCTTGATTGCACCACTGTACTTCAGCCTGGGTGTCAGAGTGAGACCCTGTCTCAAAAAAAAAAAAAAAAGAAAAAAAAAAAGCTTCTTATTTAATCCAGAGATTTCCTTTTTCTACTGATGAAGGTAAAAAATTCTTATTGTAGAAAATATGAAAATACAGAATTGTTAAAATGTAAGAGGAGGGGAATCACCCACAATTTACCACACAAAGATAAGCACAGTTAATGTGGAAGGAAACATATGGTGTCTTTTTGTTTTTTGTTTTTTTGATACGGAGTCTTGCTCTTATTGCCCAGGCTGGAGTGGAATGGCGCAATCTCCGCTCACTGCCTCCCAGCGTCAAGCAATTCTCCTGCCTCAGCCTCCCAAGTAGGTGGGACTACAGGCACCCACCACCACGTCCGGCTAATTTTTGTATTTTTAGTAGAGACGGGTTTTTGCCATATTGACTACGTTGGTCTCGAACTTCTGATCTCAGTGATCTGCCTGCCTTGGCCTCCCAGAGTGTTGGGATTACAGGCATGAGCCACTGTGCCTGGCCAACATATGGTTTCAAAGGCACTATTTCTTTTCTCTCTATAACATTAAGGAAAGCAACTGTGGCCAGTTTTTGGTGTTACTCTCTCCACGAAGGGAAGGTTATACTCACAGTTTTTAGAAGACAAGAGATCAATAGTGTGTCTGCAGCATTTGAGCAGGAATCAGGTAGTATGTACTGGTCCAAAATGACAGGATTATATTAAAGAAATTTTACCTATTTGTGTACTGATCTCCTTCCAGAAAGGATTCCTAGGAGGAAGTTGGCTTTAAAGTACAGACCGACCCTATAGAAGCAGTTGCATTTAATTTTTTGTGGCTCAGACTAGAGGAGCATAATCTCTCTGATATATCTTTACAAAGAAAACAAAGTCCCCTAAAGAAAGTAATCCTCTCACCAGAGGGGCTCCCAGCCACCTTACAACCTGAACCAAAGCAGTAATGTTCTCTATGTGGGAACCGAAAGGGGGAAACCGAAGAGGAAACAGAACTGTTTCTATAACCTTGTGCCTTTACTCACAGAAAAGAATCTGCTGCCTGCAGCAACAGGGCCTGGAGCCGATGGGCAGCCCGCACCGCCCTGGATCACCGTCACTAGGCAGAAGCGGCGAGGAGCCTTGGACCAGCCAACCAACCAGGAAGACAAGCCTGGGGCACGGACCGCGAAGTCTGAACTGGGAAAGCAAGTCAAGGTGCACGAGAGAGCCCAGGTGCTTAGAGCAGACACTTTCCATTCTGTGGGCGCAGGAGAGAGTAGCCAGCTGGGCCAGGGGCAGGGACCCGTAAGAACCACAGGTCCTGCATGGGCATCACAGGCACCGTTACCTGTGATGGTTGGGGATGTGTGGTTGAGAGCCAGTGAAGCAAAAGAAATGACTTGCCAAATTGTAACCTCCATAATGGAGCATTCTGCCTGCCTTTGCCTATGCTGGGCTGTTGGGGATGCAGAGAAGCACGTGAATCACTTAGGCAGTGCAGACAGCTCCCTGCCTCCTTGGCAACACAGCAGCTCCGCATCTAGAAAAATGGAAGGAGGTTAAAATAACTTCGAAGTTAGACACACAGCGATGATGTCAACAGATCCATTCCAGCTAACTGCGCTGTGAGGAGCGAGCCCTGTTCTTTGCTGCTCCACTGGCCACATGCTGGAGCTCCTCATTCCTTACCTGGGGCTGCAGGGCTGGAGCCTATATTTCCATTTTGTACTCTGAACTGAAGGCAGCTTTTACCAACCCAAACAATATGCCCAGAATCAGGCCGACTCGCAGTTTTTGTATCCCCAGTAGCACCGTGATAAATCCGTGTGTTTCAGCCATGTGGGGAAGAGAGCCTGAGCCTGCAGTAGGACCTGCTTCCCTTTGCTTTAACCGGAACCTCAACTCTACCAAAACCTGAAGACCTTCATGCAGGCATAGGGAATTTAGAAAACAAATATTAACCAGTTTGGGACATCTATAACTATACCAACTGTCATAAAAATCACAAAACCATTTCTAAACAAATCATCTTGACTTTCAAATGAAACCCCTGCCATCTGGCACTGAGACCAGGTGTGGGGACAAGAAGGAAGCCGTGACGCACATGTGTGCCAGGATAAGGCTGCATGCTGGTCTGAGCGCCAGCATCTGACCACTCCGTGTCAGTGAGTTGACACCAGGGCCCTCCCGAGAAAGTAGCAGCAGCACAAGGCATCTTGGGCGAGCAGCCTTGCGGCTCTTCATTTTGTTGTGTTTGCCCCTGTCTGAATCACTGGTGACTTGGCAGCATGTGTCTTGTGTCCCAACAGGAGCCTGTGAAGCAAGCTGACTTTGTACGCAGCAAGTCTTTCCTGATAACCCCTGTGAAGCCCGCTGTGGACCGGAAGCAGGGGGCAAAGCTCAACCTCAAGGAGGGGCTGCAAAGAGGAATCTCATTGTCCCATCAGAACTTGGGTATGAAATCCTCAAGCATGACCACATACTTTGAAATCATTTTCTTGGGTCATTCCTGCAGTTTGGGTTTTGGTTTGATTTTTACGAATTACTTGCCACATGGAGTTTTCTACACAGCTCTTATGGAGATATAATTTACATGTCATAAACCTCGTCCGTTTTAAGTGTACAGTTCATTATACGGTTGATTCTTGAACAACACAGGTTTGAACTGTGCGGGTCTTTTAAATGCTGATTTTTTCCAGCCAAACTCAGATGGAAAATTACTTGTATCCTCAGGATGTGAAACCTGAGAAAACAGAGGGCCATTTTTTTGTGTATGTGGGTTCTACAGGGCCGACTGCAGGACTTGAGTATTCACAGATTTGGGTATATGCAGGTGGGAGAGGTCCTAGAACCAAACCCCGGCATACGCCAGGGGATGAGTGTGTATTGACAGTGAGCACGTTTGTATTTACAGAGTTGCACAACCATCATGACAATCTAATTTTACAATATTTCGCTCACACTAAGAAGAAACCTCATGCCCATTTATAGTCACTTCCCACTCCCACTCCTAGCTCTAGGCAACCACTAATCTACTCTGTCTCTATAGATTTGCCTTTTTTGGACACTTCTAATGAATGGAATTCTAACGTATGTGCCCTTTTATATCTGGCATCTTTTACTGAGCATAGTGTCATGTATCAGTATTTAAAAATTTTTAGTCTGGCTGTGGTGGTTCATGCCTATAATATCCCAGCACTTTGGGAGGCAGAGGCGGGCGCATCACCTGAGGTAAGGAGTTCAAGATCAGTCTGGCCAACATGGCAAACCCCCGTCTCTACTAAAAATACGAAAGTTAGCCAGGCGTGGTGGTGCATGCCTGTAATCCCAGCCACTTAGGAGGCTGAGGCAGGAGAGTCACTTGAACCCAGGAGGCAGAGATTGCAGTGAGCTGAGATGGCACCACTGCACTCCAGCCTGGGCAACACAGCAAGACTCTGTCTCAAAAAAAAAAAAAATAGAAATTTTTATATATTTTTAATTGTGGTGAAAGGCACCTAACAGAATTTACGATCTTAGCCATTTTTAAGTGTATAGTGCAGTAGTTTTAAGTAGAGGGACACTGTTGTGCAGCCCATCTGCAGAGCTCCTGCCTTTTTATTTCCAAAGTCTCTCCCACCTCATTGCATTGCCAGACTGTTTGAGCTTGCTCATATGTCTTTTTATCACATAAACAACATATTCTAGGACTAGGTCTTCTTATATGTTCACATATTATTGAATTTTACGTTCGAGAACATAGTTAAGACCTTGATGTCTATTTCAAGAAACACGAGAGGCTTAAGGGAAAATTCAAAGTCACTGCTCATGTTTCTGTTTCCTTTGTCTCCCTTCCAAGCAGCTCAGTCTGCAGTGATGACGGAGAAGGAATTGCATCAGCTGAAGAGAGCCAGTTATGCCAGTACAGATCAGCCATCCTGGATGGAACTTGCCAGAAAGAAATCTCAAGCTTGGAGCGACATGCCCCAGATTATAAAATAGGTGGGCAGTGTGCTGACAAAGCATGTCCACTACCCTGACAAGCCACTTAGTTAAAAACTGCCAGTATATCATGGCAAACAAACTGTGAAACTTAAAGATTGATTTTATCATCAAGTTATGACGAGTTCGGGGAAGAGGAAGGAACCAGGCAAAACAAAGAGGATAAACACACAGCCATACTCCTGGGCCAGAGGGCCCAGAAACAAGAGCAACGCTGAAAAAGTCCAGAAACCAGTTCTGTGCCCAAAGGTACTAATGTGTCTTTTAGAATTCCCTTGATAAAGAAGCCTCAGACAAGGAAGAAAATGAAAATGAAATTGGACACATAAATAGGACACCCTGCAAAGGCCAGAAGAGAAGCCCTTCTAGAAGGGACGGCTGTGCTTCCAGCTGAGATCAGCCCTTGTCTCTGGTCACTGTCTTGCCTGTGGATCCTGTCTTCTTTCCTGTTTTCTTCGAGGCATGACATTCATGGTAAAACAGGGATGCCGTTTCCAAGAGCAGCTATAAAACAATCTGTTTTCCTAAAGGCAGCCACTCTGAGAAGGAGATGAAGGAACATGGCAGGGTTCATCAATTCACAGACTGTTTCCAGAATAATTTTTAAACTTTTCCACTAGGCATCTGTGTCTTTAACCACTGCACAATGCATTGCCTGTTTAATAAAAGGTTTCAAACATGCCTCTGTTTTAAGTGTAAATGTTATTTCTACTCAGGTTTAGAGAACATCCTCCAGCACTCAGTTAAATGCAGCAAATAGGGTTTTGCTTCATACCTACCTCATTTAAAATTCTGAATTGGGTTAATTGTGGAGTTTGAGTTTTTGAGGGTTTTTTTTCCCCCAGTGAGAATTTTGGAAGACAGACGGTAATGTAGGGTTTTTAACTCTTTTCATCTATTTAGTACAACATGCTAAAAATATAAAATTTCCTAAGAAGTTATCATTCTTTAGCATCTAATCAATTGAACCTGCACATTTCTGTTGAAAGCTGGGTTGCCAGTGCATCAGCCAGTATGACCCATGAATGCAGAATGTGGAAAAACCAAGGAGAAGGAAAACATATTTGAAATCTCAGAATTGTCTTGGTTACATAATGCCTCTTTACTGCTTAAAACAGTTCCAATTTGTTCCTTTGAATAAGCTGATCTCCCTGGGAATACATATAGCTGGGGACATTTAGCCTTCAGAATCAGTACAACTTCATGACATACTATAATTTGATTTTATATACCCTAGGGTCTTGCTACTTTTATTGTATTTTCTATTTTCATGAATATTATTTTTTTACCTATTAGTACTATACAAGTTGATTGAGCCTACCTTTATTGAGAAAGTCCTGGGTCAGTTTTTTTTTTTCCTCCCAACTAAATTGATTTACTAATTGCATTCTCTTAGAGAATGTCAATACCGAATTCCATGGTGAACATGCTATAGCACAAGAACTCCATCCATTTAGCCTTGCTCCCAAAGCTGAGGCGTCTGTGAGTCATTTTAACTAGCAAAAATCATGTTGGCTCTGATTACCCCAAAACCATTGTTTCTCTATTAGCATATGATTTCAGATGAACCATTTTGAGGCAGCAGATTACACTGTAAGATCGAAAGTACTTGGTTTGGTTTTGTTCAAGCAGATGCTGATATTCTGTGTGTATTTGAGGACTTGGTTTAATTCTCTCTGACGCCTGGTGAGTTAGAAGGGTGCCATTTTTAGGAGACTGGGAGAATTCACTGTGGGGTGGCCCTGCAGTTGCCACCTTCAGCATGGAGGTGGTGACCCTTCTGTCATAACCAGCTGAGATGTTGGCTGAAATTTAGCGATGTTGGGAAGTTCAGAGTAGCAGCAGAGATGGTAAAAGCCTACAAGCAATTACCAGCTTTGGTTCTCCTAAAAATAAAGATGAGGGGTGGTCAATTACTGAGCCAGCCACTGCTCTGTATTTCATATGTAATTTAGAATCCTCTGCACGGTCCTTTGAGGGTAAGTACTTATATCCACTTTGCAGGTGACGAAACTGAGGCACATTGAGGTTAAGATCCCATAGCAGGTATGCACCTGGAAAGTGACTCCAAGGCCCACGATTTTAAACACTATCCTTGAGTAATAGCCCATTTTTATATTTTATTTATTTTATTTTATTGGCAGGGTCTTGCTCTGTCTCCCAGGCTGGGGTGCAGTGGCATAATCTCAGTTTACTGCAGCCTTGAGCTTCTAGGCTCAAGCAATCCTCCCATCTCAGCCTTCCAAGTAGCTGGGACAACAGATGTGCACCACCACACCTGGCTAATCGTCTATTTTTTCGTAGAGACAGGGTCTCACTATGTTGCCTAGGTTGGTCTTAAACTACTGGGCTCAAGCGATTCTCCTGCCTCAGCCCCCCAGAGTGTGGGATTACAGGCATTAGCCACTGCACCCAGCCAACATCCCCATTTTTAAAAAGCATTGATTCAGCGAATCACAAGGTCAAGAGTTTGAGACCAACCTGGCCAACATGGTGAAACTCCATCTCTACTAAAAATACAAAAAAATTAGCTGGGTTTGGTGGGCGCCTGTAATCCCAGCTACTCGGGAGGCTGAGGCAGAAGAATTGCTTGAACTCGGGAGGCGGAGGTTGCAGTGAGCCGAGATCGCACCACTGCACTCCAGCTTAGGAGACAGAGTGACACCCTGTCTCAGAAAAAACATAAAAAATAAATAAATAAGCACTGGTGCAGAGGTGAATCTGTGGCCTCAAAGACAACACAGGCATGGAAGCACTGAACTTGACCTTGGGGGCTACTGTGTTTTAGGGACACCCTCATCCTTCAATTCCTTAGACAGACTGGAAAAAGGGAGAGGAGCGTTTATAATTTTTAATTGTGAGCACCTGCCTCAATTATGTGGTGTTTTCATTCATTCCTTCACCTCATTCAGGTGACGCTTCAGTGCCTGCATTCTATGAGGGCTTAGGGACAGCTGATGAACAAACAAGTAACAGGCTAACCTTGTACCACATCTGTTTCATTGGTGGGGGGACACAATGAATAAATATAAAATATACCAAAAAACCCTAAGTAAAAATAGCAATAAGTTCAATGATGAGCCTAGAATAGAAGGTCTTGGTAATGGCAGAACTATGTGAGATTGGGTGGTTAGCGAAAGGTTTGCCGGAGGTGATCTAATTATAAAAATGATCATGGTGGCCTTGTCTAAAGTAATGCTGGAGGTGGAGAGAAGCAGATGGATTCAAACCACAATTTAAAGGTAGCATCAGGTCGGGTGCGGTGGCTCATGCCTGTAATCCCAACAGTTTGAGAGGCTGAGGTGGCTGAATCACGTGAGGTCAGAAGTTCCAGACCAGTCTGACCAACATGGTAAAACCCCATCGCTACTAAAAATACAAAAAAAAAAAAAAAAATTAGCCAGATGTGGTGGCACATGCCTATAATCCCAGCTACTCAGAAAGCTGAGGCAGGAGAATCACTTGAACCTGGGAGGCAGAGGTTGCAGTGAACTGAGATCACACTACTGCACTCCAGCCTGGGCAACAGAATGAGACTCCACCTCAAAAATAATAGCAATAGGCCAGGCGCAGTGGCTCAAGCCTGTAATCCCAGCGTGGTCACGAGGTCGAGGTCAAGAGATGGAGACCATCCTGGCCAACATGAAACCCTGTCTGTACTAAAAATGCAAAACTCAGCAGGGCTTGGTGGCGCACACCTGTAATCTCAGCTACTCAGGAGGCTGAGACAGGAGAATCACTTGAACCCAGGAGGCGGAGGTTGCAGTGAGCCAAGATTGCACCACTGCACTCCAGCCTGGTGAGAGAGCAAGACTCCATCTCTAATAATAATAATAATAATAAAGGTAGCATTAAATTCAACATGAGGTGGGTTTGATATGGTTGGTGTGAGAAGGAAAGGGTGGAGGTAGAGATTACACCTAGATTTTTGGTTGGAACTCCTGGGTGAGTCGTGGTAACAGAAATGGGCATGGAGGGTGAGATCCACAGAAAGTTTAGTTTGGATATCTTAAATCTGAGATTCCTCCTAGACATCTAAGTGGAAATATCAAGTTATACAATTGCAGGTCATTAGCATTTGGAAAGGATAGGAATTCAGGGGTCTAGGCAAGGAAGAACAGGGTGCCAGAATTCATCCTAGGATACTCTGACACGAGGGATCTAGAGGTGTTGGAAGGGTCTGTGAAGGAAGAGGAAAACCAAGAGAGAGGCAAGGAAACATGTTAGAAAGAAGAGGGAAGAATCAGCTGTGTCAAGTGGGACCCGCTGAGAGTGGGACCCGCTGAGAGTGAGACCCACTGAGAGTGGGACCCGCTAAGAGTGGGATCTGCTGAGAGTGGGAGCCGCTGACAGTGAGACCCGCTGACAGTGGGATCTACTGAGAGTGGGATCTGCTGAGAGTGGGATCTGCTGAGAGTGGGACCTGCTGAGAGTGGGACACTCTGAGAGTGGGATCTGCTGAGCATGGGATCTGCTGAGCATGGGATCTGCTGAGAGTGGGATCTGCTGAGCGTGGGATCTGCTGACAGTGGGACCCACTGAGAGTGAGACCCGCTGAGAGTGGAACCCGCTGAGAGTGAGACCCGCTGAGAGTGAGATCTGCAGGGAGGGGGATATGCTGAGAGTGGGATCTACTGAGAGTGAGACCTGCTGAGAGTGGGATCTGCAGGGAGGGGGATATGCTGAGAGTGGGATCTACTGAGAGTGAGACCTGCTGAGAGTGGGATCTGTTGAGAGTGGGACCCACTAAGAGTGGGATCTACAGGGAGTGGGATCTGGTGAGAGTGGGATCTGGTGAGAGTGGGACCCACTGAGAGTGGGACCCACTGAGAGTGGGATCTGCTGAGAGATCCAGCCAGATGAGAACAAGAGTGGCCATTGACTTGGGAACACAAAAGTCATAGGTGATTTGACAAGAGCCCTTTCTGTGGAATGGTGAGGGTGGAAGTACAGGTAGAGTAGGTCAAAGCTGGCCAGCCTACAGTTACATCAGCTATAATCAACTTCCGAGAAATTTTACTAGTACATGAATGGGAGCAGAGAAATGTCAGTAGCTAGGGGCAGGGGGCAAGAGAAGCTTTTCCTATTTGTTTGATACAAGAGCAGGTTTACATGTGGATAGCAATAGACTTGTAGGAGAGAAGGGAAAATTGCTAAAGCAGGTCTTTCTGAAGCACACCTCTCTGTCCAGAGATTCAGACAAGGAGGAAGCACCCACACTTGCGGGCTGCTTTGGATGTTCCTGGAAACAGGAGCCCCACATTTTGATCCAGCTGATAAAGTGGGGGCTGCTGTAATAACAACATAGTCATGTGTTTGCCCTGGCTAAATGTGGACACTGGCCTGTTTTCCTTACCGTGGCTGGAGTGTTAGTGCTGAACTTTGGTATTCAGGGAGAAGGGTGTATGAAGTTATTTGGGCATACAGCGCTCTGAAAACCCGTATATATAATTGATACCCCAGGAGTCTCCTCTCCACTGAAGAGCCAGGTAAAATCTATGTGGATGCCAGCAAATTCTATGCTTGGGAAATCCACAGCTTTCCCCGATTCCTGGGTCTTCTGTTTCTACTGTCTCCTTTGCATTTGGGACCTGTGCATTCTTGGAGGTTTTGTTCTTTCCCTAGGACTTGGCCCCTTCAGCAGTCAGCACAAGAACTCTGTGCACACCTGCATTCTGTGTCTTGGTCAAACCCACTAAATAATTGGGACTGGGTCACGAGGAGACGCAGCCTGAGAGATATGGCCCTCCCTAGCTTCCTAGTCCCACAGCTCTACCTCACCCAGCAGGACAAATTTCCCTGGGTTGTCTTAAGCACATCAGGCCTGCCTTGGGCTCTCCCTTGTACACCACTCCATGCAGCTTAACAGAGAATGTCTTCAGAACAAATGGAGTCCTCCCACTGAGGGGAATGTGATGAGTAAAATATTCTGCACCTCATTCAAAGCTATGCTTTGATGAGTGCTTAAAACCAGCAGCAACAGGATCTGTGGTTTTTGTGACTCCATCCATCCTGAGTCGCCACATTTCTCAAAAAAAAAATTCATCTTATAGGAATAGCAATGAAAACGGCCCTGAAGAGAGTCCTTCTCCATATTCCACCCAGGTTTGAATGGGCCTCTTCCTAAGGCCACCACCATTTCTGACTCGGGTGAGGCTGCCCACCTGAGGACATCCCAGGCTTCCTTGTACACACTGCGGAGGGGATGCTCATCTATTTCATAGGCAGAGAGTCATTGAGAAGACGAAAAAACATGGAACAAATAGAGGTACCCCTGACATTTTAAGAAAAATGTAGCCAGTGAGGTGGACTCTAGATTTGTGTCAATGGTAAATGGAAAACTGAGGAAGAAAAAAATTCAAAGACAGCAATTATTATATTAGCTTCTAGGGGACAATGACAGGAAAATATTTCTATAGAGGTGGTTTGAAATTGAAAGATTTTAGGCATTTCAAAATGTCCACAAAACTCTGTGGTAGTCCTCTCTTCAACGTGTGAAGCTTAATTCCCCTTCCCTTGAGTGTGGGGCAGACAGAGTGCTGACTTCTGACTACAGAACATTTAGCAGATGAGAAGATGTGTGCTATTTGAAACTAGGCCATGAAAGACACCCTGTGTTTGTCTTGCAGGTTCTTGAAACATTCACTCTGAAGGAGGTCAGTCCCTGTATCTCAAGGACACTCAGGCAGCCTGTGGAGATGCCCACATGACTCCTTCCCATGGCCAGCAAGTTGGTGGTGGTGGCTGAGGCCTCCCACTAGCCAAGTGGATGAACCGCCTTGGAATGGGCCCCGCCAGCCCCTGTCAAGCCTTCGGAGGTCTGTAGCCCAGTTGACACACTGACTGCGGCGTCACAAGAAATCCCAGGCCGGACTGCCCGGTGGGGCTGCTCCCAAACCTTGACCCACTGAAACTGCATGTGTTATTAAGTCAGTACTTTTCGGGATAAATTGTTACACAGAAACAGGTTTTTCATATTATTTTTCTGGATCTTGAAATGAAAAATTCCTACTTGTTTCAAAGTTAATATTTTAGCTGAAGTTAAGAATATAAGAGTAAGCACAGTATGAGAAAATGTTATTTAACACCCCGAACTGCAGGCTGTCTCAGGCTGTGCAGCAGAGATAGCTGGAGGCAGACCTCAAACTCCTGTGGTCCCCTCGCATGGTATGGAGCTGTTCTGAAAGCGGATGCCCAGCCTCGGCTCCCTCCCACCCAACACACACATCTGCCTAGGGCTGCAGCCCTGCAATCACATTCTGGCTCGTGGAACGTAGGCGGAAGTGATGTGCACCCACCATACAAATCCTTCCCTTCTAGGGAGGGTTCATGTAAGGATAACCAGGATGGCAGGCAAGAAAGTCTCCTGTGGGTGAGCCTTCACAGAAGGGAGAGGCTTAGCTCAGAGAGACCCAGGGGAGGGAGGAGAGTCTCAACAGCAGCTGTTGGAAGGAAAGAGGAAGAGAAAATAGACTCATTCTGTGTAACGCCACAGGGAACAAACCAGGACCGTAAGTGAATGTTCGAGAGGACAAATCAAGAAATGTTTTAACTGTGAAAGCTCTTCAGTATGGGACAGGATGCCCGGTCAGGAGTGAGCTCCCTGGCACCTGAGGGGGCAGGCTGAGGGAGGACCCCACCCCTCTGGGATATGGATCCTCGCCCTTGGAGGAAGTCTGAACGGAGCCGCCTCCCCAGCCTGGAGTCACTCTGCCTCTAGAACTACAACAGGTACTATCTAAGGCAGGGGCACCTTACATAGTGCTCTTATTACTATTTATTATCAAGAAGTCATCATCCAGGAAGTCCTCCAAAGAGGCTTTTATGTAGAATGTCATTGTACAGAATGCTTTGACAGCTTTTTATTCAAGGCTGCCCACAAGGCAGCCCTGCAGAACCAGCCAGTCAGAAGACAGCCCTTCCAGGCCCTGTATACATCTGCTTCCCCAACCCCACCCCTGAGCCCTGAGCCCTTCAGTTGGTTCTGTTGAACTACTGTGTGGAGGGAAATATTGATCCCTTGATCAATGGAAATAATCTCTAATGAACAGGCATTTGGGGATCAAATAACAGAAATAATGCAGGGTGAACACATGCATGTTTGTTTACAGCACAGGTGTGGTTGACATTTGCTTTCTCTGCATTGCCAACTTCCTTCCTGCCTTCTCTATTGGGAAATTATCCTTATTAGCATAGAAAGAAAAAAGTGTGTGTGTCACGCCCAGAAGATGACTAGAAACAGCAGCGGCCAGGCTGCTGGTTAGGGCGTGCCCCAGGAGCCCAGCCTCTCTGGAGAGCACCCTAAAGGTGTGCAGGCAGGCCAGAGGCTCCAACCTGCAGGCCTCGTAACCTGAGTGGCCCTCCCTGCCAAGTGCCCAGTTTGACAGTTGCTATTCCACTTACAGAAAAACTGAAATTCAACATCGAGCTCACAATCCGGTAAGAACATGTTGCTCCTGAAAGATTTCCCATGGGAATAAGAATTGTGCTGTCAAACTTAGGATAATGCAAAATCGCTGCAGAGATAAAGGAAACTAGAAGCAAATCATGAGGGAGTCCTTTTGACAAAATGAACCCAATCTTTCAGGAGCAGAAGTCTTTATATTTAGATTCTCCATCTCTCCCAAGGAGCGGGTGGAGGGATTGTTTTCATCACCACCCATCTCTGCCGCTCCACTTACCATCTCATCTGTAAGGATTAGGTGCTTCCACCAGAGGGGCTGCCCAGGCTCCTCTGAGGCAAAGCAGGAGGCAGCAGTTAGATGCCTGCCGTGATGCTGGGTGTAGGGCAGCCCGCTGGAGCCTCGGCCTCAAATTGCCCCGTCCTCTCAGGGCATTGTCCACCAGCGGCACTGAAATGAGGAGTTTACAAAGGATGTAGGGCTGGGCACTGAATTCACAGTGGCCAACATAAGAGCCAGCTTTCCTGGCGCTGGCTGGAGACAGATATGTCCTGGATCAATGGGGACCCTGAATGTGACTGCAGGGGGCCTGGGTCCCAGCTGCTGCTGTCCTTACAGGCTACAGTTCCATGTAAACACTGGACACCTGGACTGGCCATAGCAGGGTTTCAGAGCTCTCTTCTCTCTTTGATCTCTTCCCATGGGACACTGGGCTTCAGAGCTATACTATAGGCTAAATTGTGTCCCTCAAAATTCCTATGTGGAAGTCCTAAACCTGGTGCCGCAGCATTGGCTGTATTTGGAGACAGGGTCTTTATAGAGTTAATCAAAGTAAAATGAAGTCATCAGTGTGGGCCCTAATCCAATATGACTGGTGTACCAAGAAGGAAAGGAGATTAGGACACAGACACACACTGAGGGAAGACCATATGAAGACAGAGAGGGGGTGGTTGTCTACAAGCCAAGGAAAGAGGCCTCAGAAGAAACTAACCCTGCTGACACCTTAATTTTTTACTTTCAGCCTCTAGAATTATGAAAAAAATAATTTCTCTTTTTTAAGCTGCCCAGTCTGGGGTACTTTGTTATGGCAGTCCTGATAAACTAACATACAAGTCTAGCATGCTCCACATTTAAGATTGAGGTTGCTTCTCTGGGTCTGGGCTAGGAGAGGTGACCCCTTGAACCCCACCAACACTGAGCTTTTATGAGCAGCCACAAATAAGGCCATTTATTTTCTTGAACAAAAGCTTTGATACTTCTGGCAGACAGTTTTTTATTAAGAAAAAGAGTCTAGGCATGGTGGCTCATGCCTGTAATCCCAGCACTTTGGGAGGCTGAGGCAGGCAGATCACTTGAGACCCAGGAGTTCCAGACCAGCCTGGCCAACATGGCAAAACCTTGTCTCTACCAAAAATACAAAAATTAGCCAGCGTGGTGGTGTGCAACTATAATCCCAGCTACTTGGGAGAGTGAGGCACGAGAATCACTTGAACCTGGGAGGTGGGGGTTGCAGTGGGCTGAGATCACGCCAGTGTACTCCAGCCTGGGTGACAGGGCGAGACTCTGTTAGAGAAAGAAGGAAAGAAAGACAAGAAAGAAAGAGAGAAAGAGACAGAGAGAGAGAGAGAGACAGAAAGAGAGAGAGAGAGAGAAAGGAAAGAAGGAAGGAAGGAAGGAAGGAAGGAAGGAAGGAAGGAAGGAAGGAAGGAAGGAGGGGAGAGAGAGAAAGGAAAGAAAGAGAGAGAGAGAGAGAGGGAGGGAGGGTAGGAAGGAACAAAGGAGACAAGGAAGGAAGGGAAAGAAAAGAGAGAATGAGAGAGAGGGAGGAAGGAAGGAAAGAAAGAAGGAAAGGAAGGAGAGAGGAAAGGAGAGAAAGAAAGAGAATAACCTGCCGTTTTTAGTTCTCTTCTCTCTCCCTAGTTTCCAACACTCATGATCTCTGTGCCCCTCCCTCCTTCTCAGGACATTGCTTTGATTCAGTCTGCAGAAGGCTGTAGTCTTCATTTGCAAGGCACTCACCAGCCCTGGCAGTGCCATCTTTTACTTTGCACCCCATCAGTTGTTAATACGGTGGTGCATTGCATACAGAGTATAGGTCTAGCTAATGTCTATTGAATGAATAAATAAACAAGGTAGTCAGCTATATGGATGTTTCCATGCAGGGTTTCTTAGTAGGAGTGGAAGGGCAGCAGAGATGGAAAGAAGGAGACAGGCAAAAGAAAAGAGGGATTTTTTTCAAACTATCCAAATCTGCTCTTCTCTGCTACATATCAGACCAAAACTACCTGGTATATGGAATATTGCCTTTACATGGGCATTCTGTGGCCCCAAATATGGTAAATATTCTTGGCTAATTAATGTTCCATGTTCACTTGAGAAATGCTGTTGTTGGGTGGAAAGTCCTAGAAATGTTAATCAGACCAAATTGATTGATCATGTTGTTTGGGTCATTTATATCCTTACTGATTTTTCTGCCTGCTTGTTCCATCATTTATTGAAAGAGGAGTGTTGAACTCTCAAACTATAATTGTGGGTTTCTCTGTTTCTCCTTTCAAATCTATTAGTTTTTGTCTAATGTGTTTTAAAGCATCTGTGGTTAGGTGCAAACACATAGAGAACTGTTATGTCTTCTTGGAGAACTGAGCCCTTTATTACTATAATCTCTCCATTCCTGATTATCTTCCTTGTTCTGAAGTTTACTTTAAAATAAATATAGCTACTACAGCTTTCTTTTGGCTAGTGTTTGCATAGTGTACATTTTTCCATTCATTTACTTTTTTTTTTTTTTATTGTAAAGATAGGGTTTTGCCATGTTGGCCAGGCCGGTCTCAAACTCCTGGCCTCAAGCAATCTATCTGCCTTGGCCTCCAAAGTGCTGGGATTATAGGCATGAGCCACCGCATTCGGCCTCCATCCATTTACTTTTAATCTATGTATGTCTTATTTTTAGAGTGGGTTTATTGTAAACAGCATGTAGTTGAGGCCTGCTTTTTTATTCAATCATAGTCTTTTAATTGGTGTTTTTAGACCATTCATATCTTAAATGGTTATTGATATGATTAGATTTAATTTACCATGTTATTGGCTGTTTTCTATTTGTTCTTTATTTTTTCCCCTCATTTACAGCCTTCTCTGGGTTTATTTTTCTATTATTTTATTTTATTTTGAGAGTGTCTCATTCTGTCACCCAACCTGGAATACAGTAGCTCACTCACAGCTCACTGTAGCCTCAACCTCCTAGGCTCAAGCAATCCTCCCACCTTAGCCTCCCAAGCTGCCTCCCAAGCAATCCTCCTACCTCAGCCTCCCAAGCTATAGGCATGTGCCATCATGGCTGGCTAATTTTTTTTTTCATAAGTAGAGTCTTCCTATGTTGCCCAGACTGGAAATATTTTTTATGATTCAATGTTACCCCTTCTATTAATATATCAATATATCAAAATATCAATATTGAATATCTCCTCTATTAAAGTATTTTTATGACTCAGTTTTATCTCATTTATACTTTATAAGCAGTTTTAGTTGTTGCTCTAGGGTTTGAAATATACATTTCAAAATAATCTTAGTATGCCTTCAAATAACGTTATGCAATTCCAGTTATTGTAAGGATTTTATAACAATATATTGTCAATTATTCCCTCCCATTTCTTGTGCCATGTTTGCCATACATTTCACTTTTTCATATGTTATAAACACATATTCTATTGTTACTATGTTTGCTTTTAACAGTTATCTTTTAGAGCAAATATAAATAAAGAAAAAATATTTTACTTCACTTTTATTCATTTTATTTCTGGTGCTCTTTTGACCTTTATCATATTCCTTCTCCCTGAAGATCTACCTTTAATATTTATGGTAGAGTAGTGGCAATGAATTTTCTCAATCTCTGTCTGCCTGAGAAAGTTTTTACTTCTCATACCTTTTAAAGGATATTCTAAGTAGGTATAGAATTTGGATCGCCAGTCTTTTTTTTTTTTTTCATTTAATAAAGATGTTAATCCATTGTCTTCTGGCTTGCATGGTTTCTGACAGAAGTCTGTTGTAATTCTTATCCTTAGTCCTCAGTAGACAGCATGTTTATTTTCTCTGACCCCCATCAAGAGTTTCTCTTTGTCTTTGATTTGTAGCAATTTGCATATGGTATGTCTAGATATGTTTGTTTCTTTGTTTTTGGTGTTTATCCTCCTGGTGTGTTCTGGCATTCTTAGCTCTTTGGTTCTATGTCTGTAGCTATTTTTTTCTTTTTTTAAATTATACATTTCAGACTCTCAAAAATTGCCAACACTGTATAGACTGTCAAAAATTGCCAATGCTGACTATATTTCAAGTCATCATGGTGGAGTATTGGGAAAAGTTTTCAATTAGCAGTAATTACACCTCAGATAAGCCTTAATTGGCTTTGATACTGCCATTTCATAAAGCTCTGTCACTAATTTTTAAAAGTTCTCAGCCATTATTTTTCTCACATATGTTTTCTGCTCAATTTTCTCTTTCTTCTCCTTCTGGAATTCTAAGGTTAGACTGTCTGGTATTTCTGATATGTCCTACAGTTCTTGGATTATCTGTACTGTCTTGAGTATTTTTCACTTTTTTCTCTTTCCATTTAATTTTGGGTGATATCTTTAAGTTTACTGATTCTTTACTCAGCTTTATCAGTTATGCTGATGGGCTCATCAAAAGCACATCTCATCTCCATTACTGTGTTTTGTTTCTAATATTTCCATTTTATTCTTTGTAGTGGTTTCTAGTTCTCTGCTGAAATTACCTATCTGGTCTTGCATGCTGTCTACCTTTTACTTTAGGTCCTTTAACATATCAATCATAAATAATGGCTGATAGCTCCAACATCTATGTCATATGTGAGTCTGATTCAAATGGTTGCTTCATCTCTTCAGACTGAGTTTTTCATGTTTTTTTGTAGGACACATTTTTTGTTGTTATTCATAGCTGAAAATATTAAATAGAACAATATGGTGAATATTCCAGTTCCAGGATCAAATGCATGTGACTAGAGACAACTTAGGAATGAAAAGAAGTTATGTGGTGGTTTTTGTAACCTAGAGTTCAAGTCTACAGTGGTTTGGAAATAGGCTTTGAAAAGTGGGCAGTTTAGACTTTCCCCCCACTTTAATTTTTTTACATCAAGTTAAGGCATACGTATGGTGTTTTGTTTTGTTTTTTAAATCATAGTCTATAACAAAGGTCAGCAAATTTTTTCGTAAAAGGCCAAATGACAAATATTTTAGGCTATGTGATCTTTGTCACAACTACTCAGCTCTATCATTATCAATACAAAGTTGTCCATTCATAGTATAAATGAGCATGACTGTGTTCCAATAAAACTTTATTTACAAAAAGAGGCAGTCAGCACATGGGCCACAGTTAACTGATTTCTGAGCAATATTAAATGACCAAAGCCTTGCTCTCCATGAGGCAGTCCCACTCTCCAGAATAACCACATTTAACTATTTTCTGTATTCTTTGGGTGGATGCACATATAATAGAGATAATATATAGATAATATATGCTTATAACTCTATTTCTTAATATATTAATCTATTGAGACCCCCCCTCATCCAACCATGAAACATGAGAAAATTTCCTCCCAGCACTTTGGGAGGCTGAGGCAGGCAGATCACCTGAGGTCAGGAGTTCAAGATCAGCCTGGCCAACATAGGGAAACCCCATCTCCAGTAAAAATACAAAAATTAGCCGGGCATGGTGTCTAGTGCCTGTAATTCCCAGATACTTGGGAGGCTGAAGGCAGGAGAATCACTTGAACCTGGGAGGTAGGGGTTACAGTGAGCCAATATCATGCCACAATACTCTAGCCTAGGCAACAAAGCAAGACTCCATCTCAAAAAATTAAAAATTTAAAATAAAATTTAAAGAAAATCTCCTGTCTTACATTACCTCTTTGTTCTGTGGTGAGCAGGTATATGTAAGCCCACCCCTAGAGTCCAAAAGAGCTGAGAGGTAGAAGAAAGAGGCTAACAAATGCAGTTTCTCAGAAAGAAACATTTAGGCTGGACATGGTGGCTCATGCCTGTAATCCCAGCACTTTGGGGGACCGAGGCAGAGAGATTCCTTGAACCCAAGAGTTTGAGACCAGCCTGGGCAGCATAGTGAGACTCTGTCTCTACAAAAAATATATAAAAATTAGCATGCCTGTAGTCCCAGCTACTTGGAAGACAGATGTGGATCGCTTGAGCCTGGGAGGCAGAGGCTGCGGTGAGCCATGACTGTGCCACTATGCTCCAGCCTGAACAACAGAGCCACACCTTGTCTCAAAAAAAAAAAAAAAAAAAAAAAGAAAAAGAAAAGAAAAAGAAAAAAGAAAAGAAAGAAAGAGTTTTCTATTTTTTATTTTTATTTTTTGAGAGAGAATGTCACTCTGTTACCCAGGCTGGAGTGCAGTGGCACGATCTCAGCTCACTGCAGCCTTCGCCTCCCAGGTTCATGTGATTCTTCTACCTCAGCCTCCCAAGTAGCTGGGGTTATAGGCGTGCATCACCACACCTAATGTGTGTATTTTTAGTTGAGACAGGTTCAGCATGTTGGCCAAGCTGGTCTTGAACTCCTGACCTCAGGTGACTCACCTGCCTTGGCTTTCCATAGTACTGAGATTACAGGCATGAGCCACTGCACCTGGCCAAGAAAAGAAGAGACATTTAATGTGAATAACAAACAGAAGCAACATTTCTGGTGGCCGAGAGATGGTTGATACCTGTACTTGCCCCCTAGAAAGTAGTCTTTATATAGCAAGCTGCTTTTGGTAAAACAGACAGTGGGTCATGTCTCAGACCCTCCTGCAAAACTTGTAACCACGGGGAAGTTAGATAAGTGTCTTTGTAAGGGCTTATCTATGCAACAGGCATTGTTTCTTGGCCTGACTGCGGGAGCACCTTGGTATTCAGGAGTCAAACATCTGTGCTGCTGCTGCTGTCACTTCAGGTGGCTTTACTCTTGCCTTGCAACAGGCTGTTTTCTTATACTCTTTCCTCCACAACCCCCCAAGAATTGCCTTTTTATCAACTTACATATTAATGGTTTTTCCCATTGGTTGTTTCCCATTATAACTTTGCTGTTTCTTTTTCCATTTACAAAAGACTATTCCTCTTGGGCCTCCCCTCGGCAACACGAGAATCTTGCTCTTCCCTCCTCACCCTGCCCTCCTCCCCATCCCTGGCTGACTGCTGTTAGTGCTACTGTTATTTTCACAGCACCCATATTATAATGTTTGCATTCTGTTTTGTAAATTAACTAGGCCTTTGGTGCTCTGCCAGAAGTTGATTCTAAAAATGACAAACCAAGAAACAATATTTACAGTATTTTAATTATATAAATATTAGTCACTGCAGAGCTAAGTAGTGTGATTGGAGAAATAAATATAATTCACTGGCACTAAATCTATCCCTCCACAGAGAAAGTTCCAAGCATCAAAGTCACATGGATTCATTTCTCTTATGCTCCAGTATATACTCAAAATCATGTCACATTCCAGTTTTCAGTCTCACCAATAATCTTCCAGAACTCTTGTTCTCTGCACCCTTTTGGGGTCAGCCTACTGTTGTTTCACGGAAGCAATGTGCTCACATGGAGCTCTGAGATGTCCACATCTTCAATCCTCTCTCCTTTCCCTGGGAACCAACATTGGTTTGCTTATCTTGGTTCTTCTCTTTGAAGCTGTTAGTTTTCCTAAAGGTTATCTTAAGGAAAGCTTCGGTTCTTTAAATTCTAGGAGTATTCAAAATAATATGGTAAATCCATTAGGCAGAACTGTTTTCTCCTTTCTCCCTATGTATTGATACGATTGATCATTTTAACAGCCTGGAAAGCTAAGAGTGACGCCAACAGCCTCAGCTGCACTGAGAGTGAGGTGAATCGCTCCAGGGGAGTTCTGGGCCCAAACAACACACACTGGCTTGAGTGGTCCTGGGCTTGGTGTTTCCAGCAAAGGCTCTTAGAACTCTATTTCAGCCTCAGTCAGTATTTGGTGATCCAGCGGGTGTTTTTCAAGCCAGGCTGTCAGCTTGAAGGGTTCTCCCTTGGGGCAAAGCCCTTTTAGCATCTCAATCCAGTGATGAGTTCCCTTTAAAATGCTGAACAGGACCTGGTACAGTGGCTCACACCTGTAATCCCAGTACTTTGGGAGGCTGAGACGGGCGGATCGCTTGAGGTCAGGAATTCGAGATCCCTAGCCAACATGATGAACCGCTCTCTCCACTAAAAATACAAAAATTATCTGGGCGTGGTGGTGTGTGCCTCCTCAGGAGGCTGAGGCAGGAGAATCACTTGAACCCTGGAGGTGGAGGTTGCAGTGAGCCGAGATCGCGCCACTGCACCCAGCCTTGGTGACAAAGCGAGACTCTGTCTCTAAAAATAAATAAATAAATAAAATGCTGAACAGGTTAGCCCCTTGACCTTCTAATGTGGGGAAAGCTGAGTTCCAGGGGCTGAGCACAATGCACAGAAATTAACGATGTGAGTCATTGGTTCCAGGAACTCAATATTCTCAGTGAGGGACCCTCTAGAGCAGCAAGTGCCAGTGGAAGCATCTCTAAATTAGTTGGTTCTCTTCGTAAATCCAAAAGACAAATTAAATAAATGAACTGTCTGAGGCCAATTGATATATAGTTCACATTTCCTCTGCAAAGGCTTGACTATAGATTTAGTCATGCATTTCTAAAGCCACATGATTTAGTGCTGAGGTCTTCTTGGGCCTTTCATAACTGCCATGATTATTAAGGCCTTGGAAAGTGTAAAAGGTGTTTTCCATGATATTTACTATGTCCTCTGTACAAAATGCACAAATCTGTTGTCAAGAATGTTACTAAAAACAGAAAGGAAAGGGCATGTTGTTCCTTATTCCCCCTCCTCCACCCAAGGCACTACTTAAATATCATCTGCAAATTGTTAACTGTTCAGCTTGCGCTTTTATGACAGGGTTAGGCCTGGGGAACGGAAGACAGCTCCCAGTGCTGATACAGGGACACACCTGGCTGGCAACTTTGTTTTCAGAATGCTGAAGAGTATAGGCATTCATTCCTTCATGCAGTAATAGGGTACAATGGGCATTCTCTGACTTTTATATGACACTTGTGATACTTAGTTTTATGTTTCAACTTGACGGAGTCACTGGTTACCCACATAGCTGGTTAAACATTATTTCTGGATTTGTCTGTGTGGGAGTTTCTGGAAGAGATTAGCATCAGGATTCGAGGGCTGAGTAAAGCAGATTGCCCTCAGCAATACAGGTGGCATCGCCCAATCTATTGAGGATCCAAACCGAATAAAAATGGAGCAGGAGGGAGGATTTGCCATCTCTGTGTCTGATGCTTGCCATCTGCTCTCAGTGCTCCTGCTTGTCAGGTCTTCAGACTCAATCTACACAGGCCTGCCAGATGTTAGGCCTCTGAACTAACCACCAGCTATCCTGAGTGTCCAGCTCACAGATGGCAGATTATGGGACTTCTCAGCCTCCACACTCAAGTGAACCAATACCTTATGATAAATCTCTTCATATGCAGTCTTGCATTGCTTAAAAATGAGGCTACATGCTGAAACATACATTGTTAGGCAAATAGTCATTGTGTGGACATGATAGAATGAACTTACACAAACCTAGATGGTACAGCCCACAACACACCTAGGCTGTATGGTGTAGCTTTTTGCTCCAGGCTGCAAACCTGTACAGCATGATACTGCACTGAATACTCTAAGCAATGTAACACAATGGTAAGCATTTGTGTATGTAAACATAGAAAAGGCACAGTAAGGCTGGGTGTGGTGGCTCACACCTGTAATTCCAGCACTTGAGGTCGGGAGTTTGAGACCAGCCTGGCCAAAATGGGGAAACCCGGCCTCTTCTAAAAATATCAAAATTAGCTGGATGTGGTGGCACACACCTGTAGTCCCAGCTACTCGGGAGGCTGAGGCAAAAGAATCACTTGAACCCAGGAGGTGGAGGTGGCAGTGAGCCAAGATCACCCCACTACACTCAAGTCTGGAGAACAGAGAGACTCCATCTCAAAAAAAAAGAAAAGGAGAGAGAGAGAAAGAAAAGGCACAGTAAAAATATGGTACTATAATTTAATGATACCACTGTTGTATATGTGGTCTTTCACCAAAACATTGTTATATAGTACGTATCTATATATCTATATGCTATCGGTTCTGTTTCTCTGAGAACCTAGACTAATATACCACCCAATGGTGATCTCTAATGTTGCAAGGACAATAACTATCTTGTCTGTCCTCACATATTTTACTGTGAAATGACACTGAGCATTGTCCAGACTGAGAATTTACCAGCTATAATTTCTGCGCCCCCCCACAACTGCCCCGCCAACTTCAGAAACAGATTGGCAAGTCATGATCAACAAAAAGTGTGTCCACTGAGCGAAGCTAGCCACTGTTCAGACATAGGAGTGAGAGTCTAGGGGCAGGAGGGCATCCAGGAGAAATGATGCAATGATTTTCCCTTTAAACACAGAGGGTGGAACAAGGCTGTGGGTTTAATATGACTTGGAATTGCCTCTGTGGTTCTCAGCCAGCTCTGAGAAAGGTAAGCACTCAGATCTGCCTGTTCAAGGCTGGCTTCCAGCTCAGGAGGAAGGCTAGCGGGGTGGAAATTAGAAAGCGCCCTCCCCAACACACACACACACACACACACACACGCACGCACGCACGCACGCACACACACAAACACATATGTGCACAGCTGACTGTTATTCTCTGGGATTGTATTTCAAGGTCTCTGAAGTCACTGAAGTCTCTGAAACACAGGTGGTCATGGGGCTTTTTGCGATAAGCTTTTCAATCTTCTATCTTCATTAAAACCAAACCACAGTTCTGCAGGACTGCTCCAAGAGACAGCCCCATGGGGCACAAGTCCATGACAGTTTCCTCCATTACCAGTGAGCAGCCTGCAGGGATGCTGCATGTGACTTGGGGTGGGGCCGGAGGTCAGGCCAGGCACCTGAGCGCTCTTGGAGTCCCAAGTCCTTTCTCATGTCTGGGGTACTCCGCGGGCACCTTGATGCTGATTGAGCAAGGAATCCAGCTTAGTAAAGAACAGGTGCAGACATTTTCTGCTTGATTGGAATCGTTAATACTCGGTTCCGGGAACCTGACAAGTTCTGCTCCGCTTGGCACCTAGCACAGTCCCAGATGGTAAATCTTCCCTGTCACCACCATTGTAACTCCCCAGAGGGATCCTGGAATTGCTCCAGGAGGCCTCGTGCCAACTGCTAAGTCCCAACGTCCCCTCCTCGTCACCTCACCAGAGCAGTTCACAGTCCAAGAGCTCGATGCTTCCATGAAGAGGCAGATCGAAACCTTGTTACATGTAGCCAAACTATACATGAGTGGACAATACAAAAATGATGACAGATTTGATCTCAGTGGGTGAGAGGCAGCAGCTGCGTGTTTACTTGAGGTGGGTCTAGGAAAGCTACATGGCATGGTCTTTTGAGACCTGTTTAAAATGTGGGCAGAAAAGGGGAGGCTGACGTGGAAGGAGGAAATGGGCACATGTCCCTGGCATCCCGCTTCCCTGAGAACACAGTGCACAGCATCCGGGAGAGACTGGCCAGGACTCGGTGATCAGACACCTCACTACCAGTGACAGTTGGACTTGCATTCCCTGGGGCTGGCTCACAAGCCTCAGAGCTCATAGCACAACATATTCTTCTGACATGTGCTCATTGAGCACCCACCATGAGCCAGGCACTGGGTAAGCACTGAGGAAACACGGGGAGAGTGACATGTCCCCACCCCCAGCGGGCTCTCAGCTCACTGGGCAGAGGAGTTGGGCAAGTCCTGGGGCAGACACAGAACATCCCTCCCGTGCAGGGAACACAGCAGTCACTGCCACCAGAGGACCTGCTGGAACAGGCAGGAGAAGCCCTGCTGTGGTCTGGATGCTGGTGCCCCCCCCAAATTCCTATGTTGAAGCCTAACCCCCGTGTGCTGGTGTTAGGAGGTGGGGCCTTTGAGACCTGATTCGGTCATGAGGGTGGTGCCCTGATGAATTGGATAGGTCCTTATAAGAAGAGGCCCCAGGGAGGCCCTTCACCCATTCCACCATAGGAGGACACAGAAGGCACCATCTATGAACCAGAAATCGGGCCCTCACCAGACACTGAATCTGCCCCTTGATCTTGAACTTTCCAACCTCCAGAACTGTGAAAAATAAGCATGTTGTTTATAAGCCACCCAGTCTATGGTATTTTGGTATTGCAGCCCAAACCAATTAAGGCAGGCATCCACCATCTTGCAGGAAGTGGATGAATGGGTGGGGCAGGGGAGAGTGGAGGAAGGGAGCCAGCACTGAGACCCAAACCAAGAGCAAGGGGGAGCTGAGGGGGCAGGCACTGTGGAAAACCATGCTTGGGCATTTAGAACTTGTTCTAAAATCCATGAGAACTTGCTGAAAATTTTTGTTTTCATCTACGTGACATTACTACTGTCTCTATGCTAACAACTCCTGCCTTTCCTTCCTCCCTCTGTTGCAGACCTCTGTTCTGAATGCCATGTGCCTCCCTTGGTCTCCAGAAGTCCACTAGGCACCTGTACACCTAGACACCTCCCCTGCACACAAATCTGCCTTCCTATGACAGTCCTGTGAAACTGTCATATCATAAGAGATATATTTGATTCTCTACCCTGGTTCTGGCACGAGAACTCTAAAAGGCTTGGGATTTCCTAAGAGATAGGGGTGAGAGAAATGTCTTTTGTTATTCAAGGTGAGCCCCTTCTAATCATACCCGAGATTATAGTGGGCTCCTAGAGACCCTCAGATGGGAATGGTTGCCCCAGGAACCAATCCTGTGACTACAGGGTTAGCACTTTCAGCTCCCCCATCTCCCCTCCAAGGTGATGAGAAGAATTGGAGATTGAGGTACACACCAATGCCCAGGGATTTAATCTACTGTGTCTATGGGATGTGACCTATGCAAAGCCCCTCAGGGACAGGGCAACAGAGCATCTGGGCTGGTGAGCACAGGGAGATGCTGGGATGGTGGTGCGTCCAGAGACAGCCTGGACACTCCACAGCAGCCACTCCAATGCCTTACCCAGGGCAGTCCTTTCATCTGCTGTCCCTGAGTAGCAGGGACGGTAAGTGTAAGTAAAGTGTTTCCCTGAGTTCTGTGAGCTGTTCTAGCAGGTGATGAAACCTGAGGGGGGGTCTTGTGGGAACCACCAGTTTATAGTCCATTGGTCAGGTGTGTAGGAGGCCCAGGCCTTGCGACTGGCCTCTGAAGTGGGGACAGCCTTGTGGGACGGAGCTCTTAACCTGGAAGACCTGACGCTGATGGATAGTGTCAAAACGGAATTGAATTGTAGGACACCCAGTTAGTGTCAGGAGGGTTGGAGAACTGGTTAGTGTGAGGTAAAAACCCACACACTTGGTGTCAGAAATTAGAGCAGACATGGTTCAAAGTCCCTGTTTCAGTGAATGGTCCTTCTCCCCCTGGATGCCTGTGCCAGGCATGCAGGAGTCATCACCCACCCTCCACATCCGGTGCGTGCTCTCGTCTGTGGTTTCCACTCCACAAGCCACCACTAATGCATTCAGGTCTGTGCGTCTCTGCTCTCGCCAGCCCAGCCCCAGCTCGGCCTCCCTGAGCCACTGCGGCAGTCTCCCAGAAGCTCAAAAACGGTGCTTAAGACTTGCATTTTAGAAAGATGGGTTTTGGATAAATGTGGAGGATTGGACTGGGGGCCAGTGAGAAGGGGACAAGGGATAATGTCCGTGCCTCATTCCTTCATTTGTTCGCTGAAGCCATGATGCTCCGTGAGCACCTGCTGTGGGCCAAAGCCTGGAAGAGGGCTGGGCTGGGACAGAGAGCCGGGCATCGTCTACAGAGAGAAGAGGATCATGGGTGGGGGAAGGTGGTGATGGCTGAAGTTGCCCAGAGAGAGTGCAAAGGGAGCCCGGGCTGAGGCCAGATGCCCTAAGGGGCAGAATGAGGAGAGGAACCGAGGAAGGACAGAGGAGGGGCAGAAGCCAGGCTCTGCAGGGCTGTGGAAGCTGGAGGAGTAGGTGGTCCCAGAGTCCCATGCCCCTGGGGATCCAGCAAGATAAGAGGTAAATCAGCAACAAGGAGGTGGGAAAGGTTCCTTGGCATGTGGGGCAGAAGCCAGACTGTGGTGATTGAGAGCTGCGTGGGAGGTGGAAAAGTGACTGCAAAGCATGATCACAGGCGAGAGAGCTGATTGTGAAATCTGCAGGAATTTTCTGAGCCAGGCACCAAACACAGCCAGTGTTAAAAATTAAATGATGAAAACTTACAGTTAAATAGATTACATTAGAAACAAAGCAATAAATACTGAAAACTCATCTCTCCTAGTAAGCTACCTTCTACCAATAGCCATTCCCCTGAGATAATGTCCATCCATTGTGCCCCTGTGGTGGGAATGCTATATAATCACTCCCGTCCATGCATCTCTTCCAGCTCTGCGTGTAGTGTTCTCTCATTGGTGGCTTCAAATTGGCTGTGATGGGAGTATTTGCACCACGGAAACCGACAACTCCTCAGATCAGACCTTTTTATTCCCAGAGGGCCAGTTGTGAAACGTTTACCAGCACCACTGGAGCAGTGAGATCAGAGCACTTTCTTCCAAGCAGTGGCACATTAGCAAATGGAAGGGACAAAAAGACAGCAGCAATGTACAGGTTTGCGGGCTTCGAGGCAGGGAAGTGAGCGCGTTGCCTCTGATGACTTCCATTTCTCTCTGTTGGGCTGGGGTGAGGTCAACTGCCCTGTGTGTGGGAGCCAGAGAAGAAAGCAGCACAGAACAGACGCAAACCAAGAAGGCTGGAAGATAAGAGCAGAGCCATCCGGACCCGAGCCCCTCGGGGGTATGAAACAGGAGTCGTGGGAGCAAATTAGTACGCGCACTGCATGGAGGGGCAGAAGGGGCAGGGAGGAGCATCCGAATGTAAGATGTCAGAGAAGCTCATTTTGTCAGCCTCAGAGCTTCCCGTGTGCAGCACGGATCTAAAGCTGGTGAATGCAGGGAGGTGAACAAGAACTGTCTTCGCTTCCTGCATGCCGATGGCGGAAATGAGACATCGGCAAAGAAACATCAGGATCCCCCAATTATGGCGAACGCCATGGAGGAAACAAAGGACACTGTGACACCAAGGAAGGAAGAGAGGTCACTTTTCATAATGGGGTGGCTGTAAACAGAATTGAAGGCTGAAAAGAGCGATGAAATGGCTTGTTTGAAGGTGAATAAGAGTATATAATAAAAAATAATTCTCAGGCCGGGCGTGGTGGCTCAAGCCTGTAATCCCAGCACTTTGGGAGGCCGAGGCGGGTGGATCACGAGGTCAAGAGATCGAGACCATCCTGGTCAACAAGGTGAAACCTCGTCTCTACTAAAAATACAAAAATTAGCTGGGCATGGTGGCGCATGCCTGTAGTCCCAGCTACTCGGGAGGCTGAGGCCGGAGAATTGCTTGAACCCAGGAGGTGGAGGTTGCAGTGAGCCGAGATCGTGCCATTGCACTCCAGCCTGGGCAACAACAGCAAAACTCCGTCTCAAAATAAATAAATAAATAAATAAATAATAATTCTCCCTCCCATCCCCAATGCCAGCTTCCACCTTTCTCTCCCCAGGAGCAGCCTTGGTTCCTCGCATCCATTTCCAGAGGTATCCTAGGAACAAGCTGTTTGAGGGGCTGGGGAAAGAGGAGTGTGTGCAATGGCCCTGGGGTGGAAAGGGCCTGCTGTGCCCTCAGCTGCCGCAGAGCTTCTCAAGCCTTAATTTGCATGTGAATCACCAGGGGATCTTGCTGAAAGTCTGATTCCGATCCGATCCGTAGGTCTGGAGAGGGCTTGAGATTTCTTTTTTTTTTTTTTTTTGTTTTGTTTTTGAGACGGAGTTTCACTCATGTTACCCAGGCTGGAGTGCAATGGCGCGATCTCGGCTCACTGCAACCTCCGCCTCCTGGGTTCAGGCAATTCTCCAGCCTCAGCCTCCTGAGTAGCTGGGATTACAGGCACGGTGCCACCATGCCCAGCTAATTTTTTGTAGTTTTAGTAGAGACGGGGTTTCACCATGTTGACCAGGATGGTCTCGATCTCTTGACCTCGTGATCCACCCGCCTCGGCCTCCCAAAGTGCTGGGATTACATGCTTGAGGTCTGGAGAGGGCTTGAGATTTCTAATGAGCTCCAGGTAATGCTGAGGTGCCTGATCCGGATCTCACTTAGAGTAGTAAATAAAGTCGTGGGGAATCATTAGGGACCAATCCAGCCACAAATGTCACCCGAGAAGGAAGAACGAATCAAAACCAGGGCTGCACAGGTAGGTGGGGTGGCTCAGTCAGGGTTTCTAAAGTAAGAAGCTTGGTTATTATTTTAAGTGCGACAGGAGCTCACTGAAAAGCTTTGTGTAGACTGGGGATGGGAGTGGCATTACGTGATCTACTTTTTCTTTCTAAATCACTCTAACTGCTGGTGAAGCAGGCAATGTGACAGTGGGAGACCCCCTGGGAGGCTACTGCACAAATCTCAGCTGAGGTGACAGTGACAGGGCCCATGTGATGACAGGAAGATGGAAGGAAGTGGGCAGACCCCAGGGGTAGTTTTAAGGTAGAACTGAGAGAACTCACGGATGTGTCGGATATGGGGAGTGAGGGAAAAGGAAGCCCTAAGGATGCCTCTTGGGGTTGTGTCTTGAGCAAGTGAGTGGCCTGGGCCAGCATTTACTGAGGCGGAGGGAGGAGCAGGGAGATTGAGAAGACGGCACGTCACCAAAGGGAGATGTCAAGAAGACAGTGGCATGTGTGAGGCCGGGGCTCTGAGGAAGGTCTGGCGTGGGATATAAGTTGGGAGTGGTCAGCAGGGGCATTTTCTAAGGCTGTGAGAATGGGCTGTAGAGAAGATCAGGAGCTCTCGGATGAACCCTCGTGGGCATGGTCCCTAGGGACTGGGTAGAAGAACCAGCGACCAGAGGGCACCAAGGGAGGCTGCAGGCAGCATTGCCAGCAGGATTTGAAATGAGGAGATTGTAGAAGGGCTAACTCAAAAAGTTTGCATTTCACCTTTTTCCCCCTCTTGCATTTAAGGCATCATTTGAAAAGAGAAGAGATGGGAAGCAGAGGGAGTCAGGAACACAGGTGAAGCGCATCTGCCCGCTTCTGGTGAGACCAGCCGGCCAACTGTCAGGTCAACACGGCTCAATAACATCTGCTGGAAGAACAAAAGGAAGAGCTGCTGGCACCAAGTCACACATGGACACAAACCACAGGGCGGGCCGTAGACGCCAGCCCCTTCCCCTTCCTGCCCTGTACCTGTTCTTCATGTAAAGCTATCACTCTAATCACTTATTCATCGTGTTGCAAATGATCATTTCCCTATCGTTTGTTTATTACTATTTTTACTTTCATTATCACATGAGATTTTCACACATGGGAGCCTCTGGGGGACATCTTTGTTTATTAGTTTATAATGTAAAATGAATATTTTATAAAGGAACATTTTAAACAGAGGCAGAAAAACCCTTAACCCAATTTTATCTTATGCTAAAATTTCATTATCACCAATTCTCAGGCCTCCAAGCACTGTGCAAACAATCCTTGAGGAATGGGTGTTATCAATTACTAATAACAATTAAATTAGCATGGAGTTTGATTTTCCCCTAAGTATGTTTCATAACTGCAGAGCAGAGAAAGAGCCTCTGCTCCTTCCTGGGCCTCCGGTCCAAACAAACCTGAACCCAGCCCAGGCACCCACGTGTCTTAGAGTGGCCAGCAGTGAGTCCACAGCTGTGCCTCTGCCCTGCAGGGCACCCCGGCCAGGACATCCTCCAGGGTGGAAGTATGAACCCTTTTCCCAGGGAATTTCTGGCAGACGGATGTGATCTTGATATTCTCTGCAAGTGGCAGAAGGAGTTTTTCCCCCTCACCATCTGTTATAGGCTGAATTCTGTCCCCCTACGATTCAAATGTTGAAATCCTGACTTCCAGAAACCCAGAATGTGACTGCATTTGGAAACAGGGCCTTTAAAGGTGATTAAGTTAAAATGGACTGGTCCTCACTTCAATATGACTGCTGTCTTTATAGGAAGAAATCTGGACACAGACACACACAGAGGGATGACCACATGAAGACACAGGGAGAGGATGGCAGTTACAAGCCAGGAAGAGAGGCCTCAGAGGAAACCAGCCCTGCTGACTCTTTGAACTCGGGGTTCCAGCCTCCAGAATTGTGAGAAAATGAATTTCTGTTTTAAGTCATGAGGTCTGTGGTATTTGCTGTGACAGCCAATGCAAACTCACACGCCATCTGCACCCTTCTCTCCCACTGTGTCTGATGCCCCAGGAACCACTGCCTTCCTTTATCCCAGGATGTCTGCAAGGAATAAAATGTCCCTTTTCTAGCATTTAGAGGCCACCAACATTGAATAATCACACTGGGGTAGAAGCAGCAGGGAAAAGATTCCTACTGTTCTCATCACAGTAGGAGATGGCCTTGGAGATGAAGCGACAGATGGATCTGACCGGAGCGAGTCCTGACCCAACCTCCCATACACTCTACACATCAGCCATCAAGACTGAGCCAGGGTTGTGAGGGCAGAGTGGGAGGGAGACGAAGCCCAAGGTTCTCATCAGGACCTTCAAGATCTTCCTTTCTTCTCTACTATCAAAACTGTGTGAGGGGGAAAAAACCCAGGGTGAGACTGGAAATTCAGTCACCCACATCTTTGCAGTGGCTAACAGCTGTTAAGGGACATTTTATTTGTTTTTGTTTGTTTGTTTGTTTTTTGTTTGTTTTTTGAGACAGTCTCCCTCTGTCACCCAGGCTGGAGTGCAGTGGTGCCATCTCAGCCCACTGCAACCTCCGCTTCCTGGGTTCAAGCAATTCTCCTGCCTCAGCTTCTCAGGTAGTTGAGATTACAGGTGCCTCCCACCACGCCCTGCTAATTTTTGTATTTTTTAGTAGAGACGGGGTTTCACCATGTTGGCCAGGCTGCTCTCAAACTCCTCACCTCAGGTGATCTGCCCACCTTGGCCTTCCACAGTGCTGCGATTATAGGTGTGAGCCACTGCACTCAGCTAAGGGACATTTTCTTTTTTTTTCTTTTTCTTTTTTTTTTTTTTTTTTTTAGAGGAAGAAAGAGAGAAAGAAAGAAAAAGAATA
>NW_022437029.1:2160923-2196305 GCF_009761245.1 Sapajus apella | reverse complement strand
GAAGAAAGAGGAAAAGGAAGAGGAAGAGAGAACAGGGGTGTTGCTTTATTGCCCGGGCTAAAATGCAGTCTAAAAATGGGTATGCCTGTAATTATGTTTAATAATAGAGACATAAAAAAAATGAGGGAAGAAAATAATTAACAAGCAGCCAATCAATATTTCATTTAAACCTGTAAATACGTATGATGTAGTACTGATAAGAGGGTATATTTTGTGTATTTAAAGTGGAGAGTTCTATGAATGTTAATTAAGTCTACTTGTTCCAGGTCTGAGTTCAAGTCCTGAATATCGATGTTAACTTTCTGTAAGTCTCCCACGATTATTGTATGGGAGTCCAAGTCTCTTTATAAGTCTTATATATCTGGGTATTTCTGTATTGGGTGCATATATATTTAGGATCTTTAGCTCTTCTTTGTATCTTTATGTAATATCCTTCTTTGCTTCTTTTGATCTTTGTTGCTTTGAAGTCTATTTTATCAGCAAAAATTGCAACTCCTGCTTTCTATTTATTTATTTTTGCTCTCCATTTGGTTGGTAAATTTTTCTCCATGCCTTTGTTTTGAGTCTTTGTGTATCCTTGCATGTGAGATGGATCTGGATGTAGCATACCAATGGGTCTTGGCTTTTTTTGCCTGTCTGTGTCTTTGGATTGGGGGATTTAGTCGATTTAAGTTTAGATTTAATAACAATATATATGAGTTTGATACTGTCATTTAATGTTGGCTGGCTGTTTTGCCCATTAATTGATGCAATTTCTTAATTATGTTGATGTTCTTTATTTTTTGGCATCTTTTTAGAAAGGCTGATACTGGTTGTTCCTTTCTATTTGTAGTGGTTCTTTCAGAAGCTCTTGTAAAGCAGGCCTGGTGGTGATGAAATCTCTGAGTGCTTGCTTGTTCACAAAAGATTTTATTTTTCCTTCGCTTATGAAGCTTAGTTTGGCTGGATGTAAAATTCTGGGTTGAAAGTTCTTTTCTTTAAGGATGTTGAATATTGGTCCCCACTCTCTTCTGTCTTGTAGGGTTTCTGCTGAGAGATCTGCTGTGAGTCTGATGGGCTTCCCTTTATGGGTAACCTGACCTTTCTCTCTGGCTGCCATCAGTATTTTCTCTTTCATTTCAACCCTGGTGAATCTGGCGATTATGTGCCTCGAGGTTGGTCTTCTTGAGGAATATCTTTGTGGTGTTCTCTGTATTACCTGGAGTTGAATATTGTCCTGCCTTGCTAGGTTGGGAAAGTTTTCCTGAATAATATCCTGAAGCGTATTTTCCAGCTTGGATTGATTCTCTTCGTCACATTCAGGTACACCTGTCAAACGTAGATTAGGTCTTTTCACATAGTCCCATATTTCTTGGAGACTTTGCTCATTCTTTTTTATCCTTTTTTCTCTAATCTTGTCTTTTTGTTTTATTTCATGAAGTTGGTCTTCGATCTCTGATATCTTTTCTTCTGCTTGATCAATTCGGCTGTTAAAACTTGTGCATAGTTCGCGAAGTCCTCGTGTTGTATTTTTCAGCTCCATTAATTCACTTATATTCCTCTCTAAATTGTGTGTTATTTTTAACATTTCGTCAAACCTTTTTTCAAAGTTCTTAGTTTCTTTGCATTGGGTTAGAACAAGTTCTTTTAATTCCCAGAAGTTTCTTATCATCCACTTTTTAAAGCCAGCTTCTGCTAATGGAACACAGTCTTTCTCCATCAGGTCTTGTTCTGTTGCTGATGAGGAACTGTGATCCGCTGCAGAGGGAGAGGCGTTCTGAGTTTGGGTATTCTCAGCCTTTATAGGCTGTTTTCTTCCCTTTGTTATAGATTTATCCATCTGTGGTCTTTATAATTACCGTCTTTATAGTTGGGTTTCTGAATGGACGTCCAACTTGTTGATTCCCGGCGCTAAAATCTGAGCAACCCACTGCGCCGGCCAAAACAGCGGCTTTAAGATTGATGGTGCTTTTCTGACTCTGCACCGAGAACCGCCACACCAAGGCAGCGGCAAAACCGCCTCACCGGCCTCAAGAGTCGCGCTGGCAACAGGTGGGGCTCCTCCGCTGGGAATCTCCTGGTGCGTGAGCAACAAAAATTGATCTGAAAGTGTGGCGTCCTCTCGTTGTCTGCTCTTTCAGTGGGAGCTACAATCCCGAGCTGCTAGTGATCAGCCATCTTGGATTTATTTTATTTATTTATTTTTTTAATAAGGGACATTTTAATAAGCCCCAAACTGCAAATAGCCTTAAGCAAAAAAATGGTATTTTGAGTATGTATTCTCAGATAGGAAGGTTTAGAAGAGGCCAGTGAAGCTGCCTTAGTGCCCTACAAGTCACCCCAAAAGAGCTAGCTGCCTGATCGAAGCCAGAGCCTGCCCTCCTTTTAATTTGTACAGAATCTCATAGACTGTGCTGTTTACAGCACATCTTACTGTTAAATGTGGCCACCACAAGGATGCTTTGGTGTATTCATGGACAGCATAGCCATGGAGGGGATACAGGCTCTGGGGTCAGATTTGTTTCTGTTTGTGCCTCAGATCTGCAACTTAATATATGTATGACCTCAGTGAGTTACTTATTCCTCCCATGCCTCAGTTTCCTCATATGTAAAATGAGGTAATAATGGTAACTCTCTCATAGGGTTTTCTGAGGATTAAATGGGTGAGTACATGACTGTAGCATGTTGTAGGAGTGTTTAATGGCATTATCATCATGATTAACTGTGTGGGCTTTGGTATCCCATCTGTAGCGTAGAGCTACCAATACCTACCCATGGCATATTGTTTCTGGGATTAAATGAGATGCTGAATGACAAGCACATGCTAGTGTGTGTTCCTTTCCTGCTTCTATTTCTTTTCTGAGATGGAGTTTTGCTCTGCCGCCCAGGCTGGAGTATGGTGGCACAATCTTGGCTCACTGCAACCTCCACCTCCTGGGTTCAAGCAATTCTTCTGCCTCAGCCTCCAGAGTAGCTGGTATTACAGGCGTTCACCACTATGCCCAGCTAATTTTTGTATTTTTAGTGGAGACAGGGTTTCACCATGTGGGCCAAGCTGGTCTCAAACTCCTGACCTCGTGACCTACCTGCCTTGGCCTCCCAAAGTGCTGGGATTACAAGCGTGAGCCACTGTGCCCTGCCTCCCACTTCTACTATCTTAAGAAATACTGGTGATTCAGTTAACATCTCATCTGGTAGGAACATTCATTGATACCAACATCCTTAACATCTAACTGCAGCTGAGTAGCCAAAATAACTATCTCCAGGGTCATGCTCTGAGAATTCCAGCTTTATGGGTAGTGAAACTTTTCCTGACAGCCTGATAATTTCCTCTTCCCAGATACGAAGTCCTTTTGATCACTTATTATGAGTCAGGCACGTTCTGAGCTTTATCTCACTTAATCCTCACCATGACACAATGAGGTAGATATCATCATCCCTGTTTTATAGATGAGAAAACTAGGGCTTAAAAAGGTTTAAAAAACCCAGGCTGAGGCAGGAGAATTGCTTAAACCTGGGAGGCAAAAGTTACAGTGAGCTGAGGTCACACCACTGCACTCCAGCCAGGGCAACAAGAGCAAAACTTCGTCTCAAAAAAAAAAAAAAAAAAGTAAAAGAAAAAAAAAAGTGGTGGGGTTAAAAAATTTGCCAAAGGTCACATTGCTGGTACAGGTCACACCCTCATCCTAAAACCTGGGGCTTTCCAACTCCCAAGCCCAGCCTTGAACCTCTGTGGTTTTCAGAACCAGAGCTGATGGGGAGCAGCAGATGCTATAGAAGCTGTCACAGGCAGGCATGGGAACAGGCTGGAGAGTAGACGGTGGAGTAGCAGAGTGTCCTAAGCTAGTCCAGGAGGGGCAAAGGATCCTACGGAGACAAATAGGGACTGATCATAATTTTGACCCAGCCCGGCCCACTCTCCTCCCTTCCTCATCCTTGTTCAGGTACTGTCTCTTTCTGTTTTCCAAACATTGCCAACATTTTTTTTGTTTTAGAAAATAGGCTTTATTGTGATATATTTCACACACTGCACAGTTCACTTCTTTACAGTGTACTGTGGAGTCGCTTTTTGATATATTCAGAGTTGTGTCTCCACCACCACAATCAGCAGAGCATTATCATTGCCCCAGATGTCATTAGACTGTCGTCATCACCACGCACTAGCCACTGCGCCCCAGTCCTCCTAGCCCTGGGCAGCCACTCATCTACTTTCTGTCTTTACAGACTTGCCTATTCTTGGCATTTCATATAAATGGAATCATACAAATTTATGGTCCTTTGGATCTGACGTCTTTCATTTAGCATAATGTTTTCAAGGCCTAGTTTTAAACTAAATTAAAAAATGGTTAAAGGTCAATGTGTAGTACTTGGCATAAAGTAGAGAGGCTCAGTAAATGCTTATTGAATTGAAATACAGTAGTTTTTTTTTCCTTGAGATAGTGTTTTACTCTTGTCACCCAGACTGAAGTGCAGTGGTGCAAACTTGGCTCACTGCAGCTTCTGCCTCCCGTGTTCAAGCGATTCTCCTGCCTCAGCCTCTCGAGTAGCTGGGATTACAGCCATGCACCACTATGCCCTGCTAATTTTTGTATTCTTAGTAGAGACAGGGTTTCACCACATTGGCCAGGCTGATCTCAAATTCCTGACCTCAAGTGGTCTCACTTTGGCCTCCCAAAGTGCTGGGATTACAAGCAGAAATACAATTTTTGATCATAAGTGATTTCCCCGAGTCATCAAGAAAAGGCTACATTATATTTGCCACATTCTTTTTTTTTGAGACAGGGTCTCACTTTGATATCAATGATATCCAGGCTGTAGTGCAGTGATGCCAACTCGGCTCACTGCAGCCTCAATCCCCCGGGGTCAAGCAATCCTTCTGCTTCAGTCCCTCAAGTAGCTGGGACCACAGGCATGTACCACCTTGCCTGGCTAATTTTTGTACTTTTTGTAGAGATGGGGTTTCACCATGTTGCCCAGGCTAGTCTCAACCTCCTGAGCTCAAGGGATCCACCTGCCTTGGCCTCTCAAAGTTTTGGAATTACAGGTGTATGAGCCACTGCGCCTGGCTCCTCACTTTTTTTTTTTTTTTTTTTTTTTTTTTTTTTTTTTGAGAAGGAGTTTTGCTCTTGTTTCCCAGGCTGGAGTGCAGTGGCATAATCTCAACTCACTGCAACCTCCATCTCCCGGGTTCAAGCAAGTCTCCTGCCTCAGCCTCCCCAGTAGCTGGGATTACAGGCATGTGCCACCATCCATGACCCATCGCATTCTTTTAAAAAGCGGAGAACTGAGTGACACATTCTTGAAAATTTTCCATTCCAAATGGATGAAACCTAAGATCAGCTAATTAAGGTGTCTCAGATGCTGGAAACCTAGCTTCCCAGGGTGGCCTGTTCTTGGCGACTCCAGACAGTGAATGTTTTACTAGGCTATGTGTTCACTCCATTTGTTATTTGCTTAATTTGTTCATCTTTACAGGCACATGATGCTATCGCACTTCATTCTATATGTCTGTACTGCTGATTTCTGTTAACTTAGCTCTACTTCCGCCTATGTTCGATGGATAGTTACTGTTTTAACCCCACACTGGGTTGTCTCTTCTATTCATTTACTCATGTACCCTCCTCTGTTATCACTATATTATCCCTATAGCTGTATTGGCACAAGATCAGCCTTTGAAAACATTCTTTGTGTGTTCTCTCATGCCAATATTATGACTATACTTTTCTGGTTGAGTGATTTATGTGGGATGAGTGTAAACCTCTTCCTGAAGTTAAGATGTATCATGTAAAGACAAGCTTTGATTTATCAAACTTAGACCCAGTAGTAAAAGCTTCCCTAATGCACCAGGATTTGCTCTTCCCATAGCCATACTTCATGTTTATTCTTCAGGAAGTTTAAGTAATGAGACAGCCATGAGTGCTCAGATCAGGCATTTTCCTTCGTGAGGGTTGGAGAATGATTTTTCTCCCCTTTCTTATCGTTAGCTACTGTGTGAGTTCTCCTAAAGCTACCGAAACAATGACAACAGTTTATGTGCCAGGCACCTCCAGGGCTTGTGTTTGTGCACAGCTCTCAACTAAATAAATATAAATACTTTCTCTGTTTCTCGTTCATCTTCCCCAAATTTCTGGTTCTGCTGTTGCAACTTCATCAAACCCAGAGCCCACCTGGCAGTAGCAGCCACTGGCCCAGGTCAAACTTGGGGAGTGGAGCTGCCTTCCAGGTGCACCCTGCGTGATCCTGACTTCCTCCTGACAGTCCCAGGAACCCCCACGAACTGCTTTTGTGGTTGCATGTGAAAACCTTTGCCTTTCTAGAAATCTTCTAATTCATCTCCAGAAGGCTGGGCTATTGGCTCCCACAGGATTGTTAGCTGGTCTAGACCCTGCCCCTTCTTCTCCAGGCTTTTCCCACCTGTTTCTTCTCTCCTGGCCTTGGGCCTCATGCCTGGGTCCCCAGCCACCAACTGGTTGACTTACTGTTTCTCTGTGACGCTGTTTCTAGCTAGTTATAATTGGCAGGCAACCAGAAACCTCATCTGCCAAGGGCGGAAGTCACATCTGAAACAGGCTTCCCTCTGAAGACTGTGGGCTAACCCAGCATCTTGCCTCTTCGTGTGGAACTTCCTCATTCTTAGTGCATAACTGTGTTTGACCCTCAGGGATGACTAGTGTTTCCTGGCTTCGGTACAGTTGACTTCTCCAGACACTATCTGGCTCACTCTCAACTTCCTGTAGCCCTACATCCTAATTACAAAAATGGGAAAGCCATATCTAGAGTCCCATAGAAAGAGAAATAGAACCCACATATGTGCCTACAATTCATCCATTCTCAATTCATTATTTTTAAAACATAGCTGATGGTTTGGTTCTGAGACCAGATGTCCAAAAATTACCATTCATTCATGGAAGGGTCGTCAACTACTATAATCTTTCAGAAAAGTAATTTAGTAATATACGTCAGAACCACGAAAAAACCCCTTAGAATTTCTCAGTCCTCTCTTAGGAATTTATCCTAAAGATATCAACATATGTGGACCAAAATTTGTGAGCAAGAATATTATGTAGAATTTCTGTATTGAGAAAATTTAGAGACAGCCTAGCTGTCCAAAAATAGGACAAAATAAAACATGGTACAGCACTATAGTGAAATATTATATAACCATTAAGTTATGTTCTTCAACAGTATTTTTAAAATAAGGAAAATTCCAACATTTTTAAAGAATCTTTTGAAAAACAAGAGTACAGACCAGGCACAGTGGCACACACCCACAGTCCCGGCACTCTGGGAGGCCAAGGCAGGTGGATCACTGGAGCCCAGGAGCTGGAGGCCAGACTGGGCAACGCAGTGAGACCCCATCTCTACCAAAAAAATACAAATAATTAGCCAGGTGTGTTGGTGCACAGCTGTGGTCCCAGCTACTTGGGAAGGCTGAGGTGGGAGGATTGCTTGAGCCCAGGAGTTTGAGGCTAGAGTGAGCTGTGATTCTGTCACTGCACTCCAACTTGGGTGACAGAGTGAGACCCCATCTCAAAATAAAATAGAATTTAAAAAGAGCACATGCATGAAAAGTGGAACATAACACTTTAGGTAATGATATCCCAATCACATAGATGTGCACAGGGTAAACACAAAAGCATTCATAGTATTTATCTCTGGTGGTAGAATTATTGGTGATATAAAAAAATACATTTTTCTGTATATTCCAAGTGTTCTACAATAAATGTGTTACTTTCCTAATCAGAAAAACAATTGTTATTTGTTAAAAGAAATTAGACCACAAAAAAAGCAAAAACACAAAAGACTTGCCTGTTTTTTATTTCCTGTTTTACCACATCCTTTCTCACTGATGTAGAAAAAAAAAGGAACTAATATTTATGGTGCCAAGAATGTAGATCCTTCCTATAACTTGGAAGATACATGTGTATCTCTCCCATTTTGAAGGTAATAAAACAAAGTCACCAAAGAAAAGGGTGGCAAAAATAAAATATGACTGCAAGCCCACCGACCCCAAAGGCATCTTCTCGATATACACTGTCCCCGCTTGTGATATTTTTAAGTTGCATCTTTTTTTGTACCTGGGCATTCTCATTTTATCAAAATAAACTTCCTCTGGAAACAAAGATGTTCTACTTTCTGTAAAATTTTCATTCCAGCTGACTTTTATTGGCTAAGATTTTGTCTAAGTAGTACCAATGCTTTTAAATAATCGTACTAAAAATACAGCCTAATTGGTCTGAATGAAATTGAACAATTGCAACTGTCCAAACAAGCTGGATGCAGCATTTTTGCACGTCTCATCATTTTGCTACAGTAATCATTGCAAACGAATGTCTGATACACAAATCTCAGAGAAGTCATGGTTTCGTGGGATCAGCTTGGAGAAGCTGCCGCCTCTTCCATCCCTCCGAGAACATCCTCCTACTTGGTGACATTAGCATTCTGCCTGACCAGGTGAAGGCCTGGCAGGTTGTAGGAAGCCTCAGGTAGGTGGGAGCTCACCAGACCTTGAATACCCCTTCTGTATCACCCCAAATTGAATGTGGTTATGCAGACAGCCTTTAACAATCCTTGTCACCTGGATCTGAAATACAGCTTTAATGATGTCACGTGTGTCATCTTGCCGCTTGCCTGCACCCACAGATCCCCTGCTGCTGTGTGACAGTGACCACTGTGCCGTGCTTGCCTGTTACCCTGTGACCCAGGAGGAACTGAGAAGACATACCTGAGTTGAGCAAAGCCCAGCAATTGTCCCTCACACCTTATCAAAAGGAAATGGGGGCCAGAGAAGTTAAACAATTTGCCCAAGGCCCTGCGGCTTCCAGTGTGTGCATCAGAGCTGCTGCCGCATGTGGCTTTTGAGCACTTACAATGTGGCTCTCTGAAATAAGATGTGCTGTAAGAATGAACTATGCCCTGGACTTCTGAGACGTGTTTTGAAAAAGTATGTATAATATCTCATCAGTAAGTTTTATATCAATGGCATATTTAAATGTTCACTTTGGATACACTGAGTTAAATAAAATATACCACTAAAATTAATTTCACTCTTTTTTATTTTTATCTTTTTAAATATGGTTACTAGGAAATCTCATTACAAATGTGGCTCACATTGAATTTCTATTAGCAGCAATGTCTCAGAACTCTGTTTTCTTCATCTGTTAAATGATGTTAACAGTAAGAATACCTGTTAAGTTCCCAAGACAGTAAGTGTCCTACAACTGCTTGTGTTCTTCCCCCACCACTTTTTCACTAGAACACCAAGTCTCCTGACTTCCACTTGCATGATCCAGATACATTCAAAACCATTGTTTCATTTCCATCCAGATTTCTCTTGAGCAGGGGCATTTTTTTTTAGTCATGTGTCATTTGAAGTCTTATGATTACAGTTTGTAAATAGCAAGTCAGAAGTTGGAAACTCAGCCAAGATTCTGGAACCGCCTTGCCTAAAGTGGAGGCATCAGAGAATGCACCTATTCATAAACCCGCCCCAGGCGCTTGTGAAAAGATACTCTGACATTTAGGCAGGAAATGCACACAAGGTAATTCATTCCCATTGAAGCTCACCGAGCATCAATCTGGTTGTGATATGAATTATTCATGTCCCCCCCACCACACCAGCCTCATGTCCAAGGCTGATGTCAGTGCAGGACCCATAGCTCCTCTCTAGGACCTGTGCTGGGTAGCTGTACACAGGTCAACCCTCCAGAGGTTCTAGAGCCGGCTCTCGAATTCTCTCTATGGTGATGACTCACCCAAGTGGGCTCAGAGGCTGCTATCGACACCTCATTGGCCCCTACAATTCAGTTCTCTTGTCCAACTGCCAGAAGGCAGATGAATTCATCCAGCAGCCAGCCCAGGACTCCTGAGAAAACAACTCGAGATAATTTTTGAGTTGATTTATGCCACTTTTCTTTCCACAGAGAATTTATGATGGCTGCATAATGCAAGTGGACTTTTGTTGAATTTACAAAATTATCTTTTCATTTCATGTTGTGGATGTCCTAGTAGGGAGTGAGAAATTCATATGCTATAAGGTCCAAACAGTTATGCTGATGAGGAGCAAGGCCACAGGGAGTAATGGAGACTGTGTCCAACGGAAGAGCACCTGACCCAGCCGCAGGGGCAGCCGCTGCCAGTCCAAGCCAGTTGTTGCCTTGTAATGATGCTCTTTGTGTTGCAAATCCTTTGGTTTGTTACAAAAGGTCAGATTCCCAGATTTTAATGTGGAGAGCTCCCGATTTTTGAAGTGTGGGGCTGAATGAACCTGCCTATTGGTCCAATTCAGCCAGCTGGTTGATAGTCTCTGACCTGATTTGTTTGCTTGTATAAATGGCAGACTTTCATGCCAAGGATTCTAACTTCACGTTCTTTTTTATTCCCTCTACCCTTCATCCTCCTTCCACAGTGCAAAGCATTTACACCAATTATGATTTTCAGAATTAGACTGCAATTTACTATCCTTATAGTGGCTCCAGGCTCATCTTTTTAGTTATTTCCTTTTATGTCCCCTTCCTTTTTTCTCGAAGTTCTCCAGACACAGAGAGAGGAGGGGAAGAGAGAACAGGAGTCGACAATGGCCCTTTTCGAGCCACACACCCTCATCTTTAAGAAAATGTGGCTGTGTCTCCCTCTCTGTGTTATCTTCTGTGTTGCCAAAGCATTGCTGGAATGCCAGGGCTCAGGAGAGAAGAGAAGGACACCAGCTAAGAATCCGGAAGTTCTCTCCTTTGTTGTTTTTTTTGTTTTTTTTTTTCTTTTTTTTGAGACGAAGTCTCGCTCTGTCGCCCAGGCTGGAGTGCAGTGGCACAATCTCGGCTCATGACAACCACCGCCTCCCAGGTTTAAGCGATTCTCCTGCCTCAGGCTCTCCTTTAAGGCAGCAGTGGGCAGTTAAAGGCATGCCCGATGTACCTCCATACATCCTCTGCCAGGTGTGACTGAGCTACCACCCGCCTCCCCATGTGCCTCCCACCTGTGGGACACTTTCTTTTCTGGGGCTTGTCCTGTGAGAAGGGCCATTGCCTCATAATGTTCTCCCTCATTCAACTAGATACTTGGTCTTTGATGACAGGCCCTGGGGTCCCAAAGAAACCTGGACCATTTCTGCACAAGTAACCACAATCTGTAAGTCAAAATCGGTTTCGGTAATTGTCTAAGAGGTAAAAGTCTAAGAGGTAGTTTGTTTGGTTCTTTGTTTTTTCTTTTTTTTCCTAGAGTATTGATACAGACACAGATTAGGCCAGGCGTGGTAGCAGCTCACACCAGTAATCCCAGGGCTCTCAGAGGCTGAGGCAGGAGGATCACTTGAGCCCAGGAGTTTGAGACCAGCCTGGGCAACATAGCAAGAGACCCATCTCTACAAAACCTTTAAAAATTAGCCAGCTGTGGTGGTGCATACCTGTGGTCCCAGCTACATGAGAGGCTGAGACCAGAGGATCATCTGGGTCCAGGAGCTCACGGCTGAGCCCAGATGGCACCACTGCACTCCAATCTGGGCAACAGAGCAAGACCCTAGTCTCAAAAAAATAAATAAATAAAAGACGTAAACTGACTTCTGTGACAGGAAGCAGATCCAGACGACTGTTTTTCAATTGACAAATAGAAATTATATATATTTATGATGTATTATGTGATGTTTTGATATATACCTGCATTGTGGAATGACTAAATCACACTAACATATGCAATCTACTCTCAGCACATTTCAAGTATACAACGCATTGTTATTAACTGGAGTCACCACTCTGTGTAATAGATCTCTTAAACTTCTGTCTAACTGAAAATTGGTATTCCTTGGCCAATAGCTCCCCAGTCCCTATCACCCCTGCCGTGATTCCCTGCTAACCACCATTCTACTTTGCGGCTATGAGTTTGACATTTTTAGGTTTCTCTTATGAATGAAACAATGTGGGATTTGTCTTTCTGTGCCTAGCTTATTTCACTTACCAAAATGTCCTTCAAGTTCATCCACAGTGTTGTAAATGACAGAATTCCCTTCTTTTTCTAAGGCTGAATGGCATTTCATTACATTTATATACCACATTGTAAAAATCCATTTAATCATTGATATACACTTAAGTTGATTTTTTATCTTGGTTATTATGAATAATATCACAGTGAACACGTAAGTGCAGATAACTCTTTGCCATACTGATTTATTTTCTTTGTGAAACAGGGTCTCATTTAATGTTGCCCAGGCTGGAGTGCAGTGGCATGCTCAGGGCTCACTGCAGCCTCAACCTCCCAAGCTCAAGCGACCCTCCTGCCTCAGCCTTCCAAGTAGCTGAGACCACAGGTGTACATCACCACACTCAGCTAATTTTTAAATTGTTTGTAAAAATGAGGTTTCCCTATGTTGCTCAGACTGGTCTTGAACTCCTGGACTTAAATGATCCTCCTAGCTCGGCTTCCCATAGTGCTGGGATGATAGGCCTGAGCCACCACCCCCAATCAATATACTGATTTCATTTCCTTTGGATATATACGGTAGGTCAATTTTTAATTTTTTGAGGAAGCTCCACACTGTTTTCCATAATTATACTAACTTACATCCCTACCAAGTGTGTAGCAGGGTCTCTTCCCACCACATTTCCTTGTTGGTGCTCAGAAGTCAAAACTTGAGCCGGGTGTAATCCCAACACTTTGGGAAGCCGAGGTGGTCAGATCAACTGAGGTCAGGAGTTCGAGACCAGCCTGGCTAACATGGTGAAACCCTGTTTCTACTAAAAATACAAAAAATTAGCCAGACGTGGTGGCACACACCTGTAATCCCAGCTACTTGGGAGACTGAGGCAGGAGAATCGCTTGAACCTCGGAGGCAGTGGTTGCAGTGAGCCAAGATTGCACCATTGCACTCCAGCTTGGGCAATGAGAGTGAAACTCCATCTCAAAAAAAAAAAAAAAAGTCAAAATTTGAAGAACTACCATATTGCTATGAAAAATGTTAAAGCACTTTTATGGGAATTGAAAGAAGACAGCTGCAATTTCAGGAAACTGATTGAGAAACACTTGGTAATGCAACATTTGCTCCACCTGCACAAAGCCCAGACACACAAAGAGAGGCTGTCACATTTGTCCATGCATGGACTACAACATGAGGCAATACAGCCCTGAGGCGGCAGGTCAGAATGGGTTCTGTCAGCAGATCAGAGTAAATAATAAATAACAAATAAATATTATTTATTATAATAAAATTAAAAGCATAGTCTGTTCTATTATACTTTTAAGCAGGAAGAACAGATTCCTATCAAACACTTGCTAGATGAAACACAATGTTCAAAGTACAAACTTCTTTGTACTTTGTGGTTCCGAGTGTGCCTACCACGTGCATGGGATTTGCTCTTTAAGGGGTTGTCCTCTCAGTCTTGGAGCCTGTGGGACTCTTAGATTTCTGTGGCTAGTGACACCAATAAAGATATTTCAAATTTCTCTCTAGGGAACAGGAGAACAGCCTAATCCTGACTTTCTGGGATCTGGTATATCCAAAGATTGTTTTATATTTGAGGGCATATGTCTTTGCCTCTGCATTTTGTGTTCAGGATCTCCAAGGTGGGTGTGCCATGCTCTCCCCATGACCCCCTTAAAGTTCGAGTTTTAGGGCACATACACAGTCTGCTTTTTTATTTTTATTTTTTTGAGATGAGGTCTTGCTATGTTGCCCAAGTTGGTCTCCAACTCCTGGGCTCAGGTGATCCTCCTGCTTCAGCTTCCCAAGCAGCTGAGACTAAGACATGAGCCACTGCATCAGCCCAAATGGTCTACATGTTTTGATCCAGGGCACGTCTTGATGCTTCACATTTTGCATTCTGAGTCCATTATAGTTCCCAATCTTATGATTTGAGGTACATTTTATAACTTCCAGAGCATGGTGTGCAGCCATTGTTTGAGGCTTTCCAGACTCTCTGTGGGTGTATCTCCAAGTGTATTGTTATTTAGGGAGGTGGCTGATTTTCCTCCAGCTTCAGTCCTCAGAGAGGCCACACTGGAGAATGGGTCATACAGGACACATGATCATATAACTTGGGTTTCAGCAGTAGATCCTAAATGTCCCTAAAGTGAGTCTGCTGCCTCCCACTGTTTTGTCACCTGGTATCCACATTTCTTGATATTGCTTGCCATCATGCCCATCTCTTGGAAAATCTGCTGCCTTGGCACAAGCAACTGGTATAGAATTGGGCACCTGGCCAGAGCTGGCCATTCACGGGGCCTCTGCAGGCCTCATCCAGGCCACAGTTGAATGAACCAAGGGTGGGGCCTTCACCCACATTGGGGTAATCAGCCTCCTTTCTTGGGATTTTAAAACTGGAAATGAGAGCAAATGAGTGCCTGCCCAGTGGACAGAATTGTAACATGGAACTCTGCTAATGGAGAAACATCTGCAGTTAGCAAGCAGAGTGAGGCCACCACCCAGAGGGGAAGAGTTGGAGGGAAGGCATCCCCAGGGAGTTTGAGTCCAGCTGTCCATAAAGCTTATCATCTTTTTTTTTTTTTTTTTTTTTTGAGGTGGATCTCATTCTGTCGCCCAGGCTGGAGTGGAGTGGTGCCATCTCAGCTCACTGCAACCTCTGCCTCCTGGGTTCAAGCGATTCTCCTGCCTCAGCCTCCCAAGTAGCTGGGATTACATGGTGAAACTCCATCTCTACTAAAAATACAACAAATTAGCTGGGCACCACCACTCCCAGCTAGTTTTTTTGTATTTTTAGTAGAGATGGAGTTTCACCATATTGGCCAGGCTAGTCTCAAACTCCTGACCTCAGGTGATCCACCTGCTTCAGCTTCCCAAAGTACTGGGATTACAGGCGTGAGCCACCATACCCAGCTGGCTCATCTTCACCCCTACTCACTGGCAGCTTCTAACACAGCACCCTTCTATAAAACTCCCTTTTTGATAACTTTTGTTTTAATTGGGCTCTGTCAACTTGCAACCAAAGTTGTCCTCATTATTGTAGAGAAGGTAGATCTGTGCTGCCAATATAAACAAGTATAAAACAACTCCATTTTATGCTTGGGGTATATTCCTAAAGGCCTTTTATGATTATACTGGACAGGTGTTTCTGTTTCGCAGCCAAGATGGCACTGTCATCATTACTGTAAGCACAGTGTGTAAGCTACCTGGTTCTCCATCCTTAGAAAGGATAGCTTTCTAAGAATTGGGCAGCGGTCAGAACCAAGTCGATATAGGGTCGACTGACAAGGATCTGATTACATTGTTGAGGTGGCAACTATTATGGGCTCTAGTCACAATAAGACTATTATTGTGTCTTATAAAACATAAAGGCATTTTTATCCGAAATCTGTACATGAATAGCTGTTATTCACCCAAGCCCATAGTGTACAGTATAACCTAAAGTTGGGGTGGAGGTTAGTGGCTTCCTCCACTAACTAAATTAAGATTAAATCTAACTAAATTAGATTTAAAAGATACCTTTTTGTCTCTCTGTAGAAGAGGAAGGGGCTAAGGCCTGTGTGGCTATGATGCATGGGAAAAGAAGGACTATGTTTATAGTGTTCATTTTCCCAATCATAATAAAATCCCCATAAACTTAGCTTGGCTGGTTGAATATGTCAGGGCAATGCAGAAGTGATGGAAACTGGCAATTCTCCACATACCCAACAGTTTGTTTATGTAGAGAGGCTAAAGTCTGTGCCCACTCAGTAAATAAGTTACTCTCTGTGTGATTCCAACTTAGGCCCAAAAGTAGAATGTCAATTCATATCTTTATGCTACCCATCCCTTTTGTTTCTTTGAACAGGAACTGAAGCCACTGGCTGGCTCACAGGAATAAGTGGGATCAGTCTCTTGTGTTCTGTTGACCTGTGCGACTTTATAAGAGACAGGTTTAATTAGAGATAAGTGGACCCAGCTGTTTATTCCCAGAAGTTTAACTGCAGTTGGGGTACTAAGGAGAACTTTATCAAGGGAACCTATCGGGTTCCCTTCCATTTTGGGGAAAGTTGATCTGCTGGGGATCCTTTTTTCCAAGTTTTTAATAGGAACCAGTCTCCCAGCTGGGTTTTAATAAGATTCTCTTCCTTAGTATGGGAAGGGAGTCTTTGATTTCCATATTCAAGGAGTGACTTTTGCACTTGTACTAAATTGATTACATCATTTTGTACTTTAGAAGTATCTATGTCTGTCAGGAAGTATGTAGTTAAGAAAGGCCTTCCATACCTTATTTAAAAATGGTTTGAGTTGTGGATTTCCCTTGGGGTGGTGTGAACTTGTAACAAGGTTACAGGCAATAAAGACTGTCAGGTTTCTAATGTTTCTTGGTATAGTTTAGTGAGAGTCCTTTTTAGAGTTTGATTGGCTCTTTCTACTTTCCCTGAAGACTGTGGTATCTATGCTGAGTGAAGGTGGTACTGATTTCTTGGGGCCGAAGATATGTTTTGGGTAATTGTTGTGAAAGATGGACCATTACCATTCTATAAGTTTTCTTAGGCAGCCCAAATCTAGGAATTATTTCCTTTAATAGGAGTTTATAAACCTCAATTGCCTTTTCAGGCTGGGTAGGAAACGTCTTGATCCAACTGGTAAAGGTGTTGACAAATACTAATAAATATTTAAACAATTTACATGGTGGCATCTGAGTATAATCTATTCGCCAATTTTCACCAGGCATGTTTTCTTATACTGAACAGGCCTTACTAAAGGAGGAGGTAAAGATTGGTTGTTTGGGTTATTCCAGGCACAGAGTTCACAGGCTCGAGTTACCTGCTTTACTGTTTTAAAATGCCTCACAGCAGCTGTCCTTCCTCCATCCTTCTACCCAACAGATGCTGGAAGCCTATATTAAAAAGTTTCAAGCAATGCACAGGTGGGATCCAAACCTCCAGTCCCTGGAGCCTCTAATTCTCCAAGCAGGTGAGGCTTTTTTTTTTTTTTTGCTGTAACAAGTTGAGACATCAATTGAAACAGGGAATCTATTCCCAAATGAATAGAGTCATGTAAATGCTTAATTATTTTCTACTGATTAGTACCAGGCACCAATAGTTCATTGTCATTGATAAGCCAATCAGAAGGATCTTGAATTAAACCTCAATCTTTAGCCTATTCTTGCTCCTTTTAGTATTTCTCGGTTCTGTTATTACTGGGCAGAGGGCACTAACATGTCTACAAGTCCAACTGGTTCTTTTCATGCCCTTGTTTCAGTTGTTGTATCTGTAAAAAAGTTTCTCTTTATCACATAGAACCTCCTTTTTGATGTCTTCTGTAATGGATTACAGTTACTTCCTTGGGCAGTAAAACAATATCTAATAGATTCAGAACTTCCAAATGATGCTTTACAGGAAAACCTTTAGCAATTAGGAGTCCCCGCTCCTTCCAGATGGCAGCATGAAGTACCAGAAAAGCATACTTAGAATCACTGTAAATGTTGGTTCTTAAGTCCTTTCCTGATTGCAGGTCTCTAATAAAAGGTATTAATTCTGCCTTTTGAATTGAGGCAGAAATTGGTAAGGCCTGAGATTCAACTACCTCTTGTTGACTGACAACAGCATACCCAGCTTTCCTATTTCCCTGGTGCACAAAGACACTTCCATCTGTAAACCACTCTACCTCAGGGTTATCTAGAGGCTCATCTTTTAAATCCAGCCTGCTGGAGTAACTTATATACAAGAATGATCGGCTGGGTGCGGTGGCTCATGCTTAAAATCCCAGCACTTTGGGAGGTCAAGGTGGACAGATCACAAGGTCAGGAGTTTGAGACCAGGCTGACCAACATAGTTAAACCCTGTCTCTAGTAAAAATAGAAAAATTAGCTGGGCATGATGGCATGCACCTGTAGTCTCAGCAACTGAGGTGGGAGAATCACTTGAACCCAGGAGGCGGAGGTTGCAGTGAACTGAGACCACACCATTGCATTCCCACCTGGGTGATAGAGTGAGATTCCATCTCAAAAAAAAAAGAAAAAAAAAAAAAAAGAATGATCTAGGATGCCTGTGAATTCAGGCAAGTAAGTAGCTAGATTTAAAGTATGGTATACTTTAAGAATTACATCACGAGTGTCTAGCAACAAAGCCTGATATTTTAATAAAAGTCCCCCTGTCATCCACTGGTGTCTTTTAGTTTCTAGGACTCCTTGTACTTGGTGTGGGGTTAAAACCTCCAGATGTTGTCTTAAAGCCAGTTTATTGGTTTCATCGACTAAAACAGTAGTTTCTGCAACTGCCCTGAGGTATCCAGACCATCTCAAAGTGACATGGGCTAGTTGTTTAGAAAAATATGTAACTGGTCAGGGAATACCTCCCAATTTCTGGACAAGGGCACCAAGGGTGGCTCTTTGTTTTTTCAGTCATTTAAAGGAAAAACGGCTTATCAAGATTAGAGATCCCCAAGGCTGGAGTTGATCCCAATTTCTCCTTGAGAATATTAAAAACTTGTTCACAATTACTATCCCATTGAAAAAGATCTACATCTGCTCCTTTCAGTGTCTCACATAAAGGCGTGGGTATATGCCCAAATCCAGGTACCCATGAAGAGCAGAATCCTGCCATCCCTAGGAAAGCCCACAGATGTTTTCGAGTTTGGGGTTTTGGAATGTCCAAGACAGTTTCCCTTCATTCTGGTGTTATTGTCTGGGTGTCAGGGGTTGGAACTTATTCTGAGTGTTTAAACTTTTGAGTTGAAATGTGGGCTTTGTGTGGTGAGACCCTATATTTATTAGTTCCCAGAAAATTTAATAACTGAGTGATATTTTTCTCTGAGTTTCTTTTAGTTGAGCTAGTAACCAACAAGTCCTCCACATATTGGATAATGGTGTTTCTATTTAATTGTAACATCTTTAATTCTCTAGTCAGTGCATTTTTAAACAGATGAGTATTGTCCCTAGACCCCTGGGGAAGACTGTCCAAGTTAACTGAGAAACTAAATGACTATAAGGATCAGTCTATTCAAAGTAAAGATGAATTGTGAATCGCGGTATACTGGAATGCCTTAAAAAAAAAAAAAAAAAAAAAAACAAAGGCATCCTTAAGATCTAAGACCATAAACCAATCAGCATCCCCAGGGATTGGGCACTATAATATGTATGGGAATGACAGTCTCATTGACAGCTCGAAGATCTTGAACAAATCTGCAGTCTCCATTTGACTTTTTAACTGGCAAGTTTGATGTATTACAAGGAGACCCACAGGGCCTTAACAACCAAAACTGCAAAAACTTAGCTATTAATGGTTGGATCCCTCTACACGTCTCTGGCTTTAAGGGGTATTGTCTCTTCCAGGGGCATGGGATACCAGACTTAAGTTGGATGTAAACTGGGGGAACATTTAACACTTTGCCTGGCACTTTAGTGTCCCATACTATAGTATTTACTTGGGAGGTTACTTCAATATGTAAAGTAGATAAGTCCGCTGTTGACTTTCCTCCCCTCTCACAGGAAAGGAGAAAGAGCAATGCCTCGTCTGTCTTGTGATTTCTAAAAGATACTACTGTTTGCAGTTGAGTTAACAAATCCCTTCCCAACAAGCGGATGGAGCATTCAGGCATGATAAGAAAGGCATGCCAGAAAATCACAGTCCCTGAAGAGCAGTTTAAAGGATAGGTAAATAGCATTTGTGGGCTTGTCCATCTATCCCCGTGATCCTACAGTTTTGGGGTGACAGTCTCACTATAATGGGTCAAAACAGGGCAAGCAGGCCCCATGTCCAAAAGGAAGTTAATAGTCTTACCCGTCATAAGGGTTGCCCAAGGCTTCTTCGGAGATATGGCTAGTTGTCCCATGGGAGTTGTGGTGGAAGTTCCCAGGCCCCGTCACTCTTGGGCTTGCCTGGCTATTCTGGCCATTGTTAATTCCAGTGCTGATGGCTCCCTTCAGAGCACTGGGCAGTCCTTCTTCCAATGACCAGTTTTCTTATAGTGTGTACAATGATTTATGTCCAAGGCATGGTGACGCAGATACTCAGCTTTGGGCTTTTCATCTTTCTGCTTTCCTTGTTCAGACCAAGAGTCAGGAGGTCAACCCCATGTGGGAGGTGAGTTTAAGGCGGCAGTGAAGAGCTGCACCTTCTGGGAGGTCCTTCTTGTTCTTTCTGTTTCCTCTGCTTTGTCCCTGTTATTAAAAACTAAAAACGCCACATCCAAAAGTTGTTCCATAGGAGTCTGGGGACCCATAGTTGTTTTTTGTAGTTTTCTACAGACGGCTAGACTCGATTATAAAATGTACTCCCAAAAGGGTCTGTAGTTCCGCTGAGGCAGGATCAGTGTTAGTATGTTTCCTAATTGCCTCAACGAAACTCCCTTGAAACAAAGCTAAGTTTCCATAGTTAATAGGCTTTTTCGTATATTTTTTCATCCCTTCCAACAGACAAGTGACTACATGATCTCTACTCCCCTAGTTCTCACTGTCTCTTTGATTATTCTCTTCTGAATCTTGATCTGGAACAGTTATACCTCCTACCTGATATATATTATGGTTACGGTTATGAGCCAATACCTCATCTGTATGGGTCCTAGATGTCCCCAAAATGTGTTGTTTCTCTTCCACTGGACAACACGGAGAAAACAAAACATGCAGATCTGCAAAGCTAAACTATAGGTCAGAGTTAATTGCTCAAACTCATCTATGAATTTTCCAGGATCTTTAAATAAATGACCAAACTTCTCTTTACATAGAGCCAAATCAGACATGGAAAAAGGGACATGTACCCTTACAGTGCCTTCTTCCCCATTTGCCACCACTCTGAGTGGCCAACATTTCCCTTTGGAGGCTGGTAGGAGGCTCCACTACAAGTGGTACTTGCAGGGCTAAGTTCCTCAGGGAGTGGTGGGTCTAGAGTGGGACCAGACAGGTAAGGAGGAGTGGGTGAAGGGTTCTCAATAGAACTTTCGGTGGACTAAAGGGAGAACAGGCTGACACATAGGAACCTTCAGAGCTGACAGAAGGAGGTTATGCTCCACCCAAAAATGTCCATTGAACTGGGGTGCTGTACCAAGGGATCATCTAAGATGTCTGGTTCTTTTCCCTTCTTTCCTTTCATCAAACACGCACATGTCTGTTGCAGGGTTTTATCCTGACAGAGCAATAAAACGTTCGAACATATGGTATTTCATCCCATTTTCCTTTCTGCTTACAAAACAAATCAAGCTGGAGTATAGTATTAAAGGCCACAGTTCCAGTAGGAGGCCATTTCTCTTGTTTTTCTAAATAATACCAAGGCCAAAAATATTACATAGAAACATCAATTTTCTCTTCTTCTTCTTTTTTTTTTTTTTTTCCTAGATGGAGTCTTGCTCTGTCATGAGACTGGAGTGCAATGGTGCAATCTCGGCTCACTGCAACCTCTGTCTTCCAGGTTCAAGCAATTCCCCACCCTCAGCCTCCTGAGAAGCTGGGACTACAGGTGTGCGCCACCATGCCCAGCTAATTTTTTGTATTTTAGTAGAGACAGGGTTTCACCATGTTGGCCAGGATGGTCTAGATCTCCTGACCTTGTGATCCGCCCTCCTCGGCCTCCCAAAGTGCTGGGATTACAGGCATGAGCCACCGCGCCAGCCCAGTTTTCTCTTCTTAAGTCCATTTAGTTTAAACTGGTCCCAATGTTCAAGAATACATCTTAGGGTGAGTCTTTTTTGTCACTGGCCATGTTCACGAAAAAGGTAAGAGAGGGGTTTTTTTGTTTGTTTGTTTTGTTTTTTTGAGACAGAGTCTCACTCTGTCACCCAGGCTGGAGTGCACTGGCACAGTGTCTGCTCACTACAACCTCCACCTCCCAGGTTCAAGCGATTCTCCTGCCTCAGCTTCCCAAGAAGCTGGGACTACAGGTGTGCGCCACCACACTCAGCTAATTTTCAGTAGAGATGGGATTTTATCATGTTGGCCGGGATGGTCTCAATCTCTTGACCTCATGATCCACCCACCTCGGCCTCCCAAAGTGCTGGGATTACAGGCATGAGCCACTGCACCTGGCTGATAAGAGAGTTTTTTAAGGCCAGCTACATTAATGAGGAGATCTTTGCAAAAAGTGGATTATCTTATTCACACTATCTGAATAATTTAAATGAGCTGAGCCATGAATCTTAGATAAACCACAGCATGGACTCCAACAAAAGAAATGTCAAATAAGGCAAAGGAAATGAAGAGGATATAGATGGTGATACAGTTTGGCTGTGTCCCTGGACCCACATTGTATCTTGAATTACAGCTCCCATAATTCCCATATGTCATGGGGAAAGACCTGGTGGGAGGTAATTGAATCATGGTGTGGCTCTTTCCCACTCCATGCATGATTCAATTACCTCCCACCAGGGAATAGTGTGATAGTGAATAAGTCTCACGAGATCCGATGGTTTTATAAAGGGGAGTACCCCTGCACACACTCTCTTTGTCTGCAGCCATGTAAGATGTGACTTTGCTCCTCCTTCATCTTCTACCATGATTGTGAGGCCTCCCCAGCCATGGAGAACTGTGAGTCGAATAAATCTCTTCCCTTTATAAATTACCCAGTCTCAAGTATGTCTTTATTAGCAGTGTAAGAACAGACTAATAAAGATGAGAATGACAGAGCAAGCAAGTTCTGGGCAATAGTAGCAGTGTGGAATAGACAAGGCAAGCCAGTCTGCCCGAATCCAAGAAATGAAATAAGTGTGTGTTTGTTTGTTTAGTGTGCAAAATGAAACAAAACACCAAGGAGAAAAGTCCCCTGATTTCCATGCTAGTGCTCCTCAATCACACCTAGTGGGCATAGCAGCAACAAAACATAACCACATCTATCTAATCTTATTACTCACAGCCGTTAAATACCAAATCTCAATCAGCAATTTTAGAGACAGAGCCTTCAGTGCTTTTTCGTTCCCAACGTTTCACAAGTAACTGGACGGAAATCAGGAGGCACACGGGGGAAGAGTGAGTTAAAATCCCTAAGAGTGGTTAAATGAAGTCTCCTGAAAATAACAGTGAAACAGAGACAGCAACCAGGAAATTGACTCATGCAGCAAAGAGGACAAGGCAGATTAATACGAAGAGCATAGCAGTTAACATCCCATAGTGCCAAACCTGTTCTTAGCAGAAAGGGACTTTACTGAGAGAGGCCTCTAACCCCCAAAATCTTAGATGGACTCTAACCCTTTTAAGTTGGGCCTCTAACCCAAGGTCGGTCAAGTGTCCTTGCCTTTTATTAAGAGGGGCCTCTAATCCACTCCATCTAAGGAGAGACTTCTAACTCCCCTGAATTGGGCCTCAAACCCAATCCCATCTTTTACCCAGACATATGTACCCCACTTACCTAAAGTCAGTCGATTGGTATGTATAGATTATTTTTCTTTGGGTTGGGTGTCTCTTCAGTCTCATCCCTTCATGGTTTCTAGAAAGATGTTACAGGAAAGTGATCCCAATCCAGACCCCAAAAGAAGGTTCTTGGATCTTACGTAAGAAAGAATTTAGGGCAAGTCCACAGTGCAAAGTAAAAGTAAGTTTATTAAGAAAGTAAAGTGGTGAAAGAACAGTTACTCCATAGACAGAGTAGGGCATTCCTGAAAGTAAGAGGAGGTACAATATTTGTTTATGTATAAAATTTTAAAAAATCATGGGAGATGGGTTTTGTTACAGGGTTTGTGATAAAAGATTAATTTTCTTTATTACTATACTTTGTAAGAAAATCAGGAATGTTTCTGTTCTCAAGATATCAGGATATCAGGACATTCCCAAGTTTGGGTCTCTTTAGTAAATGTTATCAGTTTCCTTGACCATAAACGGTTAGAAGCTAGGAACACCTAACTTTCTGGGAATGCAATCTAGGGAGTCTCAGTCTCATTTTCCTAGACCTCATTTAAGAAGGAGTGGCTTTGGCCTGAATGCCTCTGACATTTCCACATGCTAATTCTTTTTTTTTTTTTTTAAGAAACTGGGTCTTGCAGTGATGTGATCATGTCTCCCTGCAGCCTCAACCTCCCAGATTCAAGCGATCCTCCTACCTCGCCCTCCTGAGTAGCTGAGACCACAGGTGTGTGCCACCATGCCCGACTAACTTTCTTATTTTTGTAGAAACAGGGTCTTGTTCTGCTGCCCAGGCTGGTCTTGAACTCCTGGGCTCAAGTGATCCTCCCACCTCAGCCTCCCAAAGCACTGGGATTACAGGCATGAGCCATTGCTCACAGCCCCACATGCTAATTCAATGTGGTATCTTATCTGCTTCATGTCTCTCAGTTCGTATCCTATCTAGAAACACATTGCATGGGCAGGACTAGGTAATTCCTCAGTAAAACAAGATAGCATCTGAGAGACATCTCATTTGGCTGCAGGTAACAAAAACTGGAAAAGCAGTGTCTTAGGCAAAGTAGGACACTGGTTCTCAGCTTTTGCTGCACACTAGAATCATCTGGAAGATATTAAAAACAAAATGTCTGGGCTGCACCCCATATCAATTACATAAGAACCTTTTGAGGTGAGATCCAGGAAGCAATAATTTTTAGAGCTTCTCTGGTGAGAAAACTGGAACCACTGATTAGGGGTTTTATATAACAAGATATATGGAATTAGGCAGTTCAGGGCTGGTGTGGCAGCTTCTGGAAGCATTTGCGGCCCAGGCTCCTTCTGGATCTCAACTCTGTTATCCCTGGGGGTGAGGTCTTTGTCCTCATAGTCATAAAATCACTGCCAAAGCCCCAGACATCAGGTCCACAGTCTATACAAAAGGAAGGAGGAAGGGCCAAGATAAAAGCCTCACCTCACAACTTCTGCTTAATTATCAATGACAGGAACTTTATCATATTGTCGCCCATATCTTCAAGACAGACTGGGAAACGTATTTATTTAGTTGGGTACATTGTCATGGCTCCTGTCCCCACCCAAGTCAGGATTCTATTAGTAAAGAAGCGTGAAGAATTGATATTGGACAGGCCCGTATGAGGACCAAGGCCCTTGGCCCCCTGAAGTTTCACTAAAAATCACTGAATGAAGCAGGCTGATTAATAGAAGAAAAGGCCTAGATATTTATTTAACATGTATACCTGGGAGTCTTCCAGATGAAGACCCAACTTCCCAGTGAGGCTACAGAAAGAATGTAAGCTTGGATCCTGGTAAAACAGGTTACAGGAGAAAGGAAAAGAGGAATTCTTGGGGATAGCTACAGAGAAGAATGACTCCAGTAACAGAGATTAACTTGTAGATCGTTCTCCCTGGAATGCGAATGGCCCTTGGAGATATCAGGGTACTTGGAAAAAGGTCTGTGCTTACATCTTGGTTGTCTTTCCTGCAATAGATAATGAGATAATGCGGGGCTGGGGGTGGGGGGACAAGAACAATTGCCCTCTTTGGTGGGTCTGGATCTTAGGTGGATAAAGGAGCTCCAAATTCCATGGGAGAGACAGTGGGGGTGGAAGAGTCAAAACACCATCTTTGGGGATATTGATTTCTGAGCACAAACACAACTTTTCTGCCACTAAAATGCTTATTAACCAAGAAACAACAGATACCCACTGGAGAACTCCTTTCTCCGGTAATCCACGTGACTGTAATAAAATAGCAAAGACTGCTATAATAAAATTCCGAGATGGGATAATTTCCCTGACCCTCTCTCCAGACTTGCGATAGGGGTGTGGCTCATTTACTCAGCTGCCGCATGCTCAATCCCCTTTCGGGAGCAAGCATTCCAGTGAGAAACTAGGAACCAGAGTGAACCAGTGCTGAAAGTGGCTGACCGCTCCTCTCTGGCGGGAGCAGGCTCGGTGCAGGCCCTGCATCCGTGTCCAACCAATGCTCTTTGAGCTCTGCCGTCCTGGGACAGCCAAGTGCCAAACAGCTCAATGGAGGGTTGGGGTGGCAGCCCTTGCCTTCCTGGCACCCAGATTCTTGTCCAGCATCAAGGAAGAATTGGGTTACATGAATGGGTTGAAGGGCAGTGTATGTGGAGGATTTTATTGGGTGATGGAAGTGGCTCTCAGCGGGATGGGGAGTTGGAAAGAGGATGGTGCAGGAAGAAGGTGATCTTTTTCTAAAGCCTGGCTACTTCCGGCCAAGCCCCTCCCCAAAGCCACACCTGTTGAACTTAGCTACACCAGTCCATAGTCTCTGATGCTCAGTTGCTTCTCTGCTCGCAAGTCAACTGCTTGTATCCCTGACGCTCAGCTGCTTATATCCTGGAAACTCGGCTGCCTGCATCCCCAATGCTCAGCCACTTGTGTTGCTCTGCCAGCTGAAGTCTTTTTATGGGCACAGGATGGGGCATGGCAGGCCAAAAAGGTGACATTTGAGCGGGAAAATGGGGTCAGCTGTTTTTACTTAGGGCCACAATTCCAGGCTTAAGGATGGAGTTTAGCCAGGAGCCCAGTCCCTCTGGATCAACACCAAAGACTGCCAGAATGAACATATCAAAAACTGCTGTAATAAAATACCAAAGACTGGCTGGCTCATAACCAACATTTACTCCTCACAGTTCTGGAGGCTGGGAAGTCCTAGGTGCTGGCAGGCGCGGTCCTTGGTGAGGGCCAGCTTTCTGGTTCATACTTGGTTCAGTTTTTTGGTTTGTCCTCATATGATGGAAGAGGTAAGGGATCCACCCTCATGATCTAATCACCTCCCCAAAGCCCCACCTCTTGTGACCCTCCGTCACCTTGGGGGTTAGGATTTCAACACCAGAATTTGGCAGTGGTGGTGGGGACCATAGCACCCTCATATCTTTGACACTCCATCAGTATAGTGGAAGAAACTTCTATTCCATACCACCTAGTTACAGGCTACATAACACTGCATTTTCTAAAAAGATCAAGACAAAAGTTTTATTTTACATATGTCTTACTGAAAATAAGGCCTTCATCTTAATGGGATGTGTCTCTTTTCTTAGACATTTTTATTTTATTAGGCTCCTTATAGTTTAAAATCATGTTTTTGAATGATATGAATAAAAAGAAACATAAATGTTCGTGGTATTTTTGAGGAGAAACATTCATGGGGTGCTGCTGGCAAGGTAGGAACCTGCACAGCCAGGGCAGGCTTCGAGCGCCAGGCCGAGGGGTTTGGGACTCTTCCTTTACAGATGATCAAGTGTTCCCCCATTCTCCCACCTCCCAAACCTTCCCTCCAATAAAGCCTAACTTCTTATTTCTGTATGCTCTCCAGTTTTTGGTTCCAGTTTCTAGTTTCCATCCCTCACAGTGCTCAGATGTACTCTCTTTTTATGTTTAAGCTAGATTGCAAGGGCTTCCACAACACTTAGCAGACAGCTGGGGTCATGAAGCTTAGTGCTAATGAGGAGACAGGAGAAATGAGATAAGATGCATGTACCCAAGGCTGCTGACAACAGGCAGCCAGATGGGAGTTGGCAGCAGAGTCAGAAGTGCCCAGGGGTAGGAGGAGAGGGGGAGGAGCAAAGGCTGAGTCTGAGCTTTGAGCCACAGTCATGTGTGAGCGAGAGGATGCTGTGCTCAGTATGGGGAAGTTGAGAGAAGAAGATACATTTTGGAGAAAGATGATAAGTTTGGCTTTAGAAGGGAAAGGCACTTCTCATTTACTGAGAAAGAGCCCACTCTGGGCTGGTTCTGTGTTACACACTTGACAGTATGGGATAATCCAAGTTGCAGCCAGTGGCAGTGATTCAGGAGGGTAGCACAAGAGCAGAGCGGGGAGTGGAGGCATGCTGGGGTAGACAGGATGAGTACACTCAGGGAGAAAGAGGGCATGGGGGCCTCGGGCCAAGGATCTGACCTCCAGCTCCATCTACATGACAGGACCAGAGGGAGGCACAGAGTGCCGAGGAAACCAGGAAGAGGCAGCAGCCCCAAAACCAGGAGCGGGTGGGTGGCTCACACCTGTAATCCCAGTGCTTTGGGAGGCCAAGGTGGGAGGATTGCTTGAGACCAGGAGTTTGAGATCAGCCTGAGGAACATAGGGAGACCCCATCTGTACAAAAAATAAAAAAAACAATTAGCCAAGTGTGGTGGTGCATGCCTGTAGTCCCACCTTCTCAAAAGCTGAGGCAGGAAGACATTTGAGCCCAGGAGTTTGAGGCTGCAGTGAGCTATAACAGTACCACTGCACTCCAGCCTGGGCAACAGACAAAAAAACAAAACTCAACAACCAAAAACAAAACTAGGTGGGGCACAGCCTAGCAAAGTCTCATTTCTCCTACCTCCTCATAGAATACCAAAGACTGGATGGCTTAGCTTAGCATAGCACAAGCAGAAAGGATTTCACCAGGGACCCAGCAGAGCTCAGGGCTGCTGAGTGGGGTGGGAAATCCAAACTGAGAAGAACATCAGCTCAGGGAGTTCATAGGTTCTGGGAAAAACTGTCCTCTCTTCCATCCACGTTTTAGGGTACTCCACACAGGAGGTTTTTCATTCCTACAGACATCCATTTTTCTTTTGACAAAGTTAAAATTGTGTTTTACACATTGCAACCTGCTTTTGTTAAACTGAGCATAATGGGATCTCTACGGAGTCTGGACAGGTCTGGGCTAAGGCAGACACCAGGGGAGGCAGGACAGCCATGTGCGCTCCAGGCTGCAAAGCACAGTGTGGGGAGCCACCTTCGGGGACTGATCGGGCCCACTTCCTGCCCTGGCCCCTTCCTGCACCAGCACTCTTTCTTGTTCATTATCTCTTCCATCTTAAAGAGTGAATATTTCTCGCAAAGATGAGCATTACATGAAGATGCACAAAAACGCACAGTCACAAAAACCAGAGACAAGAACTGAAGATAAGAAAACAGGCCCAATCTCCAGCATTCCCTTCTGTGGCTGCTCCAAAATTTCCCTATGTTTATCAATTCTCAATCCCATTCCCGTCTGCCTTACTCTGGCTTTAAAAACAAGCTTTTTCACAAGCTATCAAACCTAAAAGGACCCAGGTTTCAGGTAGCTACTGTAGAGCATTCAATGCAAATGAAAAAGAATTTGTGCAACAAACACAACAGCACTGCACGGTGGCTGAGGTCATATTTATTTTACTGACGCGTTCAGTTTGTGGCTGGGATAAACAAAAAATCAAAATGAAATGAAAACATCTTACAGATGCAAAACTGGGCTTCTACAATCCCATGATATTAATAGCTGATTAATATAGCATATAATACACAACATATTAATATGCAACACATACATTCATAAAGTACAGTCATGTATCTTATAATGACATTTCAGTCAAGGATGGACCACATATACAATGGTGGTTCCAAAAGATTCTAATGGAGCTGAAAAATTCCTATTGCCTAGTGACATTGTAACCATCATAATGTCATAGTACAACTGCATTTTGTTTTTATAAGTTTGGTGTAGCCTAAGTGTATAGTGGTTTTTTTTTTTTTTTTTTTTTTTTTTTTTAGACAGAGTCTCCCTCTGTCGCCCAGGTTGGAGTGCAGTGGCACAATCTCTTGAACCTGCCCTCCAGGCTCAAGAAATTCTCCTGCCTCAGCCTCCCAAGTAGCTGGAACTACCATCAGCTAATTTTTGTATTTTTGATAGAGACAGGGTTTCACCATGTTGCCCAGGCTGGTCTTGGACTCCTGACCTCAGGTAATCACTCTGCCTCAGCCTCCCAAAGTGCTGGGATTACAGGGGTAAGCCACCATGCCCAGCCAGTGTATAGTGTTTTTAAAGTTTGCAGTAGTGTACAGTAATGTCCTAGGGCTTCACATTCCCTCACCACTCACTCGCTGACTCACCCAGGGAAGCTTCCAGGCCTTCCCTAAACAGGTATACATTTTTGGTAAGTACCCTATACAGGTACACCGTTTTATGTCCTTTATACTGTAATTTTTCTTTACTTTTTCTACATTTAGATATGTTCAGATATACAAATAATTAACACTGTGCTACAACTGCTTACAGTATTCAGAACAGTATCATGCTGCGCAGGTTTGTAACCGAGGAGCAATGGGCATACCATATAGCCTGGGTGTGTAGTAGGCTCTACCATATAGGTTTGCGTAAGCACACTCTACGATGTTCACACGATGAAATCACCGAATAATGCATTTCTCAGAATGTGTCCCTGTCACTAAATGACACATGACTGTCTATACCATATATTCATTCATGTATAGCACAGATTTTGAATGGAAAGCGTAGGATTCAGACTAGCTCTAAAGATCCTATCTGGCCAGCTGCAGTGGCTCACACCTGTAATCCTGGCACTTTGGGAGGCTGAAGTGGGCCGATCACTTGAGCCCAGGAGTTTGAGACCAGCCTGGGCAACAAAGTGAGACCCAGTCTCCACAAAAAATAAAAAATTTAGCTGGGCCTGGTTTCCTGTGGTCCCAGCTACTTGGGAAGCTGAGGTGGAGGCTCACTTGAGCCCAGGAAGTCAAGGCTGCAGTGAGCCATGATTTTGCCACTGCACTCCAGGTTGGGTGATGGAGAAAGACCCCATCTCAAAAAAAAAAAAAAAAAATCCTATCCATTGGTTACATTAAAGACAACAATAACTGAGAGGGTTTCACGGAGATTGGCCCACACACTAGATATGGCCAGAAAATGTGTTCTGTATAGTCCACCAACTACTTTAAAATTGGGAAAATTAACATTAGGCATAGAATTTCAATTTCTTCTGAAAAAAGCAGATGCGACTACTCTGGGCTTCCATCCCAGGAGGTGAGACATTAGCAGGAGCCATGTGGCAGCTGCTCATCCGTCACCCACCTCCACGATTCCCTGCTGCCTGCCTGACCTGGGGGCTAAGCTCAGTTGTCATTGGCCATTGTGCTTAAGCTGGCAATGTCCTTACCCCGGCTCTCCTCACTTGTCTTGATGACCTGTCTGTACCCAGAGGCCTTTATCAACCTTGGTGAAATGCAACGTCCTTTCGAGGATCCTTCACTCTTGAACAAATGGAAAATCCTTCCACTGAAGTAACAAAGCCATAATGAAGTGCTAAGTTTCAAACATCAATGAATTCCCAAGAAAACTAATTTTTTTCTGGGGTTGCCCTAGTGTTCTTAATCAAATCCGTATAAATAACTGCCTATTCACCATACTCTAAAATTCAAGCAAAAAAATAGGCATATTTTTGATGTGGAAAGTAAATGTGTTTGTATTCTCCTTATGTCATTTAACTTACGGCAAATGCAAAAGACGATCACTGGATAGCAAAACCTTCTCCTGCATACAAGTTTTAGCACCACCCAAAAAGCTGTAACAGTTTTGGGAGAGGTGGTTATTTTGCAAAATGTGCTTTTTGTTTCTTGGCCTATGTGTAGGGCCATTTAGGGAGAAGCCACGTTTGCACAGTACGTTTTTGTATATGTGTGTGGAAAGTTGTTTTTGCAAGAGAAACACGTTCAGTGTTTGCACATTTCTGCATCCCTGTTTACAGCAAGAGGAAATGCCATTAAAAGGTAAAAGTTACCAATTGCAACTCATATGCTGGGAGCTTCACTGTTGAAGTGGATAAATCTTAAAAAAAGACCAGTATGAACTTTGCACAGTTCAAGTTACTGCTACAGTGTCTTTTTCTTCTCCAAAATTCAAGAAGATTCTACAGAAGCTATTTTCTTGCTTCCCTCTGCATTTCTCCTTTGATCATTCACTCATGTATGGATACGTTAGTTAATTTTAAGACATTAATTAAGCACTAATGGGTCAGGCCTCATCAACACTGTTCTGGGTATAGATAGTGTAAGACACAGGAGGAGGAAAAGGAAATGAGTCATGTGAAATGGCTGAAAGGTAACATGCAAATTCCAAGCCACCTCTCAGTAGAGGCCTGAGATGGGCTGCAGCCTGTGGGCAGGCCCGTGCCACACAGCCCATACCCTGACTGGTCTCTAGGCACAGCCTCACCTCAGCCGCTTCCTTCCTCCCTCACCACACCCCTCTCCCTGTCTCCTCTACCTCCAGCCCCTTTGGGTGCAGTAGAAAGACTTGGGACATTGAGTTCTAGTCTCTGCTGGCTCTCAGCCACAACATGACCTTGGCCAGGCCACTCTGCTGGCCTGGATGGTGGTTTCTTTTTATGTAAAAGGAGGCACATGACTGGAGATGCTTTAAGGTCCCTCCTGTGTCTGAGAGTCCTCAACTGTAAGCTTATGGTGCTGGTAGATTTTTCAGCTCTGATGTTGAATTTAGTCCATGGCACTCTCTAAAAGGAGCTGGTATATTAAAAAATGCATATTTGAAAACGTTCTACAATTTTGTTTAGTTACTGCAAAACTCTTAGGACTCCTTTTATATCTTTTTTTGAGACAGGGTCTTGCTCTGTTGCCCAGGCTGGAGCACAGTGGCGTAATCACGACTCAAGAAGCTTTGACTTCTTAGGCTCAAGCAATCCTCCCACTTCAACCTCCCAAGTAGCTGCGACCACAGGCTTGTGCCACCATGTTTGGCTAATTTTTAAATTTTTTCTGTAGAGACAGGGGTTTCACTAAGATTGCCCAGGCTGATCTTGAACCCCTGGGCTTAAGCAATCTGCCTCCCTAGGCCTTGAAAAGGGCTGGAATTAAAGATGTGAGACACCACATGCCACCTTCCTTTCTACCTTTGCAGTGGTTGGAGGGTGGCCAACATCTTATTTAAGAGCACAGAGTGGCCGGGCATGGTGGCTCAAACCTGTAATCCCAGCACTTTGGGAGACCGAGATGGTGGATCACGAAGTCAGGAGTTCAAGAACAGCCTGGCCAACATAATGAAACCCTGTCTCTACTAAAAATACAAAAATTAGCTGGGTATAGTGGCATGTGCCTATAATCCTAGCTACTCGGGAGGTTGAGGCAGGAGAATCGCTTGAACCAGGGAGTCAGAGGTTGCAGTGAGCTGAGATCACACCATTGCACTCCAGCCTGACAACAGAGCAAGACTCCATCTCAAAAAAAAAAAAAAAACAAAAAAACACGCACACATAAAAAACAAAAATTAGCCAGTCATGGTGGTGTGCGCTTGTAGTCTGAGGCAGAAAAATCTCTTGAACCCGGGAGGCAGAGGTTGCAGAGCCAAGATCATGCCAATGCACTCCAGCCTGGCAACAAAGCAAGACTCTGTCTCAAAACAAACAAACCGCAGACTTCTGCACATTTTCTGGGCTGACTTCCATCTCAGCTACTCTATAGTTGTATGAACTTTGGTAAGTTATTTAATTTCTCTTGCCTAATTTTCCTCACCTGTAAAACAGGCAAAATGAGAGTCCTAACTTCTCAGGGCTGTGGGGAAGATTAAATTAATTAATATGTATTAATATTCTTAGTGGGATGCCTGGTAGAGTGTGAATGCTTTGGGAATACTAGCTGCTTTTACAATTATTTCATTCTTACCTACAATTATAGAAAAATAAAGGTGTCAAGAGTGGTTAGGAATACTAATCTGACCAAGACAAAGGGATGCTCAGTGGGATGTAGGATGGGGAAGATCGTGATTTATGATTAATCCATTAGATCCTTTTTCTAATTTCTTTCTAATATTTCCTTTTTAATTTTCTAATTAAATTAAAATTTCTTTCTAATTTTTTCCTTTTTCCTTTCCTTTTTTTTTTTTTTTTGAGATGGAGTTGCCCAGGCTGGAGTTGGAGTGCAGTGGCACGTTCACAGCTCACTGCAGCCTCTACCTCCTGGGCTTAAGCAATCCTCCCACCTCGGCTCCCAAGTAGCTGGAACCACAGGCATGTGTCACCATGTCCAGCTAATATTTTTCTTTTTTTGCAAATTTGGGGTCTCCCTATATTACCCAGACTGATCTTGAGCTTCTGGGGTCAAGTGATCCTCCTGCCTCAGTTTCCTAAAGTGCTGGGCTAACAGGCATGAGCCACTGTGCCCAGGCCCAGTGTTTCTTAAAAGCAAAACCAGAAAGCCTTAGTCCTCCCTGCAAAAGCATAGCCCAAACCCATCCCCACACACTCAACCTTGGCAAATGGCCATGTGGCCTTTAGCCAATACTGTTCCACTGAAATGACTCTCGGGAAGGTGACCAGTGACCGAGTTGGTAAACTCCATTGCTTCTACTCAGCCATCATTTCTCTCCATCTTGCTGGTATCCGCTGATTCTCTCAAGTTCTGGTGCCCATTGCCCACTCCTGCCAAAGGGCAGCTTCCATGTATCTCTTACCAACACAGATTTGGCAGCAGCAGCAGCATTGAAGTTGCCTTCCTCCCAGTCATCTCCACTGCAATCCCTACTTTGGCTTGGACTCTACCATCAGCCCCACCTGCACTCCCAAACGCAGTGCGCTCCTCCTCTCACTGTCCTCTCAGCAGCCCCAAATTAGGGCTGATTCGCTCTTGCTCGGAGGACCCACCCTTCCTCCCCTGCCCACTGTTCATGCTGTTGCCAGGAAGATCTCCTGACCCAGTTCTAACCAAATCACGCTCGATGCTCCCTGCCACGACTGTATCCACTAAAGGCAGCCCACACTTACTATGCTGTGCTTGTAGTTCCTACCTCCCCCCTCAAAAAAACAAAACAAACTGAGCCCAATCCCAGCCTATTAGAAAGATATGGTATATAAACTTCATTTCTTGTGTACCCACCTCCCCTTACCCTTCACCCCAGACACAATGAAGAGCCGCGTTCAGCTGTGGGCATCACACAGTGCCGGTGCCCAGAACAAGGAAAGCACTCAGAAAATACTTAACAGGAAAGGAATATGATATATAATAAAATAGTGACTATAACAAGTACTAAAATCTATGAGGAAAAACCTTCCCGGATATTTGTTCTTCTCTGCAGAGGCCAAGGTGATGGCTTTTCCTTCAGTGCTCAGAAGATGAAGAAATTGGGCTCGAGCATATGTACTTCCACATTGCAAGATTGAAGCTTTCATTGGAAATGAGGAATTATTTCAGGTTGCTGGACAGAGGATACTTTCATAATTATGAAAACATTTGACAGATACTTGAGTGGAATGTCCTTTTACAGGAGGGTGATGAAACAGTAACACATGAAGACCATTAGATGACTGGGGGAGCTAATGTTCTTTTTTTTTTTTTACTTTTATCAGATTTTTCTAATAAAAACCCAATTCTCATTTAAGGACAGTTCCTTTGGGTACTTTCCCAATACAATTCCAATTTATTTTTCCATTAGCTGGGAGCAGCTTTTATATATTTTTTCATCACAAGCCCATGGCAGATTCACATCCTGCTGGAAGTTTCAGAGTCCAACTCTCCAATACTTCTGAATATCACCTTCTTTGTTATTGCTGAATGGCAACATAAATGTGGCCAGTGAGATAGGATTCAGGTTAGAAAATTAGAAAAATGATAAAAAATAGGCCTGGCGCGGTGGCTCAAGCCTGTAATCCCAGCACTTTGGGAGGCCGAGGCGGGTGGATCACGAGGTCAAGAGATCGAGACCATCCTGGTCAACATGGTGAAACCCCGTCTCTACTAAAAATACAAAAAATTAGCTGGGCATGGTGGCGCGTGCCTGTAATCCCAGCTACTCAGGGAGCTGAGGCAGGAGAATTGCCTGAACCCAGGAGGCGGAGGTTGCGGTGAGCCGAGATCGCGCCATTGCACTCCAGCCTGGGTAACGAGAGCGAAACTC
>NW_022437029.1:2135256-2160823 GCF_009761245.1 Sapajus apella | reverse complement strand
AAAAAAAAAAAAAATAATAATAATAATAATAATAATAATATCACATAGGTAGTTTCAGTGAATACTGAAATTAAAGAGGATTTATCTGTGTGATTTTGGTTATTTTGTAGTATTTTGGCTTTTGGTAAAATAAATGGAGCAGAAAAATTAGAATTGTGATTATTAGAAAGAAAACATTTTTGTCCTCTACATGATGGTTTTAGAATCTATATGAAAAAAGTCAGTCACGCATTTATCCTTACTGGATCTCTGGCTGCCTCGATGAGATCTGGAAGTTTGTTTTTTCTATACCTTCCATCCAAGTCCAGTTGTCTTAAATGAAAATAAGTGTAATTACCTACTACTTTCTTCAACTCAGAGTGACAGGAGAAGAAATAACAGAGCCCATAACATAAGCTATGGAAAATCTGAAAAGCATGTGTATGTCTTTTCTAGTATGTTAGTTTGCATTTGAATTCACGTATGTGATATTGTTAAGTGCTCATAGTCCTTCACAGAAAACAATTGAGTCCTGTTTTGAGGACTGGACACTCCTCCTCAACTCCCTGGCCCCTCTGCTTTGCCCTGTCCACAATGTTATATGATGGTAAGTCCAGAAGAGCAGGAATCCAAGCAGGAAGGTCCTGCAGCATCATGGCTGAATTCCAGTCCATCCATCTGTCCTTCCTGCCAGCAGCAGACACTTGTACTGTCCCACAGAAACTGCCTCCCTGGTGCCTCAACCCCTCAGTTGGCTTCTCTGTCTCTGCTGCTTCTTCTGTTTCATTCACTCATGTCTTTTCCCTCTACTTTCCTCTCTGTCTTTTGGCTTCTTCTTGGTTTACTCACAGCTGCTACCTCGCCATCCTTTGTGTTTCTGCTTCTACTTTGGCACTAGATGAGACTGCATGCCTCTGTGTAAAAGGTCTTCCAAGAAAAGATTTGAAGAGTTCTTTTTGTCTCAGTCCCTGAAATCATCCCCGTGGGGCAGGGCCCAAGTGCTACGGGCCTGTGTCCCCAGTAGCCCTCTTTGTGCTAGCACCCCATTAGTGTGAATCAAACTTCTGATTGCTTATCTGTTTGTGTATAATTCAATTAATATTAGGAAAATGATACTCAATAAATGTGTTTGTCTTGTGTGCAAAAGCCTGAGGTAACATGGAGTCCTTATAAAGAAAACCAACAGGAACAAAAGGTTCTTGGTGATAAAGCAACTGTTCAGTTGGTAGAGGATGTCAACTCTTAGGAAAGCGGATGGGCTGGCTGGAAGATGGCCCAAGACTATGAGCCAGCCTGGGGGCCCAGAGGGGAAGGAATGGGAGTGCTACTGGCTCAAGACTTGAGTTCCTCTAGAGTGAGGGCTCTGGGTTGTAACTGTGTGTTCAGGTTTCTTGCACTTCTCTTAACCTTGTTCTCTTGCTCCCTCACCTGGGAAGGATCTGCTGACATCCCCCTCATCTCCAGATGAGATATGAATGCTGCTCCTCCATCCCATTCCATACAGAACCAGAGGCAACTCACTTTCATAACATGTATCTTTAATAAGCATTTGTTAAGTACACAAAACAAATTACTGGCAAAAAGTTCTTAAGGAATTTTTTAGGCCAGGTACAGTGGCTCGCGCCTGTGATTCCAGCACTTTGGGACGCTGAGGTGGGTGGATTGCTTGAGCTCAGGAGTTTGAGACCAGCCTGGGCAACATGGTGAAACCTCATCACTACTAAAATTAAAAAAAAAAAATTAGCCAGGTATTATGGCAAACATCTGTAGTCTCAGCTCCTTGGTGGGGCAGGAAGATCGCTTGAGTTCAAGAAGTTGAGGCTGCAGTGAGCCCCATTTTTGCCACTGCACTCCGGCTTGAGTGACTGAATGAGATCCTGTCTCAAAAAAGAAAAAGAAAAAGAAAAAGAATTTGTTAAAATTTGGTTTACAGTGTTACAGTGCACTTTGTGAAAATTATCTTGGAATGCGTTATTGATGTGTCCATGAATAAACAGTTTAATTTTGGAATGCATTCTTGATTTCTTATGCTGTCTCTGTCTTCCCAGACAGATGCTTCTCTTATATAGATGCTGACTTGAACAAGTCTATTGAATGGAGGGCTCAGAATTCCAGAAGATTCTGTTCTCTAAAGAGACACCTTAGTTTTTACTACAGTTCATTTCTAAAGTGATATGGCATTTTCGATTGCCTCTCAGACACTAATATTAGCATATTTGGTCATGTACTAAAGACAGCTCTCTTTCCCTGCTCTCCTTTATCCTGTCTTATGAATTAATCCTAGACCAACGTACAATATCAGGTAGGAAGCAAAACCAAATCAATGAGCAAATATTTACCTCTAGTTGAGGTATGTAGACTGGGCATATTGTCACAGCTCAGTAAATTATTTATTTATTTTGAGATGGAGTTTCTCTTCGTCACCCAGGCTGAAGGGCAATGGCACGATCTCGGCTCACTGCAACCTCCGCCTCCTGGGTTCAAGCAATTCTCCTGCCTCAGCCTCCTGAGTAGCTGGGATTACAGGCACCTGCCATCATGCCCAGCTAATTTTTGTATTTTTGTAGAGAGGGGGTTTCGCCATGTTGGCCAGGATAATCTTGAACTCCTGACCTCAGGTGATCGTCTGCCTCAGCCTCCCAAAGTTCTGGGATTACAGGTGTGAGCCACCGTGCCTGGCCCATCAGTAAATATTTTTTTGATGATCACAAGACCCACATTTTTTTAATTGAGGTGAAAATGTTACAGCAACACCCTAGCTGGTGTCAATGACATCAGACTTCCACTGCTCAATTTGTCCTTTTCTCAGACTTACCTTGGAATATTTTTGTAATAACGGTGCTTCTCTGTTCAGAAATTTTCAATGCTTTCTTTTTACCCAAGCCTGAGGTGCGAACCCTCCTGCACAGCTTCCAGCTTCCATGGTGTGACACATTTCCCATGATGCCTCTGTTCACATCCCCTGTCTTGGCCAGGCTGTCCCGCCCAGGTGCCAGAAACACTAAATGTACACTGTCCTCTTGGTGGCCTTGCAGGTGTTCTCCTTCTCTTATCATATTTACTTCCTATTTCTCAACACATGTCCAAATCTTACATCTGTTCTTCAAGGCTCTGATCAAGTCTGTTCTCTCCCAGGAAGTCCTCCTCCATTCTGTCAATGAACATTTGCTGAATGGCTCCCAGGTGCCTGGGATATATTGATGAATAAGATAGTCTCTGCCCTCAAGAGCTGAGTGAATGAGGTAAATACATTAGCAGATGATGATAGTGGTGCCGCCAGGCCTTTTTACTTAATAAAACACAGAGAAAGTGAAAATATTAAGCACCCTGGGCTGCTTGTAGCTGGGTCCAAGGTCCCACCCAGACACTCCAAAGGCTGAGAAACTCTCAGGCTTGCCTTCTTGTAACCTACTTGTGGCAGATCAGCTTGGAAACTCAGAGTGAGGCCACATGCTCGGATAGGAGGAGGGACAGAGTGCAGCAGGTGTCTTTCGCAGGTGTGGGGGTAAGGGGGGACTTCCTAGGTAGGTGGCTTCCAGGTGAGTCTTAAAGGATGTTAGCTAGCCAAAGAAGGCAGTGGGATGGACATGGGAGTGAGTCTGCCAGTGCAAGCTGCATGTGTCATGGCATAGAAGAGGGCATGGCTCAGTTTGAGGGCTAGAGGTTAGAGGTGAGCGGGCATGAGACGAGGCAGGTCTTAGGCGTTCCTCCAACCAGACTGTGAACTTCTTGAGGGCCAAGACCACATTTTACAATTCTATGTCTTTCAGGCAGCTAATCACGTGATGAGAGCTCAGCACAGAGGCACTGTTTGGTAGAGTAGTCTCTCTTTACCAGTGACACAGTCCTGATAGCTGCCATGAGACACATGAACAGTCTCTTTTAAGAACAATGAAAACAAGACAGGTGTTTTCTAGAATCTGTATAAATCCCACTTGGTCTGAAAGATCTGAGAGGCTTATAGTTCTCCATTCCCCCACGTTTCCAAGACCAGTTTCTGGTTTGGCTTGAAAGGTGCCTGGCATGTTTTTTGTTTTTGTTTTTTGAGACGGAGTTTCACTCTTGTTGCCCAGGCTGGAGTGTAATGGCATGCTTTTGGTTCACTGCGACCTCTGCCTCCCAGGTTCAAACAATTCTCTTGCCTCAGCCTCCCAACTGGCTGGGATTACAGGTGTGTGCCACCACGCCCAGTTAACTTTGTATTTTTAGTAGACATGGGGTTTCATCATGTTGGCCAGGCTGTTCTCGAACTCCTGACCTCAAGTGATCCACCTGCCTTGGCCTCTCAAAGTGCTGGGATTACAGGCATGACCCACTGTGCCTGGGCCCCTCCTCCTTTTTCTCTTGACAAGACTCTGGCTTATACAAACGCCTACTTGTAGGGTTATGGTCAGCTGCCCTAAAAGAGGATAAAGAAACATGTGAGGCCATGAAAAGGTAGCATAGATTCTGTTGTCCAGATATCCATAACTCCAACAATTGGCAGTCAGGGTACTGAATGTTTGATGTGAATAAAGATTTTTATTCTCTTTGAAACGTATTGATAGAGTAGCACAGTTGAATTGCTCGAATTGGTTTTATGCATGGGTGGACTTCAGATACAGGGCTGTTCATCCAGTATCTTTTACAAGTACCAAATGTATAAAAGAAGAAAAAGAAAAGAAAAATCTCCAAAGCTCTGTAATTGTCTGGCACACAATTCTCTTCCACTGTGTCTTCTGAGTATACCTCAAATATAATGAAAACAAGTGAGTCAGCTTGAACAGTGTGGCTACATCCCTCACAAGAGACGAACAATCCCTTCAAGCTTTCTAAGCCATTTTCTAAGCCACTTTCTAAGCCACTCAGCATTGCTGTTTGTTCTAATAATGCATGCAGGGGAGCCTGTCCCCCACTGAGACAGGCCAGATTCTCTTTCGTCCTAGGGTTTTCTGTAAAAATTTTAGGAATGCCTTGCGTACATTATGTAAATATCAACAGCCACAACACTTAAGCATGGTAAGAACTTATGATTTCATAAATATGTGGCCACACAACCTAACATTATATGAGGCACCTGATACAGACATCTTCCCCAATAGTGTGAATGTGAAACAGAAAAGGCATCTTTCAAGGTTCTCTCTTTGAGCAAAAGTGTGGGGCAGAAGAGTAAAAATTTAAAAATAAGAATAATTTTGCTGGGCACAGGGGCTCACCCCTGTAATCTCAGCACTTTGGGAGGCCAAAGTGGGCATATCACTTGAACTCAGGAGCTCAAGACCGGCCTGGGCAACATCACAAAACTGTGTCTTTACAAAAAATACAAAAGTTAGCCAACCATGGTGGTATATGCCTGTAGCTCCAGCTACTTGGGAGGCTGAGGCAAAAGAATCACTCAGCCTGGGATGTGGAGGTTACAGTGAGCTGAGATCACACCACTGCACTCCAGCCTGGGTGATGGGAGTAAAACCCTGCCTCAAAAAATAAAATAAAAAAATTAAATAAAAATAACTCAGTTATCAGCTAAAAATCTAAGGTCTTTCATTTGGATGAAAGTTAACATCCACCTAGAGTTGAATATTAAACACAGTGGTTGATTCGATTTGAATTTTCTCTCCTTAATTTCTTGTGCCTTGTGTACCCTGATTATACAACAGAAATAGTCTGCATGCTGTATCTGAAACACTCTGTATCTAACAAAGAGTTAATAGATTCTTACTGTTCACCCCGGTCTCAGTTTATCTAGTTTCTAGATGAAAGTGATTGAGTGCACTGCTGATCAATTACAATGGAGAAGTCTCCTGTCATTTGTGCATATACCAAGGAGAACCTCCTGATGTGATTCCTCTAGAAGGCTTTGCACTGTGTGGGGGGAAGAATCCCACTAGAGCTAGTAGCCAAGAAGACAGAAAACACGATCTTTGTAAATATTCATAAATAATGCAGCTTGATTGTTAATGCATGGAGGGGAATAGGGTAGACAAGAAGAGACCTAGAGATTGTGTGCTTGAATTCTTAGAAGCTGGCTGCCATAGGCATGGCCCCACCAACAGCCATTTACCATCAAAGAGATAAAAGGAAAAGATTCATTTCCTTTGTGTACTCTGCTTTTAGCTCAGATATCACTTCCAGGAAGCCTTCCTTGCCCCAAGATGGCTTCATCCTATTGACTGTCCCAGAACCGTGGGTTTGCAGCATTGCACTGTGGTTTAATTACTTACCCACTTTTCCCACGGTGAGCACTTTGTGGTTAGATAACGGCCGCCTCTGTAATCATAGGCACTCAGAAAAAAATTTGTATAACAGTGAAAATGCGTGTGGAAAGGAAAACAGCCTCAACATAGAAGCTTTGTTGGGGACAGACTATAAAATGGTAAAGTTCTGGCAGAATCTCTTGGGTACAATTCCATTGAGTATGAAATAAAGGCAGAAACAGAAACTGCAGCAGTAGAGAAGAAATAAAAAGGAAGTGATAGAGGAGGAGAATCATCATCAAAATATTAAAAAGAGAAAAAGATACGGAATGGGACTCAGTGGGGTTTAGATGGACTGTTTTTGACCATTAATTAACAGATACTATGGACTAGTTGAAAAATCCAGGATCATAAACTGCAAAGTTAACACGAATCATCAACCAGTTCTACCACACACCTAGAGTGTGCTAGAATCTATATGCCATAGAGTCATATATTCTATGGCATTCCAGTTTATTGGGACAACTCACTGAAATCCAGACTTTCCTGAGCTACAATGTATATGGTTTCAGATAAATGTAACTGTATCTTCCAAAACCTGCCCTTCTGCTGCCAGTTGAAGTAGCAATGAAGTATTTAAAAAGCCTCCAAGTGAAAGCAGTTGTGTTTTTCCTGTATGCTTTTTGTCTTTTGCTGTGTTTCCTCCATTAACCAGAGTCCAGGGGGAATTCCTCCTTGTTATCTGAATAAGCCTTTGGAGTTGGTAACTGAAGCTTGTCCTTCCCTACTTTCCTATCTCCTCTGACATATGCCTCTGCTTATAGAATGTCTGTAAATGCTTTCATTTCCTTCCTTCACCAAGAGAAAAAACTGGAGAGGGTGGAGAGAAACATTTTTTTTTAGACTGAGTTTTGCTCTTGTTGCCCAGGCTTGAGCACAACGGCATGATCTCAGCTCACTGCAACCTCTACCTCCCAGGTTCTAGTGATTTCCTGCCTCAGCCTCCCAAGTAGCTGGGATCACAGGCACGCCCAGCTAATTTTTGTATTTTTGGTAGAGATGGGGCTTCACCATGTTGGTCAGGCTGGTCTTGAACTCCTGGACCTCAGGTGATCCACCGACCTTGGCTTCCCAAAGTGCTGGGATTACAGGTGTGAGCCACTGCACTTGGCGTTTTTGTTTTTTTTTTGAGAGAGAGAGACGGGATCTTGCCCTGTCACCCAGGCTGCAGTGCAGTGTCATGATTATATTTCATTGTAACCTGGAACTCCTAGGCTGAAGTGATCCTCCTGCTTCAGCCTTCCCAGTAGCTGGGACTACAGGTGCATGCACACCTGACTAATGTTTAATTTTAATTGTTTTAAAGACATGGGTCTCACTGTGTTTCCCAGGCCAGTCCTGAACTCCTGGGCTCAAGCAATCCTCCTACCTCAGCTTCCCAAAGTGCTGGGACTGCAGGCATGAGCCACTGTGCCCTGCTGGGAAATATATGTAAAAATATTCATCCACTCAACAAAATTTTGTAACTTGCTGAAGATGTGAACAGAGAGGTAGTCTGGAGGGATGGGTGACATAGGGGCTCCAGAATCAAACAGACCTGGATTTGAATTCTGCTTCGATCATTCACTAGTTGCCTAAATTACTATTTGTGTCTGTCAATATCTTAATTTCTCAGGGCCTCAGTTTCTTCCTGAATAAAGTAGGGATAATAGCTCCTCTTCCATTTGGTCTTTTGGGCAATCCATGGAAATGGCTTGGGGGCATTCTCCATGATGTTATGAAATGGCAGACTTTCTTCCTCTGCAAGAAATAGTTTGCTTGTCTGTCATGAAGAGCACTGTAATAGCAAGGCCTAGAATCATCTATTCCTAGGAGATATTTTAGGCAAGGTACATCCAACAATGTATTAAAAGCTGTACCCTGGAATGGTCTCAGGCTTTACATCTGTTTACGTCTGGTCATGAATCAACTGCCAGTTTGCTACTTGGCAATGGCTTTGTCATAGAATACAGGAAACCTGGCTTTAGGTCCCCAACGTATTAATCTGTTTTCAAGCTGCTGAAAAAGACATACCCAAGACTGGGCAATTTACAAAAGAGGTTCAATGGACTTACAGTTCCACATGGTTCATGAAGCCTCACAATCATAGTAGAAGGCAAGGAGGAGCAAATCACATCTTACATGGATGGCGGGAGACAGAGAGAGAGAGTTTGAGCAGGGAAATTCTCATTTTTAAAACCAACAGATCTTGTGAGACTTATTCAGTATCATGAGAACAGCACGGGAAAGACCTGCTCCCATGATTTAATTACCTCCCACCAGGTTCCTCCCATGACGCCCAGGAATTGTGGAGTTACAATTCAAGATGAGATTTGGGTGGGCACACAGCCAAACTGGAAAAGACACCCCAAGTAGAGAGAAGAATTGTCATTGGATTTCATGGCTGTAATCTCCCAAGTTGTGTCCACAGTGCTGGGCAGGGGACAAATCTTTTGGTCTGGTTCCCCTAAACTGGTAAGAGATGATGGAAGTAGGGATGTCATGCATCTCTTCAGAAGCTTTAAATTAGCCATCATGGAGGAACTTCAACATGGGAGAGCTGCTAACTCCATGCATGTTCTAGCAGATTATTAATTATTGTTATCCTGAGATAAAAATAAAGGAATTTATCAGAGGTTGGGAGGGGACCCCATTCTGACTGATGCCTCTTAAGAGGTTTCAATTACTGTTTTCTGAAAAGAATCTACTTACTACTTTGGGATCTTGGCGGGAACAAAGCTGCCTCCTTAATCTTTGGCCCTTCAATTCTCTTGTTACACTGTAGGATTGCTGTAAGGATTATTGCAGCAATAAAGTTAACACACCCCTTGTGTTTGAACCCTTTACCTTTCTTTATCAGCTGTGTGACCTTGGGCAAACACTTTCACCTCCCAGATAGTTTCCTCGTATGATAAATGGGGAATAAATTTAAAACATGAGCTATGCAACGAACGACCGAACACCATGCCTGCTATACGGTAAGTATTCAAAAGTGAATGTGCCCCGAGGTAATTACTGTTAGCACAAGTCCTATGGATACTAAGAAAAATAGGGGCAGACCACTCAGGTTTTCTACAAATGAGCCAATTTTTTGTCTTTGAAGTTAACCTCTAACCTTATGACACGGTGACAGGTTAGGACATGGGGCTCAGGAGAACGGGGTATGGTGAAAAATCAGGAGCATTAGCACCCAACTATGTGCGTCGAAACCCTGGTTATATTTCTTCTTCCCGGTTGCTGAAGTCAGCCCTTCTGGCCGATTGGGGGATTCTCACCGGGAAGTTGGGGCTGTCGCGACCGTCTGCGGGGCCTCAGAAGCTCCTGCGGGGCTGGGACCGGGGCCTGTCCATGGGGATGCTACCCAAGGTGGGCGGCCTGGAGCGGGCCGCGCCGCTGGGAAGGGCCCGGGTCGAGGCGGGCGGGTCCCTGGGCGCTGGGGCAGTCCGGGTGGTCGGGTCGCGAGCCAAGGCTCAGGCAGTGGGCTCGCCCTGGCCTTTGTTGGCCGCCAGAGCGGCCCCTGCACGCGCCGGGAGGACCCCATCCAGATGTGGTGGCGGGAGCAGGCCGGCGCCCAGAGCGGGGACCCAAGACCGCGGCGCCGCTCCGGACCTCGCGGTGACACTGGTGAGCCATGCCGGCCTCCCAAGCGCTCAGTAGGCTGCGCGGCGGCGCCCCTAAGTGACAGCCGCGCGGGCCACTGGCGGGGCGCGGGGCGAGGGGCGCGCGGGGCCGGCGGCGGGCGGCCAATGGCTGGCGGGGTCGGGGCGGCCCGGCGGGGCGGGGCGGGCGCTCCAGCGGCGGGGGCGGAGCCGGCGGGGGCGGGCGGGGCTGCCGGCAGCGGCGGCGGCAGCAGCAGCGGCAGCGGCGGCCACAGCAGCTCCGCCGGCGGCCGCGGGAGCTCGGCGACGCCAGCGGCGGGTGAGGGGCTAGCAACGGCGGCGGCGCGCGGGAGTGGGAGGGGGCTCGGGGCGGCTGCGCGGAGGGCGCGGGAGCTGGGGGCGGGGGCGGCGCCGGCGGCCGGGCTGGCGGCCCCTGGCTGCGGGAGATCCACCTGCTGGTAACGGAGCTGCCTGCGCCGCGGCCCGGCCGGAGCTCTGCGCGGGGAGCTGTTGGCGCCTCGGGGCGCGGCTGGGCCTCGGGGGCGGGCGCGGCGAGCGGGTCGGGGCGTCCTCCCCGCGTCCCTGCCCCGCACCGCGCACCCCTCGGGGCCGCGCGCCCTCCCTGAGGTTGGCCGGTCGCCTGGTGCGTTCACTGCGCTCCCCCGCGCGGCGGGGCTCGGCGACTTTGGGGGAAAGTGGAGCAAAGTGCGGATCTGGGGGTTGCGAAGGGGGAGGGACAGCTGCCTGCAGGACCCGGCGGCGGCGCGGGAGTCGGCGCCTTTGCGGGGCCGCGAGGCAGGTGGGCGGGGGCCCGACGGTCCGGGGCGCAGGAGCTGGGCTGCGGCTGCCCGCTGAGGGGACCGGCCGTGCAGCCGTCGCCGCGAATTTTCACACAAAGTGAAGGGCTGCGAGGCCCACGCGAGAGAGCACCCCCCGCTTCCTCAGGCCTCAGCTCCTTCGGTAAGGAGGAAGCTGCAGTGGGACCCTGAGGCTGGGTCTCGGTGACTCCACCAAGTGTGCCAGGTAACATCTCGGAGGCGAGCTTTTCTGAGCTGGCAGTCGAGCCACACGCACACCCGCCTTTATTCCTCGCAACAGTGTTTCTCTGGAGTGGGTTCGTTGCCTACATTCCGCATTGGAAATAGAAGGAGGCACAATGTATGCTTTGAATGCTTTCCGTATATTTTGCTGTTGTGCTTTTGCTGTTGGACGAATTCTTTGATAAAAGATAATGACAAAGTGGTTCGTTGGAATGGAGACTGTAATTTTAGAATAGAATAATACGGGTTTTGTGGTTTATGTTTCTTGTTCTGAATTCTAAAAAATAGTTTGATGAACAGGTTATCATGACATAGGTTTCTTTAATCCACACAAGTAAATCCGAAAACGCTCTGGGCGATGACATTATGTAAGCTGTATTAAAGACAACCATTGACCCTTTTATAAATGGCAAATAAATTAATTTTGCCCTAATTGTGGTGTGTAAAGTTATATAGGCTTACGTCATGGATTTTGATTCCGGATATCGGGGATTATTGTGCTTTTCATTCTTAAGGCACCTCTGCCCTGTCTGTGGGATGCTGATGAAGGAATATGGCAAACGTTCAGCAAAGTGTTCTCAGCCATGGATTATATTAAGTATTTCAGAGAACACTTTAAAACAAAACAAGTAAAGGTTCTGTATCCGATAATAAAATAAAGACTGCAGTCCTTAAAGGACTGCTAACAAAACAGATTTCTGAGTCTGATGTCTAGAGTTAAAAGTTCCATTCACCTTTGGGAGGGTGGAGAAATGACTAGCAATTTTAGCCACTACCTTTTTTGTTGTTAAAGATTCAAACGTGTTAGGTTATGGTCTCCGAGAATATTAAGAAGCTAGTTTAAATTTTTTGCAAATGTGGACACTAATAAAACTGTGGGTCGCCTGTGTCTTATAAGGCAGCCTGTGAATTATGTCTCATGATTGAAGAGCGAGTAGATACTTGGTTTTACTCTTGTCTGAAGAGCTTGTTCACTTGTGCTGTGCAATTAACCTTATTAGCTGGGAAACCCTAATTAAAAATGTATGACTACATTCTTACTGAGTAAAACACACATATTTTTCTTGCAAGATTTCCAGACTTATATGCTAGTAGAATTCATTGTATCTTCTTCAGACCAGAGTTTCATAACTTCCTGGATCCAGTATTTTTTAATTTTTTCATATATTAGGGGTAGTATATCAATAGTTTACTTTGGTTTTTAGAGTTCATTTACTTTTACTTGTCTCTATGCATTTCTACAGAATTTTTTGCAAGCTTTATTTGTATTTACTAAAACTTTAAAAATATCCTTTACTTTGTGATGTGCTCTTTACTTTCCTATTATTATGAATTGAGTGCTTACTCTAATAACCTGTACACTTTTTATATTTTTTACTGGAACAGAATTCCTTCTGAAGTAAAATAGTGTGAAGTAGATAGCAGCCGAAAGTTATGAGTATTTAATATAATGCCACACTGGAATTAATGTTCCAAGTTATATAATTCGTAGAATTATCACCCCTGTTTTTATAATCAGAATTCGTTATTAGGTGCTTATTGATTTAAGACAATTAGAGGATTCTTGCTGTGAAGATTTTTTTTTTTTTTTTTTTTTGAGACAGAGTCACTCTGTTGCCCAAGCTGGAATGCAGTGGCACGATCTCGGCTCACTATAACCTCCGCCTCACGGGTTCAGGTAATTCTCCGTGCCGCAGCCTCCCAAGTAGCTGGGATTATAGGTGCCCACCACCACACCCGGCTAATTTTTGTAATTTTAGTAGATATGGGGTTTCGCCACGTTGACCAGGCTGGTCTTGAACTCCTGACCTCAGGTGATCTGCCCCCCTCAGCTTCCCAAAGTGCTGGGATTACAGGTATGAGCCACCTTGCCTGGCCATTGTAAAGATTTTAATTCTAAACTGTAGATGTGGGCACGTTTGATGTTAACTTGTCTTAACTGTAGAAGGTGAATAAGTTCAGCCTTAGAGAACATGATAACTTATCCATGAAAGTATTTTTAGAGCTCCTTGTGTTCAGGTAGTAAAAGAGATTAGGTGCTTCTAGACTATTATATTGAAGGTAGAACGGCTGAGGAGGGTTAACAGCTATAGTTTGGTGGAGGTTGTGATGAGGTATTAACCAAAAGCTACAGGAAATGGAGATTTGTTTAAAGTTGTATGCTTAGACTTTGAAAATTTCCATGAATTTTGCAGCTTACTCCATAGTAGGTCCATGTTTGTTATATAATATAAAATTTTTTTAAACTTACAGTGTAATCACCATTAATACTCTGGGAAGATTCTGCAGTTTAACCTGATACTTGGAGTATCGCTGGCACTTCTCTTCATATTGCCAGGTGCAGGTGGCCTCATTTGAGAGGGAAAGTGTGGTAGATGACAGCCTGGACTTCGGAGATGAACAAATTAGAGTTCTTTCTCTGGATTCATTTCCTAGTGTGTAGAACAGGGTTAATAATGCCTGCCTCATAGGATTCTGTGAAGATTTAAACCATATGGTGGATCAGGCACATAGGAAACATTTTGTAAGTTGTAGTGGCTATCATTAGTACTATGCCCCTGTGATCTCTGATCTTTCTTTACTAGGGGGAATTTCTAGTAATATTCAGTGTTAAGAAGTAGTGGGGTGGCAATTTCTGAATTGCTTGCAAATGGCTACTTTAATCAGTCATGCTCTTCGCTGAGAGAATTTTCCCTTGGGACTGCTGGAGATTTTTGGAGGCACATTAACTCCCTCACCAGAGTATCATTCAGTATATTACCAGGTGCATCCTGTGGTACCCCCTGAGGCCACCAGGAATCTATGCAAGTCTTTGAGACTAACCGCCTAGAGTGGACTGAACCAGTAGCTGTCTGTTTTTTTTTTTTTTTAATTTTTGTTGTTGTTCAATTAACCCAAAAAGTTTGGTTTTTAGTACTTTAACATTTTTTAAGAACCTATTATATGCTGAACGCTGTGCTTATCTCCCAGATTTCTTGAGTTAAAGCAATGCAGAGTAATTGGGCCTGCGGCATACAGTATCCTGGCTGGATTGCCGCATTTTCTAAATGCTTAAATATTTCCAGTTTACACCCTGGGAGTGGGTTAGTCACTGGAAAAATGACATTTATTTTATGACAGTGATAAATAGCAGTATTAAGTGTAACCTGTTAATAATTTATGACAATATATGAAAGAGAATCCAAGACAGTTTTCCTTATTTTATGAATAAAACCTTGAGTCCTAGAAAAATGGCATGCTTCAAATCATTTAAGTAATGACAGAGTTGGGTCAAGGGCCCAGGTCTTTTGACCTTTATATGTTGTATCCTGTCAATTTTCTTACTTAAAAAATTACCTATTACTGTGCAATAGGAAAACTGGGAGAAAGATTGTGTTACTCAGGAACCATTGTGTGATCATTAGAGTTCTCATCTTGGAATCTGTGAGCTCCACTTCTCCATTTAAAATCAGTAACTATAACTTTCTTTTTACAGACAAAACAAAACCAATGTGGAGGGAATATAGTTTGAAACTGTTTTGTGTTTTTATCCTGGAGGAGAAGGATCACATAATTCTAGTATGTTAAATGAGTAGTTTCAATTGTAGGGATAGTCTTTTTAGATACAGTTTAGCCCTGCCAAAAGTCTGTTTATAATGGAGAAGAGTAAATGAAGAAACTTATATTTTGCATTACTGAATGAGCTTTTCTTTCTCTTTTCCCCTGAATAGGAAGGGAAAAGGCCAAGGCGTCAGTGTATGAAGACCGCTAAGACAATCCTGAATGCAGTTGTGAACAGCATTGCTGCTAGGCTTCTCCTGCAGATAATCTGAAATGAACCTCTCTTATTGATTTTTACTGGCCTAGAGCCAGGAGCACTGGATTCGGTTGACTTTCAGAGTAAAAAGAAAACAGTCCTGGTTGTTGTCATCATAAACATATGGACCAGTTGTGATGGTGAAATGAGATGAGGCTCCGCAATGGAACTGTAGCCACTGCTGTAGCGTTTATCACTTCCTTCCTTACTTTGTCTTGGTATACTACGTGGCAAAATGGGAAAGGTAAGAAAAATGACTTGGAAAAGTGCATGAAGTGTACTAGGCTTTTTGCTTGGTTAAGGTGCCTAAATCCTTAGGTCAGATACCCTGGCAACCTGCATGTTACATGCTATCTGCTGGCAGTTTCTTTCTGGTACAAAAATGAAACAGTATTCTTAGACAGAGGAGACAATTTCTAATTCCAATGGGGTTTGTTTTGTTTTCAGTTTCTTATAATTGTACTTGGAGAAACAGATACTGATCAGTGGTTTATAGTATACATGACAGCCAAGTTTAATAATAAAGACTTTTATTTTGGCATTTTTTCTTTTTACTAAACATAATAAGTGTTTAATAAGCTTCTCTTTGTACTGAGTGTTGTATAAAACACTTACAAGGACACAATTAGTGCCTTCGTGAAATTTACATGCTAATTATGCTAATGATTGGGTGCTATGTAGTTAATGATTTAAACTGCGTGCATTGACAGATTACTCCTTAGGCAAAAGTATTTAAGAGGGGATGAGTAGCAATTCTGATTGGACTATTAAAACATTTTTAAAAAATTAATTATGTTTAGACTATTGAACTGTGTTTTAAAGAGAAGCTATCTGTTCATTGGTTGGAATTACATAATTTAAGGATAATATATATATTTTTTTTTTTGAAGAGAAACTACTTGAAGTAAATTCCTACTCATACTTCTTACTTGTCTCCTTACCTTTGATTAATCTAGGGAATGTTGATGATGAGAAGAAACGTAGAAATGTTGAGGTGGTTGCATAACTGGTTTTTTTAGAGTAGCTGTTGTCACCTGGGCTACTTGAAGCTGCTGTTGCTGATGTTGTTTTACTGACTCATGAAGATAACTGAAAAGACTGCTTGTGACTTTAGTTTTCCTTATGTGTGTTTACATCCATGTCTATATATACATATTACATATGTATATATCTGGATGTCCATGTATATGTTAAAAAAGCTGATACAAGTAAAACCATGCTCTGTGCTTTGACCAAGTAGAGTCTTTTCCCATTCTTTGTCTTTCTCTGAGTTGGGCTCTAATTTTGGGGAGAACTCTTGGGGGAAAATGAAAGAAAAACTTGCTAAGGTCCTTTTTTCTTTATATACAAATATGTACATTTTAGAAATCATGTTTATATTATACCAAATGAAGAGACTTAATCAGGAAGTGCTTTGTTTTTGTTTGTTTTTGACGCAGAGCCTTGCTCTGTTGCTTAGGCTGAAGTGCAGTGGCAAGATCTCGGCTCACTGCACCGCAACCTTTGTCACCCAGGTTCAGGCAATTATTGTGCCTCACCCACAGGAGTAGCTGGGACTACAGGCATGTGCCACCACACCCAGCCAATCAAGAAATACTTTGAATAGTTAATTTAATCAAACTATTGATTGTCCCTGACATGAACAAAACAAATGACCGGCTATTAAAAGTCTACTTATGAAATAAGAGGGTTGATGATCAGAAACATATATGGATTTTTTTTCTTATCAGGAAACTTATTCAGAGAATTGTGGTAGCGGAGAATCTTATTTGAAAGATTAGAAGTCTTGGTATCTCCATTTCATTTTTCTTGTTTCTTATGTAAAGGCCTTGTAAGCATCATTATTATTATTTTTATTAAGCTATCTTTAGAATGAAAATTAATTTAAAAAATAAAGATTCTTTCACCACAAAGTGTTAGATGCACATACACAGTCTGTTCTCTTTGATCATCACTCTCTGAATAGCTCCGTAATTCTTTCTTGCAAACTTCTACTCTGTTTTTCTACTTAGTGTTTTTTTTCCAGACTCTTCCAGGTATCAACACAGGTTTCTGGTTATGGTTACGTAAAATCTCCTGTGTTAAATGTTATTGTTTCTGTAACCACTGAAACTGTTGGGCATTTGTATTCTTTCTAGAGAGTTCTGGCAGTCAGACAGCCTGGATTTTCCAGGGAGGTCCTGATTCCAGAGATTCAATTCTAATGTACCCATAAACCACGTGCTCTGATTTTTATTTTGAAGGTACAATTTCTATAACCTTTGACATTGCCAAACTAATGTTTTTCTTTTTTCATTAATTCATGGGTCCTTTACGTGTACCTATCTTGCACCTAACCCTATATTATATGCTATTAATAAGAAAAGCAGTAAGTAATTTTATGCCTTTGAGCAGCTCAGGGACTGGTCAGGGAAACATACCTGTAAACAAAAATACCATCAGATAGAATTAGATAGAAACAATAACAGTATTTGCCTGTTAGTATATTATATGTATTTTGATCCTCATAATAACCATGGGAGATATTATCCCCTTTCTGTAAATAGAGAAACCAAGGGAGAGTGATTGAAAAACTTACCAAGGTCATATGTTAAGTAGTGGAGTTAAAGTTTGAATTCAGGCAGCCTAATTGGAGACCTTATACTCTTAGCTATTGGTCTGTTGCCCAGAAGAGCAGAGGCAGAAACTGCTAATTCTTCAGGTGTTTTACACAGGAGGTGGAATGTGAAGGCCAAACCAGGCAGAGTGGGGAACACTGGGCATATCAGGTACAGGGAGCTGCATATGCAGCTACAAGTTCTGAAGGGGAATAGAGTATTCATCCTTTGGAATTGTGAGATGCTCATTAGGACCAGCACAGAACTCCTAGGCTCTCTCAATGTTTAGCTGGTAATCGCAGTACAGTTCCTAGAAGTACTGGTTTGACATGGTCCTCATTTATCACTTGAAAGAATACATGAGCTGGTCCACGGGATTGGCATAGATTTGGGAGTATGTCAGGAATCCTGCCAGGGGAGCTGTGGTGCAAGACAGAGTAAGAGTTTCGGCAGATACACGGCATTCCCACATATAATTGAGGCAGATTTCCAATTATGTGGAAGGACAAATTAGGAAAGTTGTAGGTGGGTGTTGTGAGAGTGGGGCAGGAGTAGTTACATGTCTCTTGTTGGGAGGAGCAGGACTCCTGATGACCCTCCTGCTGTGGTCTGGTGCAATCTAAACCCTGGGTAAGACTGATGAAGCAGTCATAGATCCCTACCATGGGGACAGAGACCGGCATTATTTTGCAGTACCTGATCCAGTGGTGTTTAGTAAACATTTAATAAACATTTGTTAGATAAATGATTGATTCCTTCAGCAAAAATGTATTTAAACATTTTTAAACAGCTTTATTGAGATATAATTTACATACTCTACAATTCACCATTTAAAGTGTACAATTAATTGTTTTTGGTATATTCACAGATACATGTATCTATCACCACAGTCAATTTTAGAACATTTTTATTACCTCAAAAAGAAATCCTGTACCCTTTAACTATTACTGCCCTAACCCCTACCTCTGTCCCCTTCCTTCCCTTCCTCGAGGTTGGGCAACCACTGATTTTTCTGTCTATAGATTTCCTTGTTCTGGATTTTCAGATAAATGGAATCATATAGTATGTGGTCTTTTGTGACTGGCTTCTTTCACTTAGCGTAATCTTTTCAAGGTTCATCCATGTTGTGGCAGATCAATTCACAGTGGGGTTACTTTACATAAAAGGGATGTGCGCATCGTCCCTTCTTACAGCTGAATAATGAATGGTCCCTTGTATGATGTACCACTCTGTTTATCGATCCATCTGCCAGTGAACTTTGGGTTGTGTCTACCTTTTGGCTATTATGATTAATGCTGCTATAAACATTCAGGTACATGTTTCTGTGTGGACATGTGTTTTTATTTCTCTTGGATATTTACCAAGGAGGGGAATTGCTGGATAATATCATAACTCTTATTATGTTTAATCATTAGAGGAATTACCAGACTTTTTCAAAGTGATGGGACACTTACACATTCTTACTCTTTTACTTCAATCTGTTTATCTTTGAATTTAGTGTGTGTCTCCTGTAGACAACATATAGTTGGATCATGCTTTTAAAATCCAGTCTGACACTCTCTCCATTTTTTTGTATTATATATTCATATATAATGCTGTTATTGATATGGCTGGATTCACTTCTGTCATCTGACTTTTGTTTTTCCTGTGCCTCATGTCTTTTTTGTTCCTGTGTTCCTCCTTTTTTTTTTTTTTTGCAATGATTGAATTCTAATGTAGCATTTTTATTTCATTAATGACTTTTCACTGCTTTTGAGTAATTTTAGTAGTCTCTCAACTACTAAAGAATCAGCTTTAGATTTTTACTAGCTTAATTTTACTGCTATATAGGAGTGTTGCTCCTTTGTATGTCTATTTCTTTTTACCCTTTTGGAGAGTATTGTTATACATACTACATCTGTTAATGTTGCAAACCAAACAATATATTTTTATAATTACTATTTTTATGTGTTATTATTTCCTTAGCCCATTACAGTTTTATTTCCACCTACCTCCTCTGTGCTATTATTGGCAATTATATTACCTATATTTTTGTACATGTTATAGATCCAGCAGTGAATTATATAAATATTTTATACAATTGGCTTTTTAAATCAGTTAACCGAAAAAAGAAAATATACATTAATAGTGTCTATTCTAATTTCATAACTATTGCTGCTCTTTTTGTGGATTTGAACCACCATCTGGGGTCACTTCTTTTCAGCCTGAAGAATTTCCCTTAGCGTTTCTTATAAGGCATGTCTGTTCACAGTGAATTCCCTCAATTTTTATTTATTTAGTTATGTCTTTATTTCACCTTAATTTTTTAGAGACAGCTTTTCTGGACATAGGATTATTGGTTAACAGGGGCTTTTGTTGTTTTTGAACACGGTGTTATTGCATTGCCCTTGTCCTCTATTATTTCTGCTGAGAAGCTATAAATTTTATGGGAGTTTCCTTGTAAGTGATGTCATTTTTTTCTTGGCAGCTTTCAAGATTTTCTTATGTTGGACTTTTATCATTTCTACCTCATTTCCTGTGTTTGTGGGTCTCTTTTTATTGACCCTGTTTGGAGCCTGTTGAGCTTCCTGGATGATAGCATATTGTTTTTCAGTAAATTTGGGAAGTATTAAGTCATTCTTTCCTTGAATGTTTTTTCTTCTCCTTTCTCTCTTCTTTCCTTCTGGTATTCCCGTTACACATGTGGTAGTGTGCTTAGTGGTGTTCCACCTTTCTTTGAGGCTTTGTTCATTTTTATTCATTTTTTTTCTCCTCTTGAGCTTACAAAATCTCTACTGTCCTGTCTTCAAGATTGGTAATTCTTTCTTCATTGTATTCAAATCTATTGTTGAGGTGTGTATTAGGGTTCTTCAGAGAAACAGAACACACACACACACACACACACACACACACACAACACGTGCACATGCATACGCAAGAAGATTTATTATGGGGATTGGCTCATGTGATTATGGAGGCTGAGAGGTCCCAGTATCTGGTGCCCGCAAGCTGGAGAACCAGGAAATCTGGTGGTGTAATTCAGTCTGAGTCCAAAGACCTGGGGATAAAGGAGCCAATGATGAAAGTTCCAGTCCAAGTTCAAAAACCTGAGGACCAGGTGTGCTGATGTTTGAGGGCAGCATATCCTAGCTCAGACCAGAAACAAATTTGTCCTTCTTACACCTTTTTGATCTACTCAGGCTCTTACTAGATTGGTTGATACCACCCGCGTTGGTGAGGGTGATCTTCTTTCCTCAGTTTATAGATTCAAATGCTAATCTCCTCTAGAAATACTTTCACAGACGTATCCAGAAATAATGTTTTACCAGCCCTCTGGACATTCTTTAGCCTCGTGAGATTGACACATAAAATGAACCATCACAAAGTCCTTTAGTGAATTTTTACTTCTATTTTTGTACTTTTCAACTCCAGAATTTCCATTTGGAAATTCTTAAAATTCTTTCCCAAAATTCTTTCTTCTTATTGACAGATTGTGTTTGATGCCACTTTGTCATACCTTCTTTTACTTCTTAAATTTTCTTTTAGTTCTGTGAGTGTATTTATAATGGCTGATTTGAAATCCTTTTAAAAATAAATCCTGGCTGGGTGTGGTGGCTCACGCCTGTAATTCTGGTACTTTAGGAGGCTGAGGCAGGTGGATCGCTGGAGGTCAGGAGTTCGAGACCACTCTGGCCAATATGGCAAAACCCCATCTCTACTAAAAATACAAAAATTAGCTGGACGTGGTGGTGGGGACCTGTAATCCCAGCTATTTGGGAAGCTGAGGCAGGGAGAATTGCTTGAACCCGGGAGGTGAAAGATGCAATGAGCCGAGATCACTCCACTGCACTCCAGCCTGGGTGACAAAGGTAGACTCTATAAATCAGTCAGTCAATCAATCAGTCAATCAATCCAACATCTAGTTCATCTAGTTGTACTTTGTACTCCCAGGCAGTTTCTGTTACCTGCTTGGGTTTTTTCCTGCTTTGGTGTATGGGTTGTATTTTCCTGTTTCTTTGAACATCTCATTTTTTTATTGGAAACTGGACAGTTAAGAAAACTAAATTTTAGCAACTCTGGGTACTGAGGTCCCTTTAACTCGTTATCATTTGCTGGTTTATTTGTTTAGGGGCTGGCTGGAGCTTCAGCTCTTGGTTTGGTCACAGTCACCCTGAGATGCCCCTTGTTATTTGTAGGGCTCTCTCCTCCTCTTTCTAAGACTCCTACACTAATTGCCAGATGATTGTTTTATTGTTTACACCAATGCCCTGGGGCATAAATTCTGCTACAAACTAATTAAATTGTGGTTCCTTTATTCTTTCTTTTTCACCTATAATGTATTCTATGTTAAAATTATGGTTCTGTTGAAGTAGTTTCTGAGGTCAGTGTCCGATATTTGTCTGACCCCAGGAGGACTCTTCCTTGCCGCCTCTTTTGCAGGTTCTCTCCTGCAAGATAGTGCCCACACTCCAGGCTGTATCTTCACTAGATCCACAATTCTCCCCATTCTCTCACCACAACTTCCACTGTTTTTGAGAGGGCTCTTAGGCCCAAACTTCTCCTGGCACTGTTGCAAATGAAGCCCTTTCTTTGGGAAGAGATCAGGAGCTGTTTTATGGCTCCAGGCAAGATTTCTGAGTTTTGAGGTGGGACTGAGGATAATTGACAGGTTTTTCTCTAAGTGACAACCCCACTCTAGGAGCTGAGCACTAAGTGGAGAGGCCAGAAAGTTGAAGTTCTTGTGGCACTGCCTTTCGAAGTGTGGAACCACTGCGTCACAAGCACCACGAAGGGCTGTCAGGGCCACTGCACCTGAGGTGGGGCCTCCATTCCATCAGCAGGGGTTGGGTGGAATAAGGCAGCCCCCACATCTCAATTGCACTTGCCTAGGACTTAACCTTGGCTACAGGCAGCAGGGGACAGCAGGAGAAAGGTTGAAGTACTGCTTCTTCCAGGATGAAATCCCGCAACATGGAGCTGGAGAGCAAGGGAGCCCTATGTTCTTGGCTGCTGTAGTCTGGAGTGAGGTCTCTACCTCATTGCTTGGGGAGAGGAGAGCGGGGAATGATCTTTGTTCAAATACTGTACGCTTACCTTTCACACTGAATTTTTATAGATTTTCTCGTATAGATGTTTCTTCATTTGCTATTTGTCCTTGAGACAATTTTCAGATACTCTTAAGAGGTTTTTAAGACAAAAATTTTCACTAGTTTCACTGCACAGAGGTTCAGCAGAGCTTATGCTGTTGTGTTGGAAGTGGAGCTGCAAAAATATTTTGAAAATGCTTTATTCATTACCAGATGTCGTCAAATTTAATACACCATTAGATGCACCATGATTGTAAAGGACTGCTAAGCAGGAAAAGCAGCTGCTGATTAAACTATGACATGCCATCGTGTGTAAGAGTCACGTTGATTTCAGATGTTGAAATAAGGGGGAAAATGCACCTTTGAATCAGTAGACTATATTATATTCTGAGAAAACACTTACTGCAAGGAAAGATCAGATCCATATCCTGTTAGCTATAATAACAGAAATACCAAACAAAGCATTTTATTGAAAACCATGATTCTTATTTGTAAACAGTGAATGAAAGTTTTTAGATTTGTTTTTCTTTACAGAATAAGCAAAGCTGCTTTCACATATGATACAAGAAAAATTAATACTAAGTCTAGGATTTGGAAAACACCATTATCATTCTGGCTTACTGAAACTGTCGACCTGTGTTTGTCGAGTGCCTTCTGTGTGCCAGGCACTGTTTGTGGTCTGGGATGCATTAGCAAACAAGTTAGAGGACTATCCCTGCTGTAGTGTAGGAGAGGAGGGAGGAGAGAGCTGCAAAACAGTAAATTAAACTGTAAGTTGAACAGCAGTGAATGTGTTTTAAAAAACTATTTTGAAATACTTTTAGATTTACAGTAAATGTACAAAAATTGTACACAGATTTCCCTTATACCTAGCTTCCCTCAATATTAACAACTTATATATGACCAGAGCAGTATAATTTTCTAAACCAAAAAAATTAACTTTTGATTCAAAATTATTAACTAATCTGCAAATCTTATTTGAATTTCACTGGAGTTCCCACTGATATCCTTCTATGCCAGGGTCCAATCTAGGATCCCATGTTGCTCTCCCACGGTACTGTCTAGGTTCCCACATTGCATTTAGTTGTCATGTCCTCTCAGTTTCTTCCAGTGTGGGAAATTTCCTCCATCTTTTTTTTTTTTTTTTTTGAGATGGACTCTCACTATGTCACCCAGGCTGGAGTGCAGTGGCGCGATCTCCACTCACTGCAACCTCCACCTCCTGGGTTCAAGCAGTTCTCCTGCCTCAGCCTCCCTTGTAGCTGAGATTTCAGACGCCCGCTACCACAACAGCTAATTTTGTATTTTTAGTAGAGAAGGGGTTTTGCCAGGTTGGCCAGGCTGGTTTTGAACTCCTGACCTCAGGTGATCCATTTTCCTGGGCTTCCCAAAGTGCTGGGATTACAGGTGTGAGCCACCGTGCCCAGCCCTTTCTTTGTTTTTATGTCCTTGACAGTTTTGTGGAATGCCCCTTAATTTGAATTTGCCTGATGATTTCTCTGGCTATGTTGAGGCATAGCCGGGCCTCTGTATACACAGATTGAACCAACCACGGATCAGAAATGTAGTTAGGTCTACAATGTTTGTGTCTGTACTGAACATATACAAACTTTTTTTGTCATCATTCCATAAAAAAAAAAACAATAACAACTATTTATATAGCATTTATATTATATTCATTATTGTAAATAATCTAGAGATAATTTAGACAAGAGGCTGTGTGTAGGTCATATGCAAAGACTGTGTCTTATTCAGAGACTTGAGCATCTGCAGATTTTGATATCCTCAAAGATATTGGAACCAATCCCCCTTGAATATCAAAGGACAACTCTAATGCATTTTTGACAAGAATACCACAGAAATGATGTTGATGTTATGTCCCCTTTTTTTTTTTTTGAGATGGAGTCTCGCTCTGTAACCCAAGCTGGAGTATAGTTGTGCAATCTTGGCTCACTGCAACCTCCGCCCCCTGGGTTCAAGCAGTTCTCCTGCCTCAGCCTCCCAAGCAGCTGGGATTACAGGCACCTGCCATCACAGCCAGCTAATTTTTAGATGGAGTTTCTCCATGTTGTTCAGCTTGTCTCAAACTCCTGACCTCAGGTGATCCACCCGCCTTGGCCTCCCAAAGTGTAGGATTATAGGCATGGGCCATCGCACCTGGTCCCCTCTTTTTTTCTTTTTGAAACAGGGTCTTACTCTGTCACACAGGCTGGAGCAAAGTGGTGAGATCGTGGTTTACTGCAGCCTTGACTTCCCTGAGCCCAGTCAATCCCCTCACCTCAGCTCCAAGTTGAGGAAAGGATCACAGACATGCACTATCATGCCCAGCTAATTTTCAAAATTATTTTTGTAGAGATAGGGTCTCACTATGTTTTCCAGGCTGGTCTCGAACTCCTGGGCTCAATCAATCCTGCTGCCTCGGCCTCCCAAACTGCTAGGTCTACAGGCACAAGCCACCGCACCCTGGCTGTAGCCTTCGTAGCATATTATACCAGGAGGTATGTGATGATGATGTGCCTTGTTACTGCTGATGTTTGCTTCAATCACTTGGTTGAAGTGGTGTCTGACAGGCTTTTCCACTGTAAAGTTACTGTTTTTGCCATTGTAGTTAATAAACATTTTGTGAGAGCCAATATCCTGTTTCTCATCATATTTTTACCTACAAATGTTAACATTATTTGATAATTTTTGCCTACAGCAATTTTTAAAAACTTTTAAGTTCAAGGGTACAAGTACAGATTTGTTGCCTAGGTATACTTGTGTCATGGGGTTTGTTGTACAGATTATTTCATCACCAGGGTATTATAACCATTAGTTATTTTTTCTGATCTTCTCTCTCCTTACACCTTCCACCCTCCAAAAGGCTCCATTGTGTGTGGTTTTCCTCCATGTGTCCATGTTCTCATTTAGTTCCCACCTACGAGAACATGGGGTATTTAGTTTTCTGTTCCTGCGTTAGTTTGCTAAGGATAATGGCCTCCAGCTCCATCCATGGCCCTGCAGAGGACATGATCTCGTTCTTTTTTTTGTGGCTGCCTGCAGCAATTCTTACTGTGGTGTTTGCCAAATGTAACTTTCTGTTTCCATCATTCATTCTGTACTTATAAATTAACTGGAATTCCACTGTAAGGAAGAGATATCTCTTCGCCCTCATTTCTTTCTTTCTTTCTTTCTTTCCTTCTTTCTTTCTTTCTTTTCTTTCTTTTCTTTCCTTTCTTTCCTTCCTTTCCTTTCCTTTCCCTCCCTTCCTTCCTTCCTTCCTTCCTTCCTTCCTTCCT
>NW_022437029.1:2114553-2135156 GCF_009761245.1 Sapajus apella | reverse complement strand
TTTCTTCTTTCCTTCCTTCCTTCCTTTCTTTCTTTCTTTCTTCTTCTTTTCTTTCTTTCTTTTTTTTTTTTTTTTTTTTGGTGAAGTCTAGCTCTGTCACCCAGGCTCAAGCACAGTGGCGCAATCTTGGCTCACTGCACCCTCCGCCTCCCAGATTCAAGTGATTCTCGTGTCTCCACCAGCTGAGTAGCTGGGATTACAGGCATCTGCCACCATGCCCAGCTAATTTTTTTGTATTTTTAGTAGAGACAGGTTTCACCTTGTTGGCCTGGCTGGTCTTGAGCTCTTGACCTCAAGTGATCCACCTGCCTCAGCCTCCCAAAGTGCTCGGATCATAGGCTTGAGTCACCATGCCTGCCCCTCCTTCATTTTATTTCTTATTTCTTTATATAAGTATGAACTCATGGGTATTTGTTTAATTACATGGGTTATGATTCTTTATTACAATAACTTATTTTGTTGTTTAAATTGTCTCAGAGGTGGCCTTCCTCAGGTTGGCTTCTGAGCCTTTTGTTGTGCACCAATCATTTTTTAAAAATTTATCAAGTGAAATTAACATAACAAAATTAACTTTTTAAAAATAAACAATTTAGTACATTCACAGTGTTGTGCAACTGCCACCTCTATCTATTCTCCATCATTTTTAGAGCCATTTTTTACTTTCTGGTGCCATAGCATGCTCCAGGCTTGTCTTGTATTTTATATACCCCACCTCTGGAAGCAATCATTTTTCCAAGGAGCCTCTAGTTCCTTTGAAGAATGGAGTCTTGGTGTGTTCATTCCTACTGTGGCATCACCATTTCCGGTCTCTCAGTGCACAGAGCAAGGGGAGACATGCACATGTGCATAGATAGCATCCCCAGCTATTTCCATATCCACCAGTGTTTCTTCAAACACCATGAATTCATAGTGATCCCTCAGATTTTAATCGAATACTGTAGCATCCATGCTAGTCTCCTCTTTTCCTTATTTGTTAAGTCCTGTCTCTGACAGTAAAAGATACGGCTCTTATTATCCCAATATAATTACTTATGCTCCTTGCCAGTATATACATAAAATAGTTTCAGAATTCTAACCCATACACAAGTGAAAAGTAAATTTACTAGGGTGCAATGTTTGTGTACAGTTTTTTCTGTATTTAGTCTTGTAGTATACATAAGCTATTTTCTAAAGTTACTTAGCTTATGTTTTAGTCACTTCCTCTTCTGTGTGGTTATGTTATTCATTTATAATCTATTTAGGTCCATGTATTACTGCTTGTATTCAGTTTTGGGTTTCTCCCATGTCCTGTTAATTGCAATCATTTACATTTTGGATATGTGAAACATCTTGGTTCTGACTCAGAACAGTGAAAAAGGTATGCCGAGAGATAGGTCTCTTCTCATTCCTACTGTCCCAGTTTTATTTCTTCCTTCTTTCTGCCCAGTTACCATCCATCCCTTGTAGGTATTCAGTCTCACTATTTTCTGGTTTATCCTTCCTGGATTTATTTTGTATTTTTAGTATAGACAGGGTTTTGCCATGTTGGCCAGTCTTAAGGTCTTGAACTCCTGACCTCAAGTTGTCCACCCGCTTTCACCTCCCAAAGTGCTGGGATTATAGGCATGAGCCACTGTGCCTGGCCTACAGGCTTTTTTCTTTTTTAAGATTAGTGTTAGCCTTAATTTTTTTATCCAAACCATGGTAAATCAAGAATTTAATTTTTGGGAGAAAACTCTAGTTGCCAATTATGTTGTAAACACGAAAGTCTGAGGATAGAGTTGATTTGATTAACATTTAGGTTTAAATAACTTATTTGGGAAAAGTAGATTCTGTCTCTTTTTTTGCTGAAGCATATTTTGTACGTCTATTAAACTTAGTATTTAGTTTTCAAAACCTAAAGATAAAGGCCAATCTTTTTTTCTTTCTTTTTTTTTTTGAGACATGGTCTTGCTCTGTTACCCAGGCTGTAATGCAGCGATGTGCCCTCAGCTCACCGCAGCCTCCAGCTCCAGGCTTACTGCAGCCTCTGGGCTCAAGAGATCCTCCCACCTTAACCTCTTGAGTATCTGGGACTACAGGTGCATATCACCACACCTGGCTAATTTTTTTTTTTTTTTAATAGAGATGAGATCTCACAGTGTTGCCAAGGCTGGTCTCAAACTCCTGAGCTCAAACAATCCTTCTACCTTGGCTTCTTAAAGGGCTGAGATTACAGGCATGAGCCACTGTGCCTGGCCCAAAAGACCATTTTTTAAGAAGCCCTATTCTTTCCAAGAGGAATCTAGAAAGTACCTTAAAGCAAATTATAGTCAGCATTCATTTGGTAAAGTTTGTTTCCAGTTTCAATAGTAGTAAGTGTCCACATGTAAGGGCTTTGCCTTCCCTTTGCAGTTGAGATGAGATGTTAAGATTTTCTGACCAAGATTATGCAGTGGTAGCGTGTGAATCCCTCTTCAGTTCAGTAGGTTTAGAAATTTACTGCATTAAGTGAAGTTTTTCTTTTTTAAGTGATGTTTTAAGTATAACAAAGATATAAAAAGTGCACAAATCCCAAGTGTACAGTTCTGTGAGTTGTCACAAAGGGGGCACACCTGAGTAACAAACTCCAGAAGTATAACATTTCAGCATTTCCTGTCTTTCCTGTATTTTGGTATGCACATTGGTACACAGTTATTTGAGTTGTCAGGTCATCAGCTTTTTAAAAAGGAGTCTTCCTCATGGTGTATTTCTGAAGGAGCCAGACAAGTGATGAGAGTAAGTAGTGTTACTCATGCGTTCATGGAGATGTGAACAGTGCTATGATAGCATTGGGGTAGAAGAGCACATTCAGATGAGGGATTCTGGAAAGGCTTCTCACAAGAAGTGGTGTTGGAGTTGGTCTGAAAAGAAGATAGGAGTTTAATGGGGGATAAATGTATTCCCTGTGTTAATAGTGAAGGTGGATGTTGGATTGAACCAAGGAGTGGGCAGGTGGTAGTGTTTGGTCTGATGGATGCAGGTCCAGATGCATAAAGGATGGAGAAGAGCAGAGGAGACTGAGGGAATAAGGGTAGGAACTGTTAGAGCTGGGAGCAGGGATGGTAGCAGTAAAGGTGACGAGAGATCTGAAGGGCTCAGCAGGAATTTGTGGTGAAAAGTGTCATTATCTTACTACTTTATCCTAAATTTTACTCAAAATATCCTGCCGGGTGTGGTGGCTCATGCCCATAATCCCAACACTGGGAGGGTGAGGCAGGAGGATTCCTTGAGATGAGCCTAGGCAACAGGATGAGACTGTATCTCTATAAAAATGTAAAAATTAGCTGGGTGTGGTAGCTTGTGTCTGTGGTCCCAGCTACTCAGGAGGCTGAGGTGGTAGGATTGCTTGAGGACTGGGTAGTTGAGGTTGCAGTGAGCCATGATTGATGCTAAAGTGGTACTTATGCATGTGCGAACACGTCTTTTTTTTCTTTGGTAATTTACTTAAGTGGATAGCTGATTTTTTTTTTTTAATTTCAAACACCTCAAAATACAAAACAAGTACAAATGTTGTAAAACTACCATATTTATATTTAAACTTATTAATTATCAATACCATGGGCTTTTTCATTACTTCATTTCTAAACCTTCCTAAGGTTAACAGTAACTTATTTTTATACCTTTCTGAGATTTTAGAAATCTTACCAAGCTGGAAAATAAAAAAGTAAGTGCCTACTGGGACCATTTGTGTCAAATGTGATCAGGATTATTGACTGAGCATTGATTGGGGCCAGGAACCTGGTTGCTTCCCCCAACATAAATTAAATTTAAATCTAGGCTAATTGTTGTCTGGCTCCTTTTTTTTTTTTTTTTTTTTTTTTTTTTTTGCAATTAAATTTTTTAGTTTAATGAGGACTTTTGAGCTCAAATTTATCGTATAGATTTTATTTTTTCCCAGGCTGGTGTTTCCCCTATGGGATAGCATTTTGTGTTGACCACTTGTAATTATATCGACTTAGTAGAGAGATTGCAAACTTAAATATTTCCTTTTGGAATCTTCTGATTAGAAGGCCACTTAGAGTATTTTTTTTTCTTCGCACACAACAGATCTAGTCTACGATCTTGGTTATTTTAGGACAGATCATTGATTTTTTTTTTTAAACCCACCTTCTATTTTTTTTTTTGAGATGGAGTCTTGCTCTGTCACCCAGGCTGGAGTACAGTGGTACTATCTTGGCTCACTGCAACCTCTGCCTCCCGGGTTCAAGTGATTCTTCTGCCTCAGCCATCCGAGTAGCTGGGACTATAGGTGCACCACCACACCTGGCTAATTTTTGTGTTTTTAGTAGAGACGGGGTTTCACCGTGTTGGCCAGGCTGGTGTCAAACTCCTGACCTCATGATCTTCCCACCTTGGCCTCCCAAAGTGCTGGGATTACAGGGGTGAGCCACCACACCTGGCCTAACCCAACTTCTTTATGTGACCACTGTGCTTATCTTCCTCCCCACCTCCCCATTCTTTTTATGCTTCTTATTTTGCTCCAGAACTGTGGGTTTACATAGAACTTCCCTTTCCTTCCATCATTATTGCACAGACAGACAAAAGTTTCTATATAAGCAGACATACTTATTAGAGGAAGGAAATACACAAGTGTATTGACTGTCTTCTACTTATTCAAATTGACAAAAAATTGCTGGGCACATTATTAGAGGAAGGAAATACACAGTTGTATTGACTGTCTTCTACTTACTCAACTGAGAAAAAAATTGCTGGGCACAGTGGCTCACACATATAATCTCAGTGCTTTGGGAGGCGGAAGCAGGCAGATCACTTGAGTTCAGGAGTTTGAGACCAGCCTGGGCAACATGGTGAATCCACCTCCCTGCCCCTAGTTTGTACTAAAAATACAAAAATTAGCCAGGCGTGGTGGCGCATGCCTGTAGTTCCACTCGTCTCAGGAGGCTGAGGCAGGAGAATCACTTGAACCGGGGAGGTGAATTGCAGTGAGGCAAGTTCCAGCCACTACACTCTAGCCAATGTGATGGAGTGAGACCCAGTCTCAAAACAAAAACAACCCAAATTGATACAAAATTAATCATATTCCTTGTCTTTACCTTTTTGCTTTTCAGCTTTTTTGGAATAACTTAACTTTTTTTGTTTTCAAATGTCTATCCACTAAATAGAATTTGTTTTCTTTTAATATCTACACGGCCACGACCTGGCTACTGGGTACCATCTTAGGCTGTTTTCTCTGTCTCTTCTGCACTCTCCCCTGACATCCTTGAAAGCACTCTTGGATTCCTACCCTGTTTCCATGCTTGCATACCCATCCTGCTTTTTATTTTTCTATTAGATAATGTAGAATTAACTATGTCGTAAGAGTCGTAGTTCCTTTCACGATGAGTTGTTTTACAGACTTCAAAATTTGGGTGTCCATGAGGGTTAGTGATGGACAAAAGTGTTCCTGTTGTTTTTGGGAAATGGTCATTGATTGGTTTTTTTCCAGTCATGTTGCTATACTGTCTTTTCTGGTGAGATTTCATTGATCGCTAAGACTTTGCTCTGTGTTGGTGAACTCCAGCTCACAAAAACAAAGTTCTAATAGGGCTGGAGTTTTGCAGGGAAACTGGGCAGCTTGAACTTCTTACTGAAAGGAGAATGTGAAAAGTGTCATGGGCTAGGAAAAGAGTTTGCCAACTAGTTTATCTCTTGCTTTATGCTGTGTCAAATGCCCAGTCATGGCTTGAATTCACCCCTTTGTTCGTCCTGGCAAGCTTACGTGTAGAGAGGCTTCTCTTGGCAGCTTGGTTGCTGTTTCAAAGTACCAAAAATGTTGAAAGACATTCTTCACAAATCCTGTGTGTGAATTATGGAAAAAGAAAGTAAATGTTCCAGGAAATCTCATACTCCTAAACTGGATGTCCAGTGGTTTGCTACCATGTTAGGTTTTTCCCTTCCACTGGCTTGTTCTTTCATTAAGTTCATGTAAGGTAAACTAAAAAACTTGAACTTTAAGTCTTGTCAAATATCTTATTTTTGTTGTGCCTCATAATTTGCATTTCTCTCAAGTTGTCTCTTTTGTAACTCTGCAACATTCCCCCCAAAATAGACAAAATCACTTTTGTCCATTCCTGTTTTCTCCCTTTTAAATCAGTAATAAAGTCCCATTTATTTGCAGACAGTTGTGCAGAGAAATAATAGAACCGATTGGACCTCCATTATTGCTGTATGCTGCTGTCATTATTGTCATTTCAGGAGAAATAGGCCTGTAGCTTATAAACTGAAAATAAGCCTAGGGGTGGTATTGTGAGCAGTGAAGAGCAGCACCCTTTGTAGACTGCCTTTTTCTCCGTGGTCTGATTTAGTCCGCACTGAAGCTCTAGGAAGGGAGGTGAGTATTAATATCCCTGTTTGACATGAAGACACTCAGGCAATTAGCAAAGTACTTAATCCGGCTGTGTGAGATCACTAGAAAGTGATAGAAAGAAGGTATGAATCTAGGCTTATCTGACTCTATGGGGTGTACAGCCTGAGTCAGCTCTCAGGGAACTCCCAGGCCTCCAGGGCAGTAGAGTAGTGTTCCCTGGTTGAGTCCACCACAGATGAGCTTCTGGAATGCTCAAGTTGTCTGTCACCCAATGTGATTCTTTATATACTTTTTACAAAGCTATCTTCTCAGCTAGTATTTAGTCATATTATTGCTCTATTGTTTCTGTTGCGTGTTTTTTAAGTGCACAGTTTCAATTTAAGAAAGTTAGCACAAAACTAGTTTAACTTGATTGTTAAACAGCCAGTTTAACTGTTCTTTTTAGGTTAAAAAATCAATTCACACTGCCATTAGTTAAGGGATACTTCAATCATGCAAAAAAATCTGTTGTTTACTCCAGCAAAGTTCCCTTTAAAGGGAAGCATCTACATTATTCGTTGTTAGTATTTCTGGAAAAGGCACTGTTAACTTGAGTGAGGCAATGGATCTTCGTTTTGTTACTAAGTGTAACTGCTGAAGTGTCTTCCTAGCACAATGTGTGCCAAAGTTTAGGGCAGGTATAACTTTTTTTTCCTAGAAATAATTACACATAATGTTAGACTTTAGGATTTCAGGTTTATTGTTTTGATGCAGAGGAGGGTACTTATAAATCTCAGACTTTTGATTAAAATAAAACACATTATCAGTGAGGATATCCAATTAGTAAATCTCATTAGTCTTATAAATTTTCCTTTTATCATGGACCTGAAAAGCAGCTTGTTGTCAGCTGCGCTCATTGACGGTGCAGTGGCTCACGCCTGTAATCCCAGCACTTTGGGAGCCAAGGTGGGAGGATCCCATAAGCCCAGGAGTTTGAGACCAGCCTGGGCAATATAGTGAGACCCCCATCTGTTAAAAAAAACTGTGCTCACTAAAAGACTCCTGACATTGACTGCATCACAGGGGAGGATGTCATAGGCTTAACTTGTATATTTTGGTCTATTAAAGTAAACTTGAGGCAACTGGCAAAAAAAATTATAAATAGCTAGAAAATGTAGATTTACAGTGTGGAACTTAAGTTACTTTGAAACCATTTTCTAAAAGCAAGTCTTAAAGGGTTAGGTATGTTGTGAAATGGTGGAATTTTTGACTTCTAACAGTTGTCTCACTGTTTGGATTAAGTCATAGGGAAGATCCAGAAAGAACTCTGGAGGTTACACATGAGCAGCCTTGCTCTGGAATGGTACGAATTGGTTCCTTGTCAGAAATTTAAAATTTAAACAATTTTAAATTTTAAAAAATTATACAGAAAAGTATAGTAAATGATACAGAAATACCTATATTCCTATTACTCAGATTTTTCATTTTATAAAAAAATTGAGACAAGGTCTCACTCTGTCACTCACGCTGGAGCGCAGGGGCATGATCTCAGCTCACTGTACCTCTGCCCACAGGTTCAAGCGATTCACGTGCCTCAGCTTCCAGAGTAGCTGGGACTATAGGCACATGCCACCACACCTGGCTAATTTTTGTACCTATAGTAGAGACGAGGTTTTGCCATGTTCACCAGGCTGGTCTCGAACTCCTGAGCACAAGCAATCTGCCTACCTTGGCCTCCCAAAGTGCTGGGATTATAGGCATTAACCACTGTGCCCGGCCCAGATTTTTAATATTTACTTCTCGTCTTTTTTTCTTCATTTTAATGAAAACGCATGACAGATCTCCCACCCAGTTCCATCTCTGCTACCCTGCCTAGACTGAGACAAACCACATCATGTTGTGCACTCCTGTAGTGCATTTTTTATATGTTGATGTATGGATGTGAATATTCATTATGTATGTATAAGTGTATATATATATAATTTTATGTATCTAAAAAATTTATACAGATAATATTATGCCATGTATATTCTACATCTTAAAAAAAATAAAAAAGAGCTCATCTCAGGCTGGGTGTGATGGTTTATGACCGTAATCCTAGCACTTTGGAAGGCCGAGGTGGGTGGATCACTTGAAGTCAGGAGTTCAAGGCCAGCCTGGCCAACATGGTGAAACCCTGTCTCTACTAAAAATAGAAAAATTAGCTGGGTGTGGTGGCACACACCTGTAATCCCTGCTACTTAGGAGGCTGACGCAGGAGAATCACTAGCACCTGGGAAGCAGAGGTTGCAGTGAGCTGAGATTGCACCACTGCACCCCAGCCTATGTGATAGAGTGAGACTCCGTGTCAAAAAATAAAAATAAAAAGTAAAAAAACCTCACATTATTTGATACTTTGTGGGAGGGACATACCTTGGTAGTTCCCGCCTTACCATTTTTACTGATGTCACTCTGAAGCCACATTTTACACCATTCCATTCTCTAGTTCCTAGCAAGAATTGGGTCCAAAGTCATCCAGACTGGCTGTTGTCTAAAATTTTCATTCTTCGTCACTCAAAAGCTTAACTTTGCTGGAGCATTTTGCTGGGTTTAGGTCGTGACATAAAAGAATAGACATGGCTTTTTTGTTCCTACATAGATGGTGGATAGCATTTAGGGCACAATATCAAAACCTCTATGTTATTGTTTTTATAAATCTGTTCAATGTCTGCATTCATTTTTCTCATTTTCAGCGTTTGGGCATACTGAGGTCTTTGTATTCAATAATGGGAATTTTATTGTTAGTTGATTTTCATTAATTTCAGAATACTGCACAATCACCTAATCAGTTGTTCCACTATTTTTTTAAATGGACAATATTTATTTCCTCTGTAGTTAGGGTGATCATATGATTTACTGTCTGGAGCAGGGCACTTGAGAGTAAAGGGAGTACTGTTGCCAGTCATGCTGTTGACAGTCATGTTGGGGTAACGGTTGTAAATTGGAACTGTCCGAGGCAAAGATAGCATGCAGTCACCCTATTCATGAAGTGAGAGGCGGTGGTAGAGAATGACTGGCCATGCTCAGGTGGAACAAGGAGCCTGGATGCCGCTTCTGAACTTGCTTAGTTACGCCAGGTAATGAAGCTCCCTGCAATCTAGAACCATCATTCGGGATCATTATGAACCTCTATACCTGAGAGAATCCACGATCCAATGAATTAATCATACCTGTGCAGCCTGCACAACATTGCAGTCCATGCTTAAAGATAAAAGCACTTATAAACAGCGAGAGAAGGCAAGCATTTCTGGAAGTAGTGGCAAGCATTTTGCTGGGGTGATAATGAAAGGAAGTAATCTTTTGGTGTGCTGATTAAGATATAGAAGCTTAATAAGCCCTCTTCTCAAGGGAACTTCTTGGAATTACGGTAGCTTGGATTTCCTTATCAGAAAGCTAGAATTAATGATAAGGTAGAATTGGCACTCCAGATGTCTTCCTGTCACCTGACTTAAAGGCCTTTGTTCCCATGTGTGAGTTTTGCCCCTGGTGTACTCACCAGAAGCGTATTTGCTCAGCTGTGAAGAAGTAATTGATCAATGACCTTATTGGTTTCAGCACATAAACTATTGCAATAACAAATTTGATCTTGAGGGAAATTTGCTAATCTGAGTTACAGGATATTAGTGGTTTATTGGCATAGTGCTTTTTTTTTTTTTTTTTTTTTTTTCCATCTAATTGAGACAGAATCTGGCTCTGTTTCCCAGGCTACATTGCAGTGGTGTGATCATGGTTCACTGCAACCTCTGCCTCCTGGGCTCAAGCCATCCTTCCACCTTAGCCTCCTGAGTAGCTGGGACTACAGTCATGTACCACCACGCCTGGCTAATTTTTATTTTTTTTAAGACAGTGTCTCCCTCTGTTGCCCAAGCTGGAGGGCAGTGGTATGATCACGGCTCACTGCAGCCTCGAGCTCCTGGGCTCAAGCAAGCCTCCCACTTCAGCTTCCCAAGTAGCTGGGACCACAGGTGCATGCCACCACACCCAGCTAAGTTTTGTATTTTTGGGGGGTAGAGATGGGGCCACACTATGTTGCTCAGGCTGACCGGCTTTTTTATTGTTTGTAGATACAGGATTTGCCATGTCGTTCAGGCTGGTCTCAAACTTCTGAGTTCAAGCAATCCACCTGCTTGGCCTCCCAAGGTGCTGGGATTACAGATGTAAGCCACTGCATCTGGCCAGCATAGTGCTTTTGATTCTTAAGTAGCTTTCTTCATATTGCTGTGTTTTCTTTCTTCAGCTCAGTTAATTTATTCATTCACCTAGTGTTCATTGAGCATGTATTAGGTGGTGATCTACTAGGCACTGGCAATTTCATGGTGAACAAGGTAGGTGATGTCCTTGCTATATAGAGCCTATTTATAAAGATGCTAAGTGGGGGGATGTTGCGCAGTAATAGTTGAGCAACTAGGCGGACTGAGTTATTTCAGAGAGGGATGAATACTGACTACAAAACAAGCCAAGGTGGTGGCGAGTGACTGAGGTGGGAGTGATGGCTGTTTAGATGCGAGTGGTCAGAGAATGCCGCTCTGAGGAGGTGACAGTTGAATTGAGACCTAAATAATAAGAAGCCAGAGAGTTAAGAGTGAAGAGGGGTCCCAGCAGTGTCATAGCAAGTACAAAAGTCCTGAGGCCTCAGTGAGCATGGCACTTAGGAGAATGTAAAAGAAAGCTAATGTGGCTAAAGCATTGTTAGGGATAGGGAGTGTCAGGGGTGTGGTGAGAGATGAAGTTGGAAAAGCAGGCAGGGGCCAGGTCATACTGGATATAGAGGCCATGATGACAGCTTTGGATTTTATTTCTCAGCAGGAAGCTTTATGCCCAGAGTGTACCACAGTGTGATTGACATTTTTCAGAGACTCCTCTCCCTTTAAGGAGATGTTCTTTATCCGGTTGAGGAAGTTCCCCTGTGTTCCTAGTTTGCAGGAAGCCATTACTTTTTCATATATATATATATATGTATATTTTTTTAACTACATTTTCTCTCTTCTCTGCATGCTTGGGGGTATTCTATCCTCTGAGACCTCTCTGTTCAGTCTGTTCAGTTTTCCTCGATCTTCAGACTCAATAATTTCTATAAATCTAACATCAAGTTCACTAATTCTTCTGTCCTTCTGCCATCTGAAATCTGCTGCTGAGGCTCTCTAGTGAATTTTAATTTTAGTTGCTCTAACAACTAAATTCCATTTTGTTTTATATTTCCGGTCTCTTATTTTCTCAATTCATTGAGTCAGTTTCCTGACATGGTCCTTTAGTTCTTTAAAGTTAGTTTTATTCGTTCTCTTAACTTATTTATAGTAACTGTTTTGAAATCTTCATCTGCTAAATGTAGCACCTGGGAATACTCAGAGACCATTTGCATTGACCACTAGAAATTTCTTTCCCCCGAGTATGGGTCCTGCTTTCTTTTATCTTTGCTATCTTGTGCATTTTTGTTGACTACCATATATTTTAGGTAATGTATTGATGCGGTTCTGGATTCTTACATTTTATTTTCTCAAGTGGATGGTGATTGTTTTATTTGCTCATTTGTTTAAGTAATTGGACTGGACTAAATCTCAAGTCTGTCTTTCCTGCTGTATCTGACTCTGAATATCTCTATACTTCGGTTTTGCTTTGGTTTTATTTTGAACTGGTTTTATTTCAGTTTTATTTCCTAGAATGGTTGCCCCTGTGTCTGCATAGCATAGTGTTCAAAGATTGGTCAGAGGCTGTAGTGAAACACCTCGAGCCGCTAGGGCTCGCTTCTCTGCTGAGGAGCTGCCGGAGCTCATGGTACTGCAAGCTGTTTTTGCATGCGCACCAGCTGTTCTTTGCCCTGGTCTCCTTTTACAGCTCCTCCATGTGTGTGCACGCATGGGCTCTAATGACCAGGTATGCGTGGGTGGCGTGGGCCTGCACTGCTCACTGCTGTGCATGCTCAGAGCCTCAAGTCCACCTGGGATGTGTGAAGAGCTTTTTAAGCCCCCTACACCTGTCTCACCCTCTAGGTCTCCCTGTGAAGTCTCTGGCTGGTATGCCAGTCCATTGCTTTTCTCAGGTAGAACAGCAGCCTCAGGGATGCAGACCTCTAGCCCTCCATGCGGCTTGCCTGCCCCTGGGCTTGCTGCTGTCGCTGACAACACTCTGAATCCAATGTGTTCCTGCCAGCAGCGGCAGAGAGTTTGCTAGTTTTCAAGGCCACCCCACGCTTGTTAAATTTCTGAATTGACAGAGCTGGGGAGGAGAGAAGAGGGCAGCTCCTGGCAGGAAAGTCATGGACTTGTGCTGTTCCCACCTGAATCCAGTAGTTTTCATGAATAAACACTTCTCAGTTTGTTGAATGTCTTGGATGATTTCCAGAGCACCAACTTGGTTTTGACTCTTGACCAGCTTCCTAGCTGCTTTGTGGGGAGAGGATTTGTGACCCTTCTTACTCTGTTATGCTAGAAGTTAGACATCCCCGAGGAAGTTCTTGAATGTGCCCCCAAGTGATTCTGACTGGCAGCCAGGGTTGGGCACCAGCACACCTGGGACTCTTCCAGCTGTAAATATACACACGCAACATCAGGGCATAAGAAAGTTTTTGCCATATTGAGTTTCTAAAATAAAAAGACTTGAATGTGTCGGGTATTAGAACTAAGAACCTAATTTTAAAACAGGACCTAATTGAGGGTCTAGAATATAGATTTAGCCTCTGCCAGATTGGCCAGCAGCCATTCTTGTTGATATGTTAAAGTTGGCTGATTTAGGCCTTGGACTTGGTGTGGTATTACTTTGTGTTCAGCTTAGTTGGCTAGCATCCATTTCCTGAAACAGACTCCTAATCTAATTTTTCCAGGTTTGGAAAGCTTCTTAAGCAGTACATGTGCTGTGCTCAGAGGTTGTCTGGAATCTATGTTTGATGTATTCTTAACTCTGAAGGGATATTATTCATGGCTGACATATTAGAGGTGACTAAATTGAGAACATTGGGTTATTACAGAACATTAACTGATCTTTTTGTGCTGCTTCAGAAAGATTACTAATCAGGTTTTGGGGATGTAATTGTCCAGTTTTAGACCCGTTGTACAGTGGATATAGTGGATAAAGTTGCATTGGACCCTGAAACCAGTAGTGGGCAAGAATAGCATAAAAAAGAGACTGATAGATCAGCCTTACCTAATAGGATGCAAATGCATAGAAATCTTAAATAAAATACCAATGAACTAAATCTTTAGAGCAGTGTTAACATTTTTGGTATACTTTCTTTCATTTTTCTGGACTAGTGGTTCTGAACATATGATCCAAGGACCTGTGGGGATCCCTAGACTCTTTCAGGAGGTTCATGAAGTGAAGACCATTTTTATAATGGCCTTTTCCACTCTCATAAGAAAGAGCAGAAGCAGATGAGAACTCAGCTGTATTCTATTCAGGCAGGCATTAAAGAGATTTGAGCAAAAGTCACCCTTTTCACTAAATTTTTTTAAAGAAAACAGCTATTTTTAATAAAATGTGTTATTTGTACTAATGTGATAGATTTTTAGAAAGTTCCATAAAAGTTCCGTGAAATTTAAACACATCTTTTAAAGCTTTATTGGTTTTAATTTGCAATGTGGTAAATGTTGATTGATATAATTCACATAAATAAAAGGTCTTTGGGGTTGTCTAATTTTGAAGAGTGTGAAGGGGTTCGGAGACCAAAAAGTGTGAGAACTACCTTATAGATAGAGAGATGATTGATAGATAGATAGATAATGCAATATATACTAATATAGAGTATATACCAATATGATACAATATGTAGTATATAATTATATGGTATTATATATACAAATATATATATGGTATATATTATGTATATAATAAACTAAAGAAAAAATCAAGCTTTTAAATAAAGTCAATTTTATTCAGAAGTCTTGCTAAGGACTGTTGACCAAGGCTGATAGCCCAGGAGCAGTCCTTTGGAGAGATCTTGTGAGATGGCTCTGGCATAGTGTTTCAGCCACTGCTTATATGTGGGTAGTGTGGGTCCATTCCAGGTAAAATCATATTGCACTTGCTCAGAAAGTTCCATAAAAGTGGAATCACAAAGTTTGGGTTTCTCGTTATTGCTGCAGGAACATACTTACTAACCATATAAGGTGTTATCTTACATGGTTACTATATAACCAGAGGACACCTGGTTATAGCTGCAGGAGCATACATACCAACCCCATAAGGTATTATCTTATGTGCAGAAAAAAGGCAAGGACTAGGGTCACTTATCTTTTAAGAAACATCATGACTCAGGCAAGAGATGTGGCGGGCCACGTGGTCTACGCTGTTTTGTCTTCAAAGCATTCTTCCAGGGAGCATTTTGTCATAAACTCAGGGGTTCAAGTAGAAATGGCAAACATGGCTTCTTACATTTGCTGCTTTATCTCACAGTACTATATATCTGTCTCACTCAAAATGGGATTGACCTCATACTGCACATACTGTGTAACATACATTTTTTGCTTAATATATCGCAAATGTTTCCCATACATGAATTGTAGTGGGTCCATAATATTCCATTTTACAATTACCATAATTAGCTTAATCTTATAACTAATGGATAATGATATAGCAAATTTTGTGCATATTATTGCTCAATTTTATATAAATATATATTTATATATATATAAATATATAAAATATATAAATATATTATTTATATAAAATTATGTATATTTTTATATATAAATAAATATATATATTAGTTTAAGAGGATTTGCCTTAGTTCACTGACATTGTTATTTATCGCTTGGCTATCTATCTGTAAGGCAATGGCATTTAGGGGGGAAAAAAGACTAAAATATAATTCCTGCTGTGCAGAAAAGAGTTAACATGGCAAATCTGAGACTGCTAATTATCAGAAAGCCTGGCTTGAAAGGCTGGTCCTCAGCTGGCCTCAGGGAGCTTGGCTGGTAAACCCTGATAAAAACCTTTTCCTACATGAGAAGAGTGGCTCATTGTGCCTAAATTATTTGTACAAGTTGTGTGGTTATGCTGAACACCTGGTTTCTTTATTGGAGTCTGAAATGTTGGTATATGCTGGGCAGCGGGTACCTGCATGACCAGCCCCAGTAATGGCCTTTGATATTCAGTCTCCGGAGAGCATCCCTGGTAGACAACACATTGCACATGTCAGCACTCACTGCTAGGGGAAACACGTGTGTCCTGTGTCACTGTGTACCTGGTTTCTTCCAGACTTCATGTGCCTTTTCTCTGTGCTGATGCACCTCAATGCTGAGACCTGTGAGTCCTTCAAGTGAATCACCGAACCTGCTGATTGTCTTAGGAACTCCTGACAAACCTGCTGTCAAGGAACTCACAGCTGAGGAGGAAAAAAGAGATCTGTGTGTAATTACAGTACAGTTTGGATTGCTATAAAATAGTGTAGTTAACAAGGTAAAAAGGAGCTAAAGAGAGGATACTGGTCAGAGAGAGCTTCACAGGAAGACAATGAAAGGATATTTTGAAGGATGCGTAGAAATTTTTCCAATGAAGAAAAAGAAGATGGGTCTGCTAGGCAGACAGTGTGAGCCTAGAGCAATGAAACTCGTAGTGTAGTGGCTTGGAGCACTCAGAGCAGCTTGGTAATACTGAAGCAAGAAGGATCCTGGGCAGCGTGAGGCGATCATGTTGGAGAGTTAAGCAGGGAGTCATTGAAGGGTTTCCAGTCAGAAATACAGGTATTGATCGACTTACGACCTATGCAACTTAACGACCGTTCGACTTTACAACCACAATCGCTAGCCATGACTGCTCCACATCTGGCAGCGCAAACGTTGCCCAGCTGGGCGTACGACAGTGCGGACCAGCTTCCAGCAGCACTACCATCTCCGCGTGCACCATTTCAACTGTACATATAGCCTACTCAGCTTACGACCAAATCGTGTTACGACCAGTCTGCTGGTCCCAATCGTGGTCGTAAGTCGAGCACTAGCTGTATAAGGTACAGAGAATAATGAAGGGGAAAATGAAAAGACCTGGATAGCAGTTATGTGCTCCTGGTCAGGAGATGAATTAGAAAAAGGAGGGCTGATGCTGGGATCTGTGTAAAGAAGAGAGGATAAATGAGCATTAACATAAGCAAATTTGAGATTTCAGAGTCTATCTATTTATTTTTAATTAATGGTTTTTTCTAAGACAGAGTCTTGCTCTGTTACCCGGGCTGCAGTCCAGAGATGCAATCTCAGCTCATTGTAACCTCTGCCTCCTGGGTTCAAGGAATTTTTCTGCCTCAGCCTCCCAAGTAGCTAGGATTATAGGCGCACATCACCACACCTGGCTAATTTTTGTAGTTTTAGTCAAGATGGGGTTTTACTGTGTTGGCCAGGCTGGTCTCGAACTCTTGGCTTCAAATAATCTTCCTATCTTGGCCTCCTAAAGTGCTGGAATTACAGACATGAGCCACCACACCCAGCCAGCTTCACTACTTCTAGTTCTTCTGCACTTGCATCATAAAATGCAAATGTCAGTTTTTCAAAACTGATAGCTAACAATTTTGAAAAGATAATGGCTATCTTTTCAGTTGTAAAACATTTTTATTATTAGGTTATAAACAGGAATTAGAATGATTAATTCAGTGAAAAATTTAACATTCTCTCTCTTTCTGATCACTTTTGTCTGTACATCAACCTTTAGCAGTTGTCTTCTTAGGAACCCATCCAGTAAATCTTGTTGTACAAATACACAGTCGACAAAAGACTACTGTTACATATCCTCTTAGTAAGGCAATGTTCTGGGCTCCTATGTCACACATTGTGAAGTCCTTTCAGTTGAATGACCAACTGGATGAACATGCTGTATTTTATTTTTACCCTTAATAATTGTTATTCATTAATTCTTTTTTGTTTTGCTTTTTTTTAAAAAAAAAAAACCTGCTTTAAAATAATTATAAAACCCATTTAAAAATAGTTATAGAAATAGAGGAAGCTGCAAAGACAGAGAGATACAGTGCAACCTTCACCAATCTTTCCCTGACAGTTACTTCTTGGGATAAGTTATGTATGTGTAATGTACAATATGAAAATCAGGAAATTGACGTTGGTATTATGAATGTGGATAGTTCTACGTCCTTTTATCATGTCTAGATTCTTATAACCACCACTATAGAACAATTCTATCACCACAAAGATCTCCCTTGTGTTGATAGTCACACCAACCCCCGCATCCCCCATCATCCCTAACCCCTGGTAACCTGGTCTATTATCCATCAGTATAATTTTGTCATTTTGGAAATGTTATATAAATGGAATCATACAGTATGTGAGAGATAGGAAGTTTTTATTCTACATGATGCCCACGAGGCCCATTCAAGTTGCTGGGTGTTTGGGTAGTTTGCTTTGTTATCTTGCTGAAGAGGATTCCATGGCATGGATGTCATTCTTCTATATGGCATTTAATTGGATCATATTTTAAAATCCACTCTCCCTTTTAATTGGTGTATTTAGATCATTTGTATTATTTTTCATTTTAAAATGTCTACTTTATTCCATACAGCACCTCACCAGAGATCGTTTACATCTGAGGAAGAGATGGGCCATGATATTGATCTATAGTAAAACACTCTTAAGAAATGCAGTCCAATTGTATTCATTTCCAGGCACCCCTAAACAAGTGGATCATGATGCAGAAATATAGGCATCACTACTACAGTTTACGTAAGATAAAAGGGAAGTATCAATAAACCTTAGAAAGTAATAAATTCACCTGTTTCTTAATATATGGGCGTGCACTTGTTACAAAGCCATAGTGAATGGTTTATAAAATGAGATTTTATTGTGTGTACCTCTGCTGTTTAATAGGGCATCACATTTTTACTAGGCTCTTTTGGGACTACAGCCAGTGATTAGCAGCACACAGTAGTGGTCCAGCTCTAAAGAACAATCATTAGATAGACTGGACACCCTCTCTCACATGTGCACAAATCGGCATGGAAAAGGATTAAACTTTTAGATTTGGACTTGTGTACTTATTTCCCCTTTCTAATGTATTAGAGCTGGCACGTGCTTTAATTTGCCAAAAGCAATGCTTGTATTCTGGCAGCAACATGTTACTTCTATTACATAGTAAAGTGAACACCAGAACTGCAAAGGCAGGAGGTGTTAAGTGAATTTGTATTGGGAAGAGACATCGTTAACTTAAACAACAGCAAATGAAGAGTGAATACGGAAACGCACTGTTGCCATGGATATACATGACCTCCGTAGTATTTGATATATCAAAGTTATGGTCTCCAGCCCAGAGATGGCAAGTGCTTTTCCATTCAGTCTAATACTTCTGGATTCCTACTAGAAAGGAATATATTAAGAGCATAGAAAAGTTGCTTCCTGAAAGGAAACCCCAAAGAGCAAGAGAGGAGATGTAGAAATTAGGAAGTTGGTTGTGTGTGGTGGCTACTTGGGGAGGCTGAGGTGGGCAAATTGCCTGAGCTCAGGAGTTCGAGACCAGCCTGGGCAACAAAGTGAGACCCAATCTCTATGAAAAATACAAAAATTAGCCAGGCACGGTGGTGCACACCTGTAGTCCCAGCTACTTGGGAGGCTGAGGTGGGCGAAGAATCTCTTGAGCCTGGGAGGCGGAGGTTGCAGTGAGCTGAGATTGTGCCACTACACTCTAGCCTGGGTGACAGAGCCAGACCCTGTCTCAAAAAAAAAAAAAAAAAAGAAGGAAGTTCTGTGGAGCACTCTCTAAATTGTAATTAACTACTTTTTAATGTCTTTATAGTAACACAAAACACAGTCACTTGCAGAACTGGTTGTGATTACTTAAATACCAGATACAAATATGTCCTCTACATAAGTTTCTGGAAGTTACTTATGTTTATATGAAATGAAGCTGTTAATACTTTTCTACAGCAATAGCTGAACACCAGGAAGGCCAAGACAAACACAAATTGGGAAATCGGATTTTCCCAAAACTGTAGTGTGGAAATGCTGTAAACTGTTCATTCCATGCACATGAATATGTTTCTTTGCTACAGGAAATCCAAGTGGAATAAGGAGTGGGCATGGTAAAAAGGTTTCTTGAAGGGAAGAAGGATAACACCCTGCATGCATTTAGTGTTCAGCCTCTTCTGCTGCATCACGTTTTTCTCCTGCGCTGTCTGCTGTCCACAACATTAGGTTGTGTCTCAGCAACTGCATGATGAGGGGGCTGTCTTTGCGTCTTCAGTGTATCAAGTTCTGATTGGGAGGTGTCTTTCCCAAGAGCTCTAGACGATTTACATTTAATGTGATTATTGTTATGTTAGGCTTAATCAAGTCTACAATTTTATTTTTCTTTATAGTTTGTTCCTTCTGTGTTTTAATTTTCTTTTTGCTGACTTCTTGTGTGTTCCTGAAACAGTTTTCAAAATTCAATTTTGATGTATCTGTAGTGAATTTGAGTGTATTCCTTTGTATAGATATTTGAGTGGTTGCTCTAGGTATTTCAGAAAACATATATAACTTACGTAGTCTACTGGGGTTGACGTTTCATCAGTTTAAGTGAAGTGTAGAAACTTTATTTCCTTTAAAGTCCTTTGCCCACCCCAGCTTGTTTGTTTGTTTGTTTGTTTGTTTATTGAGAGAAAGTCTCACTCTGTCACAGCTTACTGCAACCTTGACCTCCTAGGCTCAAGCACTTCTCCCACCTGAGCCCAGGAAGTATGGGACTACAGGTGCGCACCACCACACCCAGCCAGTTCTTTAATTTGTCTAAAGAGGTGGGGGTCTTGATTTGTTGCCCAACCTGGTTATAATTGTTTTCAATATTTATCTTACATTGAGAACCACATAGACAATGTTATGCTTTTTGTCTCAACCATCAAACATAATGTAGAAAACTCAAGGAGAAAAGGAATGCCTCCTTGCGTTCTTTTTTCTCTTTTTCAGTTCTTTCTTTTTGATGTTGCAGGATTCCTGCCTTTATCATTTCCTTTCTTTTTAAAGAACTCCCTTTAGCCATTCTTTTCAGATAGGTTTGCTGATAGCAAATTTCATCAGTTTTCTTTTTTATAAGAATATCTTAAATGTCCCTTTATTCCTTAAGGATAATTTTGCCAGAGATGGAATTTCAGGTTGACAATTCTTTTCTTTTAGTGCTTAAAGAATGTGCCATTTCCTTCTTGCCTCCATGATTTCTGATGAGAGGTTTGCTGTAATTTGAAATCTTTTCCACAGTAGGTAATGCGTGTTTTCCTTCTGGTTGATTTAAAGATTTTTTCTTTGTCTTTAATTTTCCTTTCTTTCTTTCTTTCTCTTTCTTTCTTTCTTTCTTTCTTTCTTTCTTTCTTTCTTTCTTTCTTTCT
>NW_022437029.1:2104420-2114543 GCF_009761245.1 Sapajus apella | reverse complement strand
TCTTTCTTTCTTTCTTTCTTTCTTTCTTTCTTTCTTTCTTTCTTTCTGTCTCTCTCTCTCTCTCTCTCTCTCTCTCTCTCTCTCTCTTTCTTTCTTTTAAGGACAGTCTTTAGTTTTCTAAAGTTCAGTTGTGGTGTTTCTTTTCATGGTTTTCTTTGGGTTTATCCATTTGGGGTTTGCTCAGCTTCTTGAATCTTTATGTAGGTTTATGTCTTTTACCAAATTCGGGAAATTCTAGCCATTATTCCTCCAAGTACAGTCATGTGTCACTTAATGATTGGGATGCGTTCTGAGAAATGCATCGTTAGGTGATTTTGTTATGTGAACATCATAGGATATACTTTCACAAACCTGGATGGTACAGCCCACTACACACCTATGTACTGCTCCTAGGCTACAAACCTACATAGCATATTACTGTACTGAATACTGTAGGCAATTGTAGCACAGTGGTAAATACTTGTGTATCTAAATATATGTAAACATAGGAGAGATAAAGTACAAATGCAGTATAAAAGAGGAAACAGTACACCTGTATAGGGCACTTACCATGAATGGAGCTTGCAGGAGTAGAAGTTGCTCTGGATGAGTCAGTGAGTGGGTGGGGAGTGAATGTGAAGGCCTAGGACATTACTGTGCACTACTGTAGCTTCAGAAACACTGAGCTTAGGATACACTAAATTTATAAAAATATTCTTTCTTCAATAATAAATTAACCTGACTGGGGGTTGTGATTCACACCTGGAATCCTAGCACTTTGGGAGGCTGAGTTGGGAGGATTACTTGAGCCCAGGAGTTCAAGACCAGCCTGAGCAATAAAGTGAGACCCTGTCTCTACAAAAAAAAAAAAAAAAAAAAAAAAAAAATACAAAAATTAGCTGAGTGTAGTGGCATGCACCTGTAGTTCCAGCTACTTTGGAGGCTGAGGTGAGAGGATCTCTTGAGCTGAGAAGGTTGAGGCTGCAGTGAGCCTTGTCAGGCCACTGCCCTCTAGCCTGGGTGGCAGAGCAAGACCCTGTCTCAAAAAATATTAATAATTCACCTTAGCTTATTATAACTTTTTAACTTTATTAAAAATATTTTAACTGACTCCTTTGTAATAAGACTAAGCTTAAAACGTAAACACATTGTATAACCATATAAAATATTTTCTTTTTTATATTCATATTCTATAAGCTTTTTTCTATTTAAAATTTATTATTTTTTTTACTTTTAAACTTTTTTTTGTTAAAAATGAATAGACATACACACTAGTCTGGACCTACAGAGGGTCAGGATCATCAGTATCACTGTCTTCCACCTCCACATCTTGTCCCACTGGAAGGTCTTCAGGGGCAGTAACATGCATGAAGCTGTCATCTCCTATGATAACAATGCCTCCTTCTGGGATACCTCCTGAAGGACCTGTCTGAGGCTGTTTTCCAGGTAACTTTTTTTCCTATGAGCAGAAGGAGTGCACTCTAAAAGAACAATAAAAAGTATAGTATAGTAAATACATAAACCAGTAACAGTTGTTTATTGTCATTATCAAGTATGTACTGTACATAATTATATGTGCTAGACTGTTACATGAGTGGCAGTGCAGTAGGTTTATTTACACCAACATCACCACATGCATGTGAGTAATGCATTGTGTTATGCTGTTACAACGGCTACAGTGTCACTAGGTGATAGGAATTTTTCAGCTCCATGATAATTTTTTTATTTTTTTGAGACAATGCTTGCTCTGATGCCAAGGCTGGTGTGCAGTGGTGCGATCATGGTACACTTTAGCATCCGCCTCCTGGGCTCCAGTGATCTTCCTGCCTCAGCTTCCTAGTAACTGGGACTACATTTACCCAGCTAATTCTTGTATTTTTTGTAGACATGAAGTTTCACTGTGTTGCTCAGGCTGGTCTTGAACTTGTGGCCTTGAGTGATCCTCCTGCCTCAAACTTCCAAAGTGCTGGGATTGCAGGTATGAGCCACTGTGCCTGGCCTCCATTATAATCTTTTAGGACCCCTGGACATATATGTGGCATGACTATACTTTTCCTACCCCACCCTCTTTCTCCATTCCTTCTGTGATGCTGATGATAGCAGTGTTAGATCTCGGATCTTTTGTTACAGTTCCAAAGGTCCCTGAGGCTCTCTTAATTTTTTCCTGAGTCTGTTTTCTCTCTTTTGCCTAGATTGAGTAATTGCTGTTGTCTTTCTTCAGGATCACTGATTCTCTCCATCTGCTCTTGAGCCCATCCATTAAGTATTTTTGTTTGAATTATTGTATTTCATATTCAGAAACTTCCATTTGTTTTTTTCATATTTTCTATTTATTTTCTTAGGGTTTCAGTTTTTAAAATTTGTTTAATGTACCCACTGAAACATTTGTATGATGGCTGCTTTAAAATCCTTACAAGGTAATTTCAACATCTGTGTCATCTTGGTGTTGGCATCTGTTCATACTTTGTTTTCATTGACGTTGAGATTTTGCTGCTTCTCAATATAGTGAGTGATTTTCAGTTGTGTCCAAGGCATCTTGGCTGTTTGTTATAAGACTGGCTTTTATTTACATTGTCTATCATAGTTGGCCTTTTTTGACATCATTTTGGGAGGGTATGGGACTATGCCACCTCATTATGCTGGTAGAAATGGGATGAAAGTTCAAAGCCTCCATCAGTTCCCAGCAAAGAGGGATTCCTCCTTCTGGCTGTGCAGGGTTGGGAGGTCAGTTTCCCGTAAGGCCTGTGCTGAGGCCACCCTTGCTGAGAGGGGAGAGGGACCCTGCTACCGCTTCCCCTGTGGCCTCCACTCACCCCTCACTGCAGGGCTTTTTACTGGTGGAGGCTAGTGAAAGTCCCATCTCCCTCAGTCAGTCTTTCCTGACCCCATCCGCGTATCATGGGTGTTAGGGGGCCTTGTAACAGTTGGGCAAGGGTGGAAGTCTAGGCTCCCTGCCTGGACATTGCTGATAGGGTGGGAGTGGGTTGTATTTCTATGGTGTAGGGCTGGAATAGAGTGGTGATTGTCTCAAGTTTTCTGTCCTGCTAGGTTGCCCCTTGCTGAGTCCTTTGCTTAGAGTTAGCAGGCTTTTCTTGGTCCTTTTTTTTGTGTTCTCCTGTTGCTGTTTTCAGGTGCTGACTTTTCTAGTTCCCAATCTAGGATCTATGAGGCAGAAAGAAAACTCAGGGAACTCACTGCTGTATTGTTTCTTGGGTCGCAGTGACTCTACCCTTTCTGCCTTCTGCTTTCCACCCTTCAGAATCTTCTTCTTTTATTTTTTGTGGTTGTTGTTGAGACCAAGTCTCACTATGTTGCCCAGGCTGGAGTGCATTGGCACAGTCTCAGTTCACTGCAGCCTCTGCCTCCTATGCTCAAGCCATCCTCCAACATCAGCCTCCTGAGTAGCTGGGACAACAGTGTCCCACCACCATGCCTGGCTAATTTTTGTATTTTTGTAGAGATGGGGTTTCCCCATGATGCTGAGGCTGGTCTTGAACTCCTGAACTCAAGTGATCCACCTGCTTCAGCTTCCAAAGTGTTGGGATTATAGGTGTGAGCCATCGTGCCTAGCCTTCTTATTTTTAATATATAATATCTGGGTTTTTAATTGTGCTTAGTAGGAAGCATAGAGAGAAGTGTGTCTATTCCATCTTGGTCTGGAACTGGAAGTCTCATCTTGAACCAGAGAAAGTTCTTCAAGGATGTCGTCATCTGAAGACTCATAGTCTTGAGATTTTGCTTTTATGATCAGTTTCACCATTATTAGAGTCTGTGGCGATACTGCTTTTCTACATTCATTTTCTGATTTGTCCTACAGTTGTAAGATGTCTTCGCTGTGACTCTTCTTCTTTTTGCCATTTTGGGTGCAAAAAGGAAAAATGTTAAATTCTCAGTTGTTTTCAGCAAAGGTTACAGAAGACTACAAAGTGGCGTTTTCAAACTTCTTTAATACCATCTTGAAAGATGATGCCAATAGTCTTAGCAACACAATAAGAAAACTAAAAGATGAAAGATGATATAATAAGTGGTGATTTATGTCACTGTGTACTGTCCTCCAGGTGATTCTATCATTCTTCCATTTTATTTAGTTTTTTTTTTTTTTAGCATGATTAGGAATGATTGATGAGTAATTATAAAATAATTCTTAGGACAATAAAATAGCAAAAAGTTTTAAGATACAGGAAAAATAGGATCACTGAGATTCTGTATCTGTACTAGTTATCTATTTATGCATAATAAATTACCACAAGTTTAGTAGTTTAAAATGACATACATTTATTATCTCTCATTTTCTGTGCGCTAGGAAATTGGGCATGGCTTAACTGAGCCCTCTGCCTAGGCTCTCAAAAGGATGCACTGAGATGTCAGTTGGACTACACTGTCATCTTGAGACATGACTCGGAAAGAATACGCTTCCAAACTTAATCTTGATTGTTGATGGAATTCGTTTCCTTTTGGCCATAGGACTGAGAACCCAGACTTCTTGTTGGCTGGTTTCTGGGAAGCAGCTCTAAGCACTTTGTTACATGGGCTTTACAGTTTAGTAGCCCAGTTCTTCAAAACCAGCTAGGAAGTCTATAGACACTACATATTATACTATATACTAATAGGTGTTATTTAAGATGGAGTCCTATGTAATATAATCCCGGAAGTGACATCTATCACCTTTGCCATAGTCTGTTCATTAGAAGCAAGTCATTGTTTCTGCCCACCCTCAAGGGACAGAGGTTATGGAAGTCTGTGAATACTAGAAGGATGAGGGTCACTGAGGTCACTGCAGAGTCCACTTGCCACAGTATCTTAAGATTTATAAACCAGTCTGATGGACTCATATGGTAAGTGTAAGGCAGAAGGAGTTATATTCTTTTTTAAAAAAATCCCAAATGTTCCCTTTATCCTTTGGAAGGTTTCGAAGAAAACTAAAAGCCATGAAATATCAGTCCTTAAAAATAGAAGATTTCAAAACGAAACGATCCCTAAATTTGGGTGCAGTGGACCTTGGTGGCATGCTGAGGGTTAAGGAGGAGTGAGATGAGATGGGAAGATAAAATGTTGATAACCTATATCCTCACCTGTCTCATCATCAGTGGACTATTGGAAGAGTCAGACAAGGGTGGAGTAGGCTGTAGCTCATGTTGTCAGTGCTGCGTCACCTGCATGAGGCAGGTTAATTTTTTTTTCTTTTTCAGTCTGAAGCATCTTCTGGTTCCCTAGGAACCACTTTCATAAAACCACAGAGGGGGTCTGTTGAGTTCCCACAGTTAAAGTGGGACTGCCACAGCCTAGAAGCAGTAGCCGGTATGTCAACTGTGATTTTGGTCTGGGTCTGCAGGGCAAGTGAGTGGACAGTTTAAACCATTCACTTGGAATGGTTTAAAAGAGAGGAATAAAGTTTGATTGAAAATAAAAAGTCCGGAAAGTAAACATAGAAGAATAATTTGAAAAGGACTTAGTAGAAGAATATTAGGAGGGGAAAGGTGGAAATGAACGAACAAGAGGAAAGTGAGAAGAGAGAAGAAAAAAGCATGAAATAGGTCATACAAGGAATAAGCAGATCTAGCTAGAGGCATGCAGTAAGAGAACACTGTTAGTAAAGCTACTCTGTAGTGTGTGACTGGTTAATTATCAGTATTCTGCTTTTTAGTTAAAGACAGTTCTATTGTAGAACTGTTTACATAGTACATTTAGCTCTATGTTTATAACAGTTATAACTACATAGTTCTACATTAGAGAACTATGTAGTTATCTTTGTAGTTCTCATGTAGAAATACATTAGAATTCTAATGCTGTGTCTTGGGAATTCTTCATAGGAAAATACAGGGCATTACGTCTTTCAGAATACAGAATGTTTTTTATTTTCCTTTTAGAATGAAATAACATCTTTATGAAGAAATATCTCCCAATAACTTTAAAGTACTTAAGGAAAATAGTTTATAACCATCTGATAATTTTTACTCCAAGCTCCTTGTGGTTGTTAAATTTTTAAAAGTCAGGTTGAATACAATCATTGTTAAAATTTTTAGAAGTAAGCTGTTATAAATACAGGGCATTATATCTTTCAGAATACAAGATTTTTTTGTGTGCTCTAATGAATGTCATCATAAGTTATTATTATTTTTGCTTATTTTACTGTGATAAGGGAGTTTGGGACGTCATGATAAACTTACTAAAAAGAGATTGCCCTTTCACAAGGGACATTAAGGACAATGATTACATCTATTTAGATTTGGGAGGCTGAGGTGTGCAGATCACTTGAGGTCAGGACTCAGGACCAGCCTGGGCAACACAGTCAAACCCCAACTCTACTAAAATAAAAAAAATTCGCCGAATGTGCACCTGTAATCCCAGTTCTTTGGGAGGCTGAGGCAGGAGAATCGCTTGAACCCAGGAGGTAGAGGTTGCAGTGAGCTGAGGTTTTGCCATTGCACTCCAGCCTGGGCCACAGAGCCAGAGCCAGACACTGTCTCCAAAAAAAAAAAAAAAAAAAAAAAAAAGTATGTTACAGGTACATGCAGCATCGTTTGTTTTAAGGTGTTATGTTTATTAGGTCAGGCGATAGATTTTAACTTATTAAATCTCTACCTGGAAGTTTGTTTTGAATGACACTGTTAATGATTATATTACTTAGCCGACAACTTAGAGAAATAGTGATTGCGTTCCAGAAAATATATCAACCATAGCCGATTTGGTATTCACTGGTCACTGTTTTGCAAGTATACTGAAAACATCTTGTAAGGGAACAAATGAATTGTATTTGTTATTTTAATTTAAATAAAGCGCATGATCCTGTATATCTGTAAACCCCATTTTCCCTTTAGAAGGTTGCAGCTATTTTCAGAATCCATGTGTATGTGTTGAATCCTGACTGGAGTACTCCAAAAACAGAATAATCTTGATGACACAATGTAAGAGACGTTTGAAATTGGTGTTCACTGGATACTTGGAAACTCCTCTCTGCCTCAAGTTAATCTTCAGGGTTATGGCTCTAAACATTTTAATGCCTCCTGTCCCTGGATCCCTTAACCTATGGGCCAGAAGAAAGGAGAGGAGAAGGAACTGGTGGACCAGAACTACATAAACTTCTAGGCTGCTCGAGTCTGGAACTACCCTGAGGACAACGCTGGCTACCTCTGGGCTTCTCAGCTCGTCAGCATCATCTGGGGGCTTGTTAGAAATTCTCAGGCCCCACCTCAGACCTATGGAATCAGGATCCCTGGAAGTGGAGTCCAGAATTCTGTGTTTTAGTGAGCCCTTTTAGGTGGTTCTTATGCTTGATAAATTCGAGAAACAATGAGATACCTGCTATCATTTCTAAGTTTTAGCTAGCCATTCTAATTAGAATTGTTTCCGCCTATTTGGACTCCTGTCCTTTTGACTTTTCTAGGCTTTAGTTCTCCTAAACCACCCTCTGTCCAGTTCTTTTATTTTTTTCCTTTATGCTTAAGAGGTTTGTAAGTGGGAAATTTTCTGCAATTTCATCTAGGCCATCTTCTTTCTAATTTAAAATGGTTGTATAAGAGTGATGCATGTGAAATCTTTAAAAAGTGAAATAAAATATTTTTCAAAGGCAGTGGCTTCCTGAAAAGTAAAGTTTGTTAAATTTTGGAATCTTACTAAAAAAGTTCCTCATTCATATTAAACAAAATTGAATCTGTGGAAAAAGTTCAGTGAGGTACTGAGGGTTGAACAAGGTGACTACTTTTTTTTTCTTTTAAGAAACAGAGTCTTGCTCTGTCACCTAGGCTGGAGTGCAATGGTGCATTCGCCACTCACTGGAGCCGCAAACGCCCGGGCTTAAGGGATACTCCCACTTCAGCCTCCAGAGTAGCTGGGGCTACAAGCATGTAGTATCACACTGGCTATGTCTTAAAATTTTTTTTGTAGAGACAAGGTCTCCCTGTTTTGCCCAGGCTGGTCTTAAACTCTTGGGTTCAAGTGATCCTCCTGCTCTGGCCTCCCAAAGTGCTGGGATTTCAGGTGTGACTCACCGTGCCCAGTCCAGAGGACTTCTCAACAATTTTTTCAGTGCCATAATTGTATTGTCTAATAAATATTAAAATGTTTTAAATTAAGAAATAAAGAGTAGGTTTAACTTTTGGTAGTTTTTACTTCAATACAAAAAGCCAGTTTTTATGTTTTTATTTTTTTTTCCATTTATTTTATTGCATTTTAGGTTTTGGGGTACATGTGAAGAACATGCAAGATTGTTGCATAGGTACACACGTGGCAGTGTGATTTGCTGCCTTCCTCCCCATTACCTACATCTGGCATCTCTCCCCTTGCTGTCTCTCCCCAACTCCCCACCCCCCACCGTCCCTCCCCTATTTCCCCCCAACTGACCCCAGTGTGTAGTGCTCCCCTCCCTGTGTCCATGTGTTCTCATTGTTCAACACCCGCCTATGAGTGAGAACATGCGATGTTTGATCCTCTGCTCTTGTGTCAGTTTGCTGAGAACGATGGTTTCCAGGTTCATCCGTGTCCTTACAAAGGACACAGACTCATCGTTTTTGATGGTGGCATAATATTCCATGGTGTATATGTGCCACATGTTTCCTGTCCAGTCTATCATCGATGGGCATTTGGGTTGGTTCCAGGTCTTTGCTATTGTAAACAGTGCTGCAATGAACATTTGTGTGCACGTGTCCTTATAGTAGAACGATTTATATATAATCCTTTGGATATATACCCAGTAATGGGATTGCTGGGTCAAATGGAATTTCTATTTCTAGGTCCTTGAGGAATCGCCACACTGTCTTCCACAATGGTTGAACTAATTTACACTCCCACCAACAGTGTAAAAGTGTTCCTATTTCTCCACATCCTTTCCAGCATCTGTTGTCTCCAGATTTTTTAATGATCGCCATTCTAACTGGCGTGAGATGGTATCTCAATGTAGTTTTGATTTGCATTTCTCTGATGACCAGTGATGATGAGCATTTTTTCATGTTTGTTGGCCTCATGTATGTCTTCTTTTGTAAAGTATCTGTTCATATCCTTTGCCTACTTTTGAATGGGCTTGTTTGTTTTTTTTCTTGTAAATCTGTTTTAATTCTTTGTAAATTCTGGATATCAGCCCTTTGTCAGATGGGTAAACTGCAAAAATTTTTTCTCATTCTGTTGGTTGCCGATTCACTCTAATGACTGTTTCTTTTGCTGTGCAGAAGCTTTGGAGTTTGATTAGGTCCCATTTGTCTATTTTGGCTTTTGTTGTCAATGCTTTTGGTGTTTTGGTTATGAAGTCCTTGCCTACGCCTATGTCCTGAATGGTTTTGTCTAGATTTTCTTCTAGGGTTTTTATGGTGTTAGGTCTTATGTTTAAGTCTTTAATCCATCTGGAGTTAATTTTAGTGTAAGGTGTCAGGAAGGGGTCCAGTTTCTGCTTTTTGCACATGGCTAGCCAGTTTTCCCAAAACCATTGATTAAACAGGGAATCCTTTCCCCAGTGCTTGTTTTTGTCTGGTTTGTCAAAGATCAGATGGTTGTAGATATGTTGTGTTGCCTCCGAGACCTTAGGTCAGAATTTAGTAGTATCTTATACATCTTGCTGGTAAGAAGTTACTATTGTTTAAAAAATAAAGTTCTCTGTTCTGTTTTGATTCATCACACATTAGATGTGACTTATTGGTGCCTTTTTGTTTGTGTTAATCATTCGGCTATGCTGTTGAACAATTTCATATGAAATTACCATTTTTGCCAGAAAGGATCAAATATCAGCAGTTTTATATGGTTCAGTCTCGTAAGTCTTTGAAAGCCCAAAAAACTGAACTAAATATTTGAGTTGAAGAATCAAAGGGGTTTCTCTGGAAATTTTGTTTTAGAATCTTAGGTTTACAAAACATGATTTGTGCAAAACATAATTTGAATTTTCATGGTCTGGCTGGACATATAATTTTCTTTCTTTCTTTCTTGTCTTTTCTTTCTTTTTCTTTTATTTCTTTCTTTTTATTTCTTTCCTTTCTTTCTTTCTTTGCTTTCTTTCTCTTTCTTTTTTATTTCTTTTTCTTCTCTTTCTTTTTCTTTCATGGTCTGGCTGGACATATAATTTTCCTTCCTTCCTTCCTTCCTTCCTTCCTTCCTTCCTTCCTTCCTTCCTTCCTTCCTTCCTTCCCTCCCTCCCTCCCTCCCTCCCTCCCTCCCTCCCTCC
>NW_022437029.1:1914906-2104320 GCF_009761245.1 Sapajus apella | reverse complement strand
CTCTCTCTCTCTCTCTCTCTCTCTCTCTCTCTCTCTCTCTCTCTCCCTCCCTCCCTCCCTCCCTCTCCCTCTCTTCCTTCCTGCCTTCCTGCCTTCCTTCCTCTTTCTTTCTTTTCTTTTTTCTTTTCTTTTCTTTGAGTTTTCACTTTTGTTGACCAGGCTGGAGTACAAATGGCGTGATCTCAGCTCACTGCAACCTCCGCCTCCTAGTTTCAAGCGATTCTCCTGTCTCAGCCTCCTGAGTAGCTGAGATGACAGGCGTGCACCACCACACCCGGCTAATTTTTGTATTTTTAGTAGAGACGGTGTTTCTCCGTGTTGGTCAGGCTGGTCTCAAACTCCTGACCTCAGGTGATTCGCCTGCTTTGCCCTCCCAAAGTGCTGGGATTACAGGTTTTAGACACCACGCCTGGCCCATAATTTTCTACAATTAAAAAAGTTAGATTTTGTCTACAACAAAAACGAAACAATAAACAAAACTGGGTACTTCCCAGTAAGATGGTAGTATGAGAGTTCCCTCAGTTTCCCACCATGACCCCCCACAGAAACCAGTTGAAATGATTCAAAGAAAGGCAAAAATTATAATTTTGCTACTAATTTTGACAATAGGGAATTGTCAAACATATATCATTAATTTGGAGGAATTTTTTCTTCTGTTATGTTAAAGTAAACTGAATGCTGGAAGCAGATAAATAACTCTCTTCTTCAAGAGAGCTGTATAGTATTAGCTGTTTAGTATTATGGGAAATACAAATGGAGAAAATTCTAGGGAAAATTCTAGAAAACTGAGTTGGCTTTCTAGATGGAATATAAGTTGCGCTTTTGTTGTGGATAACTTTTTTAATATGACAGAATGGAGTCAGCAACCAAGGACGGATGTGAGAGAGATCGTAAATGGCCCCCCCGGAGCCTTTTCATAGCTGTAGGCCTTGGACTAAGAACAGCAATAGCATCTGGGCTAGAAACTAAATACCTGTGGCATAATCCAATAGTCCATGGGCCTCCAGGGATCTTTTATAAGCTAACTTTCCAAAAGCATGGACAGTTCCCCTCAAAGCAGGGAAGCATTTTAGAATTAGGGGTCGGGTATTTCTCTATGGTACTGGTTATTCTTCCTACTTGGTGAAGCTGGCCTCTAGGAGGGTAATTTCAAAACATAACAGGAAGATGCATGTGGAGATGGAGACCGCCCTCAGACTCCTCTTTCTTTCTACCACTCAGGAGCTGATGAAAGACTTAGCCTATATCTGCCATTCAGTCTCCTGGTTACTTTAAAGAATCTTCGTATTCAAAAAATGATAAAATGAAGAGTTGCAAGGATAGTACAAATAACTAACTTCTCTACACATTTCACCTATTGTGAACATTTTGCCTCTATCATCTTTCTTTCTACAGGTATTTGCTTCTTTTCAGAACTATTTCAGAGTAAATTGCAGAAATCATGCCTCTTTACCCCTAAATAATTTTATGTTTATTTCCTAAGAACCAAGACATTCTCTTACCACAGTTCAAGTGTCAAATTCTGGAAATTTGATGCTGGCACAATCATACCCATTCTGTAGTCTGTGTTCTGTTATTTTTCCAGTGATGTTCTTCTCAACAGTGTTTATTTCTTCAGGTTCAGGATCCAGTCCAGGACAGTGGTTTGCATTTAGTCTTTCTTACTGTCGGTCATTTCCTAGGCCTTTGTCTTTGATGACCCTGATATGTCTTAAAGTAGAAGCCATTTGTTTTATGCATAATTCCCCAGTTTGGATGTGTCCAGTGTTTCCCTGAGATTGGAATCAGATTATGCATTTTTGGCAGGAATTCCACATAATGAGGGGTGTCCTCTGGGCTTCACTTCATAAGGCATATGATCTCCATCCTATTATTGCCAACTTGAACTTTGATCACTTGATGAAGGTGGTGTCAGCTAGGTTTTTCCACTGTGAAATTATCATTTCCCTCTTTGTAAAGTAATGAGTACTTTGTGGGGAGGTATTTTGAGATGATATAAATACTATCCTGTTTCTCATCAGATTTCAACCTGTTAGTTTTAGCATGCATTTTTGATGTTTGCCTGAATCAGTTATTGCTATGATGATTGCAAAATGGTGGTTTTTCCGTTATTTCTTCTACATTTAGTAATTGTCCTTCTTCTTCTTCTGTTTCTTTTTTTTATTTTATTTTTGAGATGAAGTCTCCCTCTGTCACCCAGGCTGGAGTGTAGTGGCATGATCTCGGCTCACTGCAACCTCTGCCTCCTGGGTGGAAATGATTCTCCTGCCTCAGCTTCCTGAGTAGCTGGGATTACAGGTGCATGCCACCATGCCAGGCTAATTTTTGTATTTTTAGTAGAGATGGTGTTTCCCTATGTTGGTCAGGCTGGTCTTGAACTACTGACTTCATGATCCACCCACTTCAGCCTTCCAAAGTGATGGGATTACAGGCATTAGCCACTACGCCCTGCTTCTTCTTCTGTTTCTTACAGAAGAAGGCCAATTTGTTTATTTGTCCATTTTTATTTGTTAATTGTTGATATAGACTCATGGATTCTTATTTTATTCAATGGGTTATAATCCATTACCATCAATATTTATTTTGATACTTAAATTGTTCTGCATTTGGCCAGTGGGGGTATCTTCACTGCCCTCCTGTGCCCTTTGGAGAAGTCCTGTCATTTTTTTCTTTTGATAATACTTTCTTGCTGACAGAAGAATATTCCAGGCTTATCTTGAAGTTATTTCTCCAAAGAGTTCTTTAAAAACTTTTTTTTAATAGAGGTGGGGTCTTGCTATGTTACCCAGACTAGTCTCAAACACCTCGGTTTCCCGAAGTGCTGAGATTACAGGCATGAGCTACCATGCCCGGCCTCCAACAAGCTCTAGTTTATTTTAGTGGAAAATAGTGTTGAGAAACCAGTATCTAGGCACTGCATAAGTCTTAAGGGTAGGATTCTAATGTTCACATAGGGAAGAACTCAAAGATATGTTTTTGGACACACGCTATGTTTGGACACTGTGTTTATATTGATCTGCCCTTGTCCACACTGTCTGGACTGGCAGTTAAGCTTTTTAGTTTAACTTTTAGTTTTTGCAACCATATAGGATATTCTGATATCAGAGCAAGTTCCCCCATATTATCTTCTAGATTTTTCTTGGCCCTATAAAAACATTCTTCTTTTAGATAAGTATTAGAATTATACATCCAGTTCAAAAAAAATGTTATTTTGAAAGATAATGAATTGAATTTCTTTTGCTTAGGGTAGAATTCATCTTTGCGTAAGATTGAGCCTTCCTGTTTAGGAATAAGAGATGATTTTATTTATTTTTTTAATAGATGTCAGTAAAAGGCTTGTACTTTTCTTCACATAAATCTTATGTCTCTTATAACTGTTTAGTATAATTGTTTATAGTTTTGTGTTTGGGAATAGTATCTCTTTAACATTTCTTATATTATGAATTTACACATTCAGAAAATGCCTAAACCATGAATGCATACCACTGAATTTCCCTAAACTATCACGCAGATCAAGAAATAGAACCTAGCTGGCACCCTGGAGCTCCCTTTATGCCCTTTCCCTATCACAGCCTTCTCTGCCCTTCCTCTTCTCCTTTCCTTCCGAGCAAATTAAGGCAAATACGGTGACATAGATGCTTTTGTTATTCCATGTAGTGAACCATGGCAGTTAAGCCAGAGAGATTTTTTTTCTGCCGTGGAATCTAAAGAGGTGTTTACTGTGAGGACCTTTATGTAAGGCCCAAGGAACAGTATGATTGAGTATTATTAAGACTGCAGGCTCATTTTTTGTAAGTCTGTTTTTTACTGCTTCTATCCATGATTAAAGCAGAAATTATAATGTTAAATTAAAAATAGCTTTTCTGGCTGGGCACAGAGGCTCATGCCTGTAATCGCAGTACTTTCAGAGGCCGAGGCTGGCGGATTACCTGAGGTCAGGAGTTCGGGACCAGCCTGACTAACATGGCAAAACCCCGTCTCTACTGAAAATACAAACATTATCTGGGTGTGGTGGCACACATCTGTAATCCCAGCTACTCCAGAGGCTTGAGGCTGGAGAATCTTCTGAACCTGGGAGGTGGTGATTGCAGCATCGATCTGAGATCTTGCTACTGCACTCGAGCCTGTGTGACAGAGTGAGACTCTGTCTCAAAAAATTTGTTTAGGTGTCAAAATAGTAGCTTTAGATTATTTAGCTTACTATGGAAGTTGGAAGCACTGTTGCAGTTCATCTTAATTTAATGAGGTTGCAGACATTCCTGCAGCCTCCACTACTATTCAGTACCTCTGAGCAAGTACATGAATAGCCTCTTCTCTTCCACCATCTCTTAAGTGTTGGTTTCTAGTTTTGTCCTTGGGCCTCTTCTACTGTGTACTTTGTCTCCGTTCTGTCTCATTTCTCCTCATTGTTTCAACGCCTACATTTATCCTCATCAAAGCCCACTTTTATTTCCTAGACCAGGTCTTTTTGATCTGTGATTCTCTCAAATTATTAAAATGAATGACTTTTTTTTTTTGGAGACGGAGTTTCGCTCTTGTTACCCAGGCTGGAGTGCAATGGCGCGATCTCGGCTCACCGCAACCTCCGCCTCCTGGGTTCAAGCAATTCTCCTGCCTCAGCCTCCTGAGTAGCTGGGACTACAGGCACGCGCCACCATGCCCAGCTAATTTTTTTGTAGTTTTAGTAGAGACGGGGTTTCACCATGTTGACCAGGATGGTCTCGATCTCTTGACCTCGTGATCCACCCGCCTCGGCCCCCCAAAGTGCTGGGATTACAGGCTTGAGCCACCACGCCCGGCTGTCTTTTTTTTTTTTTTTTAGATGGAGTCTCACTCTGTTGCCAGGCTGGAGTGCAGTGGCGTGATCTCGGCTCACTGCAGTCTCTGCCTCCTGGGTTCAAGTGTTTCCCCTGCCTTAGCCTCTGGAGTTGCTGGGATTACAGAAGCTCACCACACCTGGCTAATTTTGTATTTTTAGTAGAGACAGGGTGTCTCCATGTTGGTCAGGCTGGTCTCGAACTCCCGACTTCAGGTGATCCGCCTGCCTTGGCCTCCCAAAGTGCTGGAATTACAGGCGTGAGCCACTTCACTCAGCCTATGAATGACTTTTGACTAGGGCCATTGTACTTCTGGCTCACTGGATTTTTATTTCATTATTTTTTGAGAGAAGGTCTTACTCTGTTGCCCACGCTGGGATGCAGTTTGTGATCATAGCTCACTGAAGCCTCCAACACTTGGGCTCAAGCAATCCTCCCACCTCAGCCTCCTGAGTAGCTATAGTCATAGGCGCACACCATCATGCCTAGCTAATTTTTTAATTTTTATTTTTGGTAGAAATGGGGTCTTGCTGTGTTGCATAGGCTGGTCTTGAACTCCTGGGTTCAAGCTATACTCCAGTATTCCACCTTGGCCTTCTAGAGTACTGGGATCACAGGTGTGAGCCACCACATCTGCCACTTGCTGGGTTTTTAGAGATCAGAAATTTGACCAAAGTCTGGCCTAGGGAAACCTTTGAGAACTAGGAAGTACAGAGGAAAATTTTGGTCTATGGAAATTAATGATTATGCTATAAAATATGTTATATTCATTTTATTATTATACATATTACCATCAGTTTCTGTTTCATCTCTCTAATTGATATGAATACAGTCTTTATAGTTGTTTGTGCCCTTTGACAGATCATGTTAGTATGATGCTTTGAAGTGTTTATTCTAAAACCTTTTATCATTTCATCCATCTTTAATTATATGAAGTACTGGAGAGTGCTCACATTTTTACAAATAAGAGCATAATAATAATAAGCATTAAAAGCATTCTTACAAATAATAAGAGCATATAAGCTTTGTTATATAACAAGTCAGAGCTCCTTTTTATCTTCAGTTCTGTATCAATGAATAAATTTTTTTTCTGAAAAACTCAAATTAAAACATTGTAATTTTACAGTTCTGTTTAGATTATGTTGTTCATTTTGTTTTAAGACATATACTATAACTGTTTTGGTTTTGCTTCTAGAAAAACTGATTGCTTATCAACGAGAATTTCTTGCTTTGAAAGAACGTCTTCGAATAGCTGAACATAGAATCTCACAGCGCTCTTCTGAATTAAATACCATTGTACAACAGTTCAAGCGTGTAGGAGCAGAAACAAATGGAAGTAAGGATGCATTGAATAAGTTTTCAGGTACAAACAGTATTTTTTGTATTAGAAAAAGATTATATTTTCAAACAGGCATGTGGAATATTTTCTTGAAAGACATGTATCTGTTACCCTTTTCAACTTCTGTTACCCTCTCAGAGAGAAAAATCACCACACAAAACTTTCTCTTCAAGTAAATTATAAAAAATTTTTTTATTACCTGCTAAATTTGATTTTTAAGAGAGTCATATTAACCTAAATTGGTTGGGGTTGTGGCTCATGCCTGTAATCCCAGCACTTTGGGAGGCCAAGGTAGGCAGATCATTTGAGGTCAGAAGTTCAAGACCGGCTTCGCCAACATGGTGAAACTCCATCCCTACTAAAAATATAAAAATTAGCTGGGCGTGGTGGCTTATGCCTATAGTCCCAGCTACTCAGGAGACTGAGGCAGGAGAATCACTTGAACCTGGGAGGCAGAGGTTGCAGTGAGCTGAGATGGTGCCACTGCATTCTAGCCTGACTGACAGAGTGAAACTCTGTCTCAAAAAAAAAAAAAAAAAAAGTTAAATTACAGTGGAATAAATTTTGTTGGCAGTAGTGTAGAATGTGCATCTTTTGAAAACATTCAAATGAGATTAAAATTTAACTTTTTGTAGATACGTGTTTCTGTGGTGACTTATGTGTGCACTTCAGATGGTCTCTGAATCAATCTTTGAGCTATTTGAAACAATTAGTGCTCTTAAACCTGATTTATAATCAATAATACACATAGTTTCCTAGTGGATACTTTAAGAATATCTGGCCTGTTTCCTCTCTGAGAAATCCCGATCAGAGTAAGATGATGCAAATGTTCTTCTCTCTTTCTGTGCTCTTCTTTTTTTGGTAATTGAGAGCCTCCAGATTTGCATAATCTTTCTAGATTAGCATACTTTTTCATTTAGCTTCACCTGCTCTAAAAACACATGCATTCCTCTCATCTCCAGATTCACTGCCTCACCTTATTTATAAAGATGCATGCTCCTTCTCCTGCTGATAAACTTTGCATTACGTCACCCTGATGTTGAAACCCATTGACTGGTGTAGATAAAAAAATAAATCACCCATAAGCCTGATGCAAAGTGATTTCTACTAACATTTTTTGTTTTCTTATAGTATTTTTTCCATGAATATTTTTCTTCAAAATTGTTATTGTGTATTATGGCCTGATTTTTACTCTTGGAATTATACTAAGAGCATTTTAAAACTATATCACTAAATAGTCTTCAAAATCCTATTTTTAGTGGCTGTGAATATGCCAGCTAATCATATACCATAATAGGTTAAACATTTTTTCTGCAGTTATTCAAATGGGTTGTTTTCCCCCTAGTTTATAACTCTGATGAACCTATTTGTGTATAAATCAATCATATTTCTGGTAGCCTTTAAGTTATTTTCATTAGATTATGACTTTCTTAGAAACAGGATCTGTGTTTTGATGACTATTGATTTTTGAACACGTGGTACACTTGCTGAAATAAAATCGATAATCACCAAACATTTGTTGAATACATAGAAGCTAAATTCTTAAAAGGGAAATTACCGAGTAATAGGACAGAAATGTTTTAGAGTTTTTGATGCTGCTTTGAATAGCTGGAACATTTATCTTGTTATCACCAATATTTAATATTATTATTTAATCTGCTAATTTCATAGGTGGAGATTGATAGATATATTAAAATTTGTAATTGTTTCTTTATTCATATTAAACTTTAATTTTACATATGACAATCATTTGCATTTCTTTTGTGAATTTTTGGTTCTTCTCATGTTTTTAATGAACTTGAGGTTACAAATTCCTACTGCTAACTTCCTTGTTTCTAGGGTTAACTTCTAATTTAATGAAATTTTAAAACAATTTCATTTATACTACCAAGTTTTTATTTCATATCATTAAACGCTTCATTGGTTCCTCTAATAAAAACAGAAACATCCTATGTGTAAAACGGAGTGAGAAAAAAAATGCAGCAATTTGAAAGCTGTGATCTATACTGGACATTCTCAACTTGTGCTGTTTAAATTATTTTACTTGACGTTTTCAGAAAAAAAAAATCTTCATGTGAAATTTTGATAAAATGTAATGTATAAAGAAAGTGAATGGTAGGCATGGTGTCTCATGCCTGTAATCCCAGCACTTTGGGAGGCCAAGATAGAAGGATTGCTTAAGCCAGGAATTTGAGACCAGCCTGGGCAACATGGTGAGACCCCTGTCTCTACATGTTTTTTAAAAAAGTAGTCAACGTGGTAGCATGTGCCTACAGTCCCAGCTACCCAGGAGGCTGAGGTGGGGAGGATTGCTTGAGCCTGGTAGGTCAAGGTGACAGTGAACTGTGATTGTGCCAGTGGATACCAGACTGGGCTTCAGAGCAAGACCCTGTCTCATAAAAAAAAAAAAAAAAAAAAAAAGAAAGAAAAGAAAAGGAAAAGAAGGAAAGTGAAAGTGATTGATGGTCACTGTACTTACTATTATTACGTTTTCATAAGTGGACAGCATATTTAAAGTCTGTCTGGCAAACTTGGGTTCTAACACATTATAGAGGTGAGTCCTTAGCATCCCTCCTTCTTATGGTATTCTGGTTGGCCGTTTTGGCTTCCTTCAGCCATTTTTATCAACATCATGATCTGTGAGACTTTGGTTGTGAAAGTGTCCTTTTCATCTTAAATGGAGATCTCATTCACCAAAGCGTGAAACTACGAAAGAAAATTCTTTAGTACTAGTTCTCATTAATTTTTACTGCTGTTTTTATAAAATCAGCAACTTCTATAAGGTAATTCTTGTGTATTAATTATACTTGTATGTTTCAGATAATACCCTAAAGCTGTTAAAGGAGTTAACAAGCAAAAAATCTCTTAAAGTGCCAAGTATTTATTATCATTTGCCTCATTTGTTGAAAAATGAAAGAAGTCTTCAACCTGCTGTACAGATTGGCAATGGAAGAACAGGAGGTATGTTTAATTTTTTTTTTTTATTGCAGTTGTACTACTGCCGTTAATTGTGTTTTAGACGATTATGTTGACCATCAGAAGTCTGGCAGGTCAAAAAATAAAAGTTCTTCATCTGTGCACGTCTGTTTGGGTCTTATTCTAAACTCCATGCTGAAAGGAGTTAGACATTTTCCTTCATAGACCAAAGTAATATTGCTGAAAGGGATCATGTGAAATCTAGTTCAGGCCCCATCCCAGATAGACAAATGTTGATACCTTTGTCATTTTTCTGTTTTAGAAATTTGGAAAGTAGAGAGATGAATTTTTTTCCTTTTATTTCAAAATTAACAGCTCTTTTGGTCATGCCATGAAGGTTTGTCTTATGTCTTCCCCACTTTTTCGTACAGAGGTATAAGCAGATAGTAACTTTTATATAACTTTTTATGCAGTAGTAGAAATACTTTGATTTGCTTCTTTTTTCCTAATTTATCCAAAAGGTAATATATAGCTTATTTTCTCCTCTTGTCAGAGTCAACAGAACTTCTTCAATTTTCCTCATAGAAACTATTTACCTTTTTTTGAGACAGAGTTTTGCACTGTTGCCCCGGCTAGTGTGCGGTGGCTCAATCTCAGCTTGCTGCAACCACCGCCTCCCAGTTCAAGCAATTCTCCTTCGTCAGCCTCCTGACTAGCTGGGATTACAGGCATGCACCACCATACCCAGCTAATTTTTTGTATTTTTAGTAGAGACGAGGTTTCACTATGTTGGCCAGGCTGATCTAGAACTCCTGACCTCGTGAACCATCCGCCTTGGCCTCCCAAAGTGCTGAGATTACAGGTGGGAGCTACCACGCCCGGCCACCACTTTTTTTGTTGTTGTTGTTTTTTAAGCAACGAAAGCACAGATTTATTGAAACCGAAGTACACACCACAGAGCGGGAGCAGGCTTCAGCAAGTGGCCGAAGAGCCACTTACCACTCATACTTTTATTCCTCTTTTGTCTTTGTTAATCTTTTCTTTGTAGATTTTAAAATGCAGAGGGCAGAATATTATTTTCTTCTTCTGTAAATTTTTAACAAGTGATGAAATGATTACTTCATGGATAGCTAAATTCATTTTTGGGTTAGTGTTTTTGAAAAGCTGAGTCTACTTTTGATTCAATAGGATTCTTAAGTATTTTGCTGTCTTTTTTGAGGGGATCACATCTTCTCATTGATTTATAAATGTAAGCTGTTGCATTCATCTTGTTTTAGTTCTGCTATCTTTCTATTTCATTAATCATTTGAAATGATACACTACCTTCCTTCTTAAGGAGGTGGAAACTCTTAAAGTATCATATTAAGACAAACTCCTCCTTTCCTTTCTTTAATGATTCAAAAAATATTTATTGAAGCCAGGCATTCTGCAGGTGCCAAGTGTACAGAGACTAACAAGTTGTGTGGAGTCCTCTGTTTTTTCTTTTTAGAACATCGATTGTCAGTTATTCTTGACGATCATATCTCACCCTTTAATAATCACTATTCGGGTAAGATGTCTTAAGTAATCCTGGGTTTGTTTGTTTAGACTATTTCTTCATTCATAAGAATATCAAATGAAAAGAAATTAGAGGTATTTTTAAAGTCATTTAAAACTTCCAAGGTCTCTAATAGTTTCTTATTTTGTAAATGTGACATTCTTTTCCTTTTGAAGATACGTTATCCCATTTGTTTACCTGGCATTATCCATTATAAATATAAAATCTTGGTCAACTAAATATCCAATGGTTAACATTCTTATAAAGCTGCCACTATTTTTGAAAGGTAAGAAAAACAGATACCTTGGTAGAAAAAAATGGATGGACAAATAACCCATATTTATGTTAAAAATTTTGCTCCCTAACTCCTTAGGGAATGGCTCCTAATATTTTTAGTTACAGGACTCTTTGGATATCCTAGGAAAGCTGTCAGTCTCTACTTTGAAAAATGCCCATAGAAAATTTAATTTTGTTTATGGGATATAATTTCTGGGATTTTATGGAACCCCAGAACTTATCTAGGGCTTCATATTCAGAACTTCTGTTTCTTAGATAAAGAAAAGCTGCTTCTTGCTAAAAATTCTATTTTCCAGTGATCAGGCCAATTAATTAGGGAACAGCACTTAGAACAGCTAAGCCATCGTAAGGCTGAAGAGGAAGGACAGTGCTGCAGGTGGCTACTGACCCCGGGGAGCAGCTTGGATTCTTACACCCAGAACAGAAAACTGCTGTCTCAGCCCCCAGCACCACATCCATATCCTCCCACCACATTTGCCAAGGCAGGCTGTGGCAAACAGACGCGGCCACTACAAACGGGCACAAGGGCGACTTCAGCAACGAGGAGTTGACAAATATTTAAGAAAATCAATACTACAAATGACTTAATACTACTAAAGAAAATTGAGTTTGCAGAACAAACAGAATGAATATGATTTAAAAATAAAGCATCAACATATTTTAGAAATGAGGGAAGACAACTTGCCTATAACATAATAACTGACTATTATCAATGGATCTGTTAGAAATCTTTGTGCTTACAACTTCAGTGATTATATTTAAAAATTCCATATAGAGGGACTGATAATGGAATTTTAGCTAGACATAGCTAATGCTCAAATTAGTGAGCAGAAAGACAGAGCAGTGTATTTCTTCCAGAATGCAGCATAAATGCATGAAGAATGGAAGTAGACAAAAGTTTTAATGTCCATCTGGTTGTAATTTCAGAAGGAGCGAACAAAGAGAGTGAAAAGTGGGAATTACCAGCTTGCAGAAGTAAATTTATTTGAGTTGAAGAAACATTCAGATCTTCAGATTAAAAGGCCCATTTTGGGCAGAGCAAGATGGCTGAGAAAAGTCTCTCTCTGGGTTATCTACCAAAATGGCACCACTGCTTGGTAGAGGACAGCAGATAATTCTTGGAGTATTTGCTGCAATAAAAGTCCATGAACAGTTGCTATGGACTAGGCACCTTGCCAGATACTTCAGAACACAAAGTTAGATGTGGTTCCGAGTCTTGTGGAGCTTCAGCACAGTAAAGAAGACACGTGTTAGTCAAATAGTCAATTATACAAAAGGTGTATAATTACAACTTTAATTACTGATATAAAGGATGTTTTGAGAATGTTTAAGAGGGACTTTTGGCCTAATTAGGGAGTTTAAGGACCTCTGAAAAATTACGTTTGGCCTGAGGCTGATAGAATCTGTCATTTACTGGTGAAGATGGGTGTGTTAGTTTCCTATTGCAGTTATACCAAATTGCCACAAACTCACTGTGTTTAAAACAAAACAGAGATTTCTCATCTTAACAGTTTGGGAAGACAGAAGTTCTAAAACCAGGGTGTCAAGAGGGGTGTGTTCCTTCTGGAATCTCTAGGGGAGGATCCTTTTTTGTTTTTGCCTTTTCCACATTCCTTTGTGGCCTCTTACTTCATCTTCAAAGTATGGTATCTTCAAATTTCTCTAACTATAACCCTCTAGCTTCTGTTGTTCCATCTTCTTCTCTCACTCTGACCCTCCCTCCTTCCTCTTATAAAGACCCTTGTGATTATACTGGGCCCAGTAGGTAATCCAGAATAATTGCCCCATCTCAAGAACCTTAATCACATCCACAAAGTCCCATTTTGCGATGTAAGGTAATGTATTCACAGGTTCCAGGAATTAGGGCATGGACATCTTTGGGACACCATTATTCTCTCTATCACAATGGGAAAAAAAGAATATTCCAGAATATTGAAAGCACCACAAAAATCCTGTGATGGAAGGGAGTGTGGAATGTTGTAGAAAATGAAAAAAAGTCACTACAGTTGAAGTGTAGAATGAGGAGGTATGTGGAACAAGATGAAGCTAGATATATAAGTTGAGGCCAGACCATGTAGGGCCTCCTAGACCACTTACGGGATTTTGGTTTCTATCCTAAGAGCAGTAGGAAGCCATTGAAGGGTTTTCAGTAGGACTTATTAAGAATGACTTGATTAGATTTGAATTTTACAGAGATCACATTTGCTGCAATGGGAAAAATAATTGAGGATGTGGGAAGAAGAATAGATATGAAAAACCAGATAGGCTGTTTCAGTGATCTACTGGAGAAAGGGTCAACTTGGATGAGGTAGTAGTGGTAGTAGTAGAGATGGGAAGAAGATGGATCTAGAGTTGTTTGGAATATATGGGAATGTTTCAGGAAGGACATAATCATGGCCTGGATTTGTGGACTGAGGTAGGGGAATGGTCAGAAGTGAACCCAGGGTTTCTGAATTGAGTGACTGGATGCATGGTGGGCCATTTAGTGAGATAGGGGACAGTAGATATTGTTTTGCATCATTGATTTGCAAGAGAAGTTTATAAATTAAATTTGGATGTGATAATTTGGAGGTGATTTTGAGATATCACAGTGGAAATGTCAGGTAGGCAGTTGGATATTTAGATCTGGGACTCAAAGGAGAGATCTGAGTTAGATTTAATTTTATGAGTCATTGTTTGGGAGTAAGTTGTTGAAGACAAATGTATGAGATCTCCAACGGCCTAGGACTGAGACTTGGTTTTCCAACAGTTAATTTCCAGGGAAAGAGAAAGACGAATGCAAGGAAGACAGAGACAGAGGAAGGGCAACTAGGCAGTAGAAGAAAAAAATGTATTGTCTTGGGATATGAGGAAAGAAATGAGGAATAAATGATTGAAGTCAAACAATAAGGAAACATGATAGGCTAAAAATTGGCTAGCAATGAACATTTTAAAAGGAGCATAATTTAGTTATAACAAGGTAGACCGAGTTACTGAAGATTGAGAATGCCAAGACTTTTCCTAATTTTTTTTTTTTTTTACTTTAAAGGAAATAGAAACTAAGATTTGAAAATTTCCCAGGAAAGTGGAAGAAAACTGAAATAATAACAGTTGATAGCTTTGTTAAATTACAAATACCATGAGGTAGGGACCTTACCTATCTCATGGCTGTATTTCAAATTGTCTAGTACATAATAGATGTATTATATATGTACAATTAGTACTTTAATTGGAAATACTAGGTGGTTAATCACTGGAACTCTTGCATTCTTCTCTCGCCCTCAGAATTAAAACAAAATTAGTGATCCCAGTGCCTAGTCCAACCCTTTGGCTCTATTTTTATTTGGTTTCCTTGGTCCATCTTGCTCCTCCCTAAAAGGATGATATGACCATATTCTTCACTTTGCTGACATATTTCTTCTGAACTCTAGCAGAATACTTACATTTTCTGGATTGTAAATGGTAGAAGAACCAATGTTCTTCTATCAGATAGGACAGGCTGGGTTATGTTGTGGTAACTAACAACCCCAGAGTCTCAGTGATTGAGATAACAAAGGTTTATTTATTTTTTTGCTCGTAGTACATGTCCATCAAGGTTGACCAGTCATGCAGGGATCCAGGCTGACAGAGCAGTCGCCATCTTGAATGTTTCTGGCTGCTCTACCAAAGAGAATAGACAGTCTCAGGATTTCACACTGTAGTTATTGGTGCTCAGCCCACAGATTACACATGCTGATGACTCATGAGCTATTAATAATCATATCCTCTTTGCCCCATGGCCCTCAACTATAAGAGAACCAAGAAGTGCAACACCCACCATGGGCTCAGAAGGCCAAGGAAACTGCCCTTTTTGGTGGTAGTTTTGTGAATTACCGTAAGCACGGTTACTTAAATTTTGTAGGTTTGGCTGAAATTAGAAGTTTCATTTTTAGTGCTTTTAAGGTCTTACAATACCTTGGTTTAAGCTAAATAATTTAAATTTTAACTCTAAAATAGCATATTAGGGGAAAAATGGCTTATTCTCTAAACATGCTGTATTAGTCTATGATGCTGATAAAGACATACCCAAGACTGGGCAATTTACAGAAGAAGGAAGTTTAATTGAACTTACAGTTTGGCTGGGGAAGCCTCACAATCATGGCAGAAGGCAAGGAGGAGCAAGTCACATCTTTCATGGATGGCAACAAGGAAAGGAGAGCAAGCATGTGCAAGGGAACTCCTCTTTCTAAAACCATCAGATCTCATGAAGCTTATTCACTGTCTTGAGAACAGTACAGGAAAGACGTACCCACCGTGATTTAGTTGCCTCCCATTGGGTCCCTCCCACAATACATAGGAATTCAAGATGAGATTTGGGTGGGGACACAGCCAAACCATATCATTCTGCCCCTGGCCCCTCCCAAATCTCACATCCTCACATTTCAAAATCATGCCTTCTCAACAGTCCCCCAGAGTCTTAAGTTATTTCAGCATTAACTCAAAAGTCCACAGTCCAACATCTCATCTGAGACAAGGCAAGTCCCTTCCACCTATGAGCCTGTGAAATCAAAAGCAAGTTAGATACTTCCTAGATACAATGGGGCTACAGGCATTTGGTAAATACAGCCATTCCAAATGGGAGAAATTGGCCAAAACAAAGGGACTACAGATCCCATGCAAATATGAAATCCAGTGGGGCAATCAAATCTTAAAGTTCCAAAATGATCTCCTTTGACTCTATGTCTCACATCCAGGTCACACTGATACAAGAGGTGGGTTGGGTGGTCTTGGGCAGCTCCTCCCCCGTGGCTTTGCAGGGTACAGCCTCCCTCCTGGCTGCTTTCATGGGCTGGTGTTGAGTATCTGTGGCTTTTCCAGGCACATGGAGAAAATCATTGGTGGATCTTCTATTCTGGGGTCTGGAGGCCCTCTTCTCACAGCTCCACTAGGTGGTGGCCCAATAGGGACTCTGTGTGGGGGCTCTGATCCTACATGTCCTTTCTCCACTGCCCTAGCAGAGGTTCTCCATAAGAGCACTGCTCCTGCAGCAAACCTCTGTCTGGGCATTTAGGCACATCCATACATCCTCTGAAATCTAGGTGGAAGTTCCCAAATCTCAGTTCTTGACTTCCGTGCACCTGCAGGCTCAACACCATGTGGAAGTTGCCAAGGCTTGGGGCTTGCTCCCTCTGAAGCCATGGCCTGAGCTGTACCTTGGCCCCTTTTAGTCAAGGCTGGAGTGGCTGGGACACAAGTCACCAAGTCCCTAGACTGCACACAGCAGGGGAACCCTGGGCCCAGCACAGGAAACCATTTTTTCCTCCTAAACCTCTAGGCCTGTTAAGGTGGGGGGCAGCTGCCACAAGGTCTTTGACATGCCCTGGAGACATTTTTCCCATTGTCTTGGTGGTTACCATTCAGCTCCTCATTACTTCCACAAATTTCTGCAGCTGGCTTGAATTTCACCTTGGAAAATGGGATTTTCTTTTCTATCACATTGTCAGGCTGCAAATTTCCCCAACTTTTATGCTCTTTTCCTTTTAAAACTGAATACCTTTAACAACACCCAAGTTACCTCTTGAATGATTTGCTGCTTAGAAATTTCTTCCACCAGACACCATAAATCATCTCTCCCAAGATCAAAGTTCCACAAATCTCTAGGGCAGGGGGCAAAATGCCACCAGTCTCTTTGCTAAAAGGTAGCAAGAGTCACCTTTACTCCCGTTCCCAGTAAGTTCCTCATCTCCATCTGAGACCACCTCAGCCTGGATTTCATTGTCCATATCACTATCAGCATTTTGGTCAGAGACATTCAACAAGTCTCTAGGGAGCTCCAAACTTTCCCATATTTTCCTGTCTTCTAAACCCTCCAAACTGTTCCAACCTCTGCCTGCTACCCAGTTCCAAATTCACTTCCGTATTTCAGGTATGTTTTCAGCAGCACCACACTCTTCTGTTACCAGTTTAGTCCATTTTCATGCTGTTCATAAAGATATACCTAAGACTGGGCAATTTACAAAAGAAAAAGATTTAATTGAACTTACAGTTCCATGTGGCAGGGAGGCCTCACAATCATGGCAGAAGGCAAGGAGGAGCAAGTCACATCTTAGGTGGATGGCAGCAGGCAAAGAGAGAGCAAGCTTGTACAGGGGGACTCCTGTTCTTAAAACCATCAGATCTCATGAGACTTACTCACTATCATGAGAACAGCATGTGAAAGACTTGCCCTCATGATTCAATTAACTCCCACCTGGTCCCTCCCACAACACATGGGAATTCAAGATGAGATATGGGTGGGGATACAACCAAACCCTATCAACAAACCAAAACAGAAACCAAAAAAACCCAAAGAGAATAGTAGGGATAGAGAATTTGCATTGTGACTTTATTCCATTTTTGTTTGCACACTCTGGATCACCATGGGCTTTGCTTTTATCATAAGTGAAGTCTTTGTACTCCATATGAGTTAGCATTTCCTAGAATGCTCCACATCCTAGTTGTTACACTGGTAATTTTTTTTTTAGATGGTCTTGCTCTGTTACCCAGATTGGAGTACAGTGGTGTGATCACAGCTCACTACATCCTCTATCTCCCAGGCTCAAGTGATCCTCCCACCTCAGCCTCCCAAGTAGCTAGGACTACAGGCAATGTGCCACCACGCCTGGCTAAGTTTTTTATTTTGTGTCGAGACAGTGTCTTGCCACGTTGGTCAGGCTGGTCTCGAACTCCTGGGCTCAAGCAATCCTCCCGCCTCAGCCTCCTGAAGTGCTAGGATTAAAGGCGTCAACCCCCACACCCCGCCTTAAATTCTGAGGTAGATCATTCTATGGAATTTTGCTTCCATTGTAACTCATCCTGTCTTTTGGCATCTCACAGTAACATGATCAGAACAGAAATCCGGATCGGGGACCTTCTCCTCAAGCGTGTTGTTCTGAGTGAAAGTTGCCCCATCTGCTTACTCAAGTCATCCTTCATTCCCCACCTTCCCTCGTCTGCCAGCCGAAGCCCCATTGGTGAGGGTCTCCATCCATTCATCTCCATCTCTTAAAACACTTAACAGGCACATTCAAACCACCATCTTTTCCTTTAGTTAGTGCAGTAACTTCCTGACTGATCTCCCAAAGTGCTTTTACTCTTTGTAAAATTTGGTAATCTGTTAAAATTACAAATTGGATAATGTCACTCCCCTTCTTACAACCTTACAATGGCTTTCTTTTGCACTCAGCATTAAATAAACTTTGTTACATGCAATGTGACCCCTGACTGATTTTCTCAATCTGGGCTTATTCTACTTTCAATCCAGCCTGCTCTTGGTATTTCTTGACTATGTCAAAATCATTCTGTCTTCAGGGCCTTGCTGCTTCCTTTTCTGCAATATTCTTCATCAGCTCTTTCTCATGGTTTCCACTAAGCTGATATCAGAGAGGTCTTCTGTGATCACACTACCTATAGAGGTACCCCCTCCCCTTTCATCACTCTGATAGTACTAACTTATACATATCCTGTAAGATACAGATATTTTAAATCTTTCTCCCCCTTCTAGAATGTGCATTCCATGAGGACAAGGACCTTATCTATGTTATTTACCATTGTATGCCTAAAACCTAGAACAATGCCTTGCATTTAATAGGTGTTCAGTAAATAAGTGCAGAACAAATAGAGCAAATATCTTTTTGAGTGCATGACAACTCTTTGTACCTAAAATGGAAGAGTTGGATGTGGAGTGAGACCTTGAGGCAATCCCTTAAACCTTTTGCACCTTAGTACCTTTTTTTTTTTTTTTTTTTAAATGTGGACTTGCTCTGGAATACAGTGGTGCAATCTCGGCTCACTGCAACCTCTGCCTCCCAGGTTTGAGCAATTCTCCTGCCTCAGCCTCCTGAGTAGCTGAGACTACAGGTGCTCGCCACCATGCCTGACTAATTTTTTGTGTTTTAGTAGAGACAGAGTTTCACCATGTTGGCCAGGATGGTCTTGAGCCCCTGACCTCGTGATCCACCCACCTTGGCCTCCCACAGTGCTGGGATTACAGGCATGAGCCACCACGCCCAGCCCACCTTAGTATTCTTACCTCAAGAATCATGGTGGTAGACCAGATGATCCACGGTCTTTATGCTTCCTTCTGGCATTAGAATTCCATGAATTATAAGTATTTTTTAGTATCTCCAAAAAATAGTTGCATGATTAAGACTAAATTGTTAACATTTCAAAATACATCTCTGTTGTTATATAACACTTAGCATACTGAAACTTTAAGGCATAATTTTTAAAAACTTTGAAATACCTCTATAATGCAATTTAAGTGTTCCAAATTAAGTGTTCCTGTGGTATAAAAATGGTGCAAAAAAAAAAAATGAGAGCGAGGGGATTAGAATCACAACACTCAAAAACTGTCAGTTACACATAAAAAGGAAAAAAAACCTAATAATAATGGTGGCAATTTTTTCACAGGTTAAATGATTTAAGAAATACATACACATGGCACTCTACCTTGAAAAAGGCCTGAGACTTGCTTGTTAAAGTGGGCTACTAAATGGTTGCAGCTTGTATAAGTTATTGTGAAGGGCTGTGAGATAGGCTATTTGAAATCTGATGGAAGGTTGCAACACTGAAGTGAATGGGTATGGCTGGATAGTTGTGGTGAACTGAAACAGCTGGTAGGTACTTTGAGGTGTGTGCACTTTGTATGCAGTATTTCTACACAGTTGGGTTCAATTTTCTGAACTCGATTCAGCTGGGTATAGTTTTCTGTTGTTCACCTGGTGTTTCAGAGGAGAAACTGCAGGTAAACTAATGTGAAATTCACGTGATAGGCCCTGATTTTTTTCCTAATATGTTAATCATGTAGAAATAAATTTGCATTGAAAACAAGCACTATAGAAACATTGTCTGTAATTTTAGACTTTAAAAATGTTGCACATATAGTACACAAGTTTTCTTTCCTTTCTTTTTGTTTTTGTTTTTGTTTTTTTTTCAGGTGGAGTCTTGCTTTGTCACCCCGGCTGGAGTGCAGGGGCACAATCTCAGCTCACTGCCTCTGCCTCCCAGGCAATTCTTATGCCTCAGCTTCCCAAGTAGCTGGGATTACAGGTGTGCGCCACCACACCTGGATAATTTTTGTATTTTTAGTAGAGGCGGGGTTTTGCCATGTTGGCCAGGCTGGTCTGAAACTCCTGAGCTCAAGCAGTCCACCCACCTCTGCCTCCAAAAGTGCTGAGATTACAGGCATGAGCCACTGTGCCCGGTCATAGAGTTTCCATAATTCCCTTACTCAGTGGCCCTAAATGTTTACTTTCTACATGGCCATAGTACAGTGATCAAAAACCAGGAAGTTAATGTTGAAGCTACACTGTTATCTAACCTTTGCTCTTATTTGGATTTTTTCGTGTTACATTGTTACTATTTTTCTCTTCCAGAATCCAACTCAAGATCTCATATTTCACTTAATTGTCATGGTGTCTTAGTCTTTTCCAACTGGGAACAGTTCATTACTCTGTCTTTCATGACCTTGACACTTTAAAGAGTACTGTTATTTTGTGGAGTATTGGCCCAGTTTGTATTTGTCTGATGTTTCTTTATGGTTAAGTTGAGGTTATGCTTTTTTGGCAAGAACAACCACAGAATTGATGTTGTGGTCTTCTCGGCACATCATATGCGTTAAGTCGATAGATAAGACATTAATTTTTGAGATATGTTTAGTGTTTTTAAGTTTTAGTTATATAATACAATTTGCTGTTTATACTTTACAGCCATTCATTTTTAGTGTGAGGTGTAATGTCTTTCATTTTTCTCAGTTCTTTTACTTTTTTTTCATATCATTAATCCATGTGAAAATGAATTACAGTATTATAGGTATGCACTTGTGTTCTTTATTTTTCTTTCTGAAACCTAACACATTTTGATTTGTCAATTAATCCTACCAATTTGAGAGGGTATAATACTTTTGAAATAGAAGCATTTTTTTGTATTGTCCTTGTAAATTTAAAAAATATAATTACTATATCATTTTTTTTTTCAGTTTCAATAGTCATGGGCATTCCCACAGTGAAGAGAGAAGTTAAATCTTACCTCATAGAAACTCTTCATTCCCTTATTGATAATCTATATCCTGAAGAGAAGTTGGACTGTGTTATAGTAGTCTTCATAGGAGAGGTAATTATTTGTTATGTTTTTACCATATATAACCTATAAGAATTGAAATCATAATTAAATAGTTGAATATGCTTTTATAAGCACTTTGTAAAAATCTGATGAGTAAAGGTTAGGTAATATATTCTATCTGATAGTTTAATGTAAATCTAACCTATGCTATGTTTGCCTTCATTTCTCTCCTGAAATTACAAACCAGGAATAGTAATCTTTGTTGTCAATAGGATGATTTACACATAGATCTTTAAGAACATGTTTCCATTTCTAGCTCTAAGACCTAAATTTGGAGATTTGCACTGATGATCTTTGGGAGTCCTGAAACCTGAAAAAGGTTTAGCCTCAGCTTAGGTTTTATCATTCTTTTATTCTCTCCATCCTTCTGTGTACTCCTAAGAAATCGTGTGAATGAGAAATACCATACTTCTTATATTTTAGTCTCCTCAAAAGATTTAGAGAAAGAATAAATCTTGAGCAAGTTCTTTTTAAACCATGAGGAATAAGACCCTTGAGTAAATATTTTCTTAATTATTTTATAGAATTTCAGAGTGGGAAAGGATTTAGGACATAGTCTAGTTCTGGCCCACTAATTTCTAATTTTTAGAGTTTCCCATGTCTTTTTAAATGAAAATGGTCTTGATAATTTCCTTAATAGAGAAGTAAACACATGCATACTTTTCAAAACAATTACATAAATGTATAATGAAAAATAACCTGTTACTCCTCTATATAAATATAACTATTTCAAAATATGTGTTAAGGATTTTTTTCTGTGGCTTGTACAGGTATATATGAATGGGATCATTCTATACATATTTTAATGTAATGGACATTTTTCCATGCTAACAAGAATAAATATCAAAACATCATTCTTTATGGCTATAAAATATTTTATTATATGGTTTTAGCACAATTTAATGTCTGACTGATAGACGTTTAGGCTGTTTCCTAGCTGATACAGGTTTTCTCTTGTTCAAAAATATCTGAATTCTGTGTAATTGTTGCAAAGCAGAACAGGAAATCATATGTCTGCAGAGGTGATGGCTAAACGAAGTGGTTAGAAAGAGACAAAAGGAGTTTTTGGGTGGGTTTCAGGCAGAATATTGCCTAAACCAAAACAGCGAAGTGATGTTGGTGGTAACCATGAAGAGGACTTTATACCGAAGGAATATATATGTATATATTTTGCAACAGGGTCTCACTCTGTCACCCAGGCTGGAGTGCAGTGGTGCAATTTTGGCTCACTGCAGCCTTGATCTCACAAGCTCAAATAATCCTCCTACATCAGCCTCCCAAGTAGCTGGGACTACAGGTGTGCATCACTGTGCCCAGCTAATTTTTTGTTTTTTCTGTGTTGAGATGGGGTTTCACTATGTTGCCCAGGCTGTCTCCTGGGCTCAGGTGAACCTCCTACTCTGGCCTCCCAAAGTTCTGGGATTACTGGTGTGCACGACCACACCCAATCTAAGATATTTTTTATATTACCCTGTTTATTTACATTGTTTCAGCAGTTTGCCCCAGGAGCATTCCAAATACCTTACTTAAAAACTGTAGGATTAGAAATTGAGATTCTATAAGGAAATAACAAATTCATCATGTTGGAAGAGCACCTATTGTTTGTCTTCAAAAAATTGAGTTTCTAGAATTCCTGGGTTCATGGAGTGTATAGTATACAGTATGAAAACAATGTTGGTTTCTTTTATTCAGTGTTATTAGTTTACAGTTGTACACATTCTAGTTTGTGCTTCACAGGAAGAGTGCCTGAGGCCTTTACTATGCCCTCTTTAAATTCTTTGATTTAAGCTGGTTCAACAGGGCTGCTTAGTTAGCTGGCCTAGGGTCAGAAGTAGGAATACAGAAATTGAATAACCAGAGAGTATTAATTAAATTGCTGTGACATATTTGGTTTTTATTTTTATTTTCTGTTGTATATTTCATTTATACTAAAAACATATTTCTTTTGTGTTTTAATTAATTTTTTGATAAATAATATAATCACATGGTTTTAAAAACCTCCATGTGTGTTGTATACACTGAACAGTGTTCCTTCCAATGCTGTGCTTTAGACATTCAGTTTACCCAGATGACTTGATAGTGTACCCATTAAGAGACATGTCATGGCCCTAATTCTGTACAGATGGTATAAGGTTAATATTTCATATTAGAGCATAAACAGCTATTTAGATTTCCTTCTCATTTTGAGAAAATATTTTTCTGGTAAATTATCCTTTTTTTATCCAAGTTTTAAACTTTGCTGTAAGCAGAGGTGAGAAATGCAGGCTCCTGTTCTTTTTGTGATTCTTTCCTCCGATTGCTTTGTGTACATATGTATATTTGTGGCTGGCTAGTTAATGGATCTGTTTTTATTTATTATATTCTAAAAACCTTCTTGGGTTTATTTATTATTTACTTTTTTGTTTGTTTTCTGATTCATTGATGTCTGCTTTTAACGTTATTAATTTTTTCTCCCTTTTTGGTTCCATTTTCTACTTTTCAAACATATTCACCCAAATGCTAACTTGATTTATTTTCATTATTTACTTTTTAGATATAAGAATTAATATGTATTTTGCTGCCTGGTGGCAACTGATTTAAGAGGTTTTTTTTTCTTTTAAATTAATGGGGAAATGTTTGGTCATAATTTTTCAACTGGTGTGTATGTGTATGTGCACGTTTATAAATGTTTATACACACATATATACATACAGTTTTTGTTCTGCTGAATTTCTCCCTTTTGTCTTATTATTTTGGGTAGTTGCTGTGCTGGTTCCTTTTTTATGAATCATCATTGGAGATGAAGCTTTCCCTAGGCTGCTGGTTTACAGGAGGATGAGGGGACAGAGTAGCATTCCAGACAACAACTCTACCTTTCCTTCTGCCACGCATTTGGGCCATGTCTTGCAAATACTGCTAGCCTCTGCAGCTCTTCATGTTAGAACTAAACTGCATCCCTTTGGAGTTGGAGAATTTTGGCTATTAATACCTTAAAGTTTGCAGTTTTTGCATCAGGTTCTCATTGATAACTGTATATGATTTCCAGGAGGAAAAGTGGGAAGGAAGTATTGTTAGTGCTATGTTACCACCCAAACTGTATAAGTAGCTGAGTCTGATGTAGTTAGATAGCTTAGTGTGCTTTCATCCAAGGTTTAGTTACCTGAATGTTTTTGAACTTTTTTCTATCCCAAAGCATCTGAAGAGTACAACAGCTATAGAAACAGTGCAAACTCTTTTAGATGCCTGTTAATCATATTTTTAAATAAAGGCAAATGTGTACATTTCAAGTATTCTTTTACTTACTGAACAAGTGTCCATTGAAATACCAAAATGAGGAAGGTACTGGAAAAGATTAAAAATCTTCAAAGGCCAGACATGGTGGCTCATACCTATAATGCCAATGACGTGGGAGGCTGAGGCAGGAGGATCACTTCAGGCCAAGAGTTTTAGACAAGCCTGGGTAACAGAGCAAGATTCTCTTTCTAAAAAAAAGTTTTTAAAAATTATCCAGGCATTGTGGTACACACCTGTAGTCCCAGCTGCTCAGGCGGTTGAGGTAGAAGGATCACTTCAGCTGAGGAGTTCAAGGCTTCAGTGAGATGTGATTAAGCTGCTGCACTCCAGCTGGGTGACAGAGACCTTATCTCAAAAAAAAAAAAAAAAACTTTAAAAATCCATTAGATAATAAATGTTGACCCAAAATTGAAGCCTAGCAATACACAAGAATATTAATTTTTTTATGCCATTAGCTTTATTTTTCTGCTTTTTGAAAAAAATTATTAGTTATACGTGTACATGGCTAAAGTGTCCAGTAGTTCTACAAAGTTTGTTAAAATAGTCTCCTGTTTTCTTTCTCCGACCCATTCCTCAGCCCCTATTTTCTTTGCTTTCTCTTCCCTATTTCCCCCTCTTCTGGGACCTTTTAGGTTTCTTAGCTCGAGCTGGCTAGCTGGCAAGTAAAGTAAAAAAAAATACTCCCTGTGACTTTCTCTATATTATCCTGTGTTCTATTTTATTAGTTTTCACTCTAATATTACTAACTTTCTTCTGCTGCTTTTACATGGGCTTACTCTTCTTTTTCTAGATTTTTAAGGTGATTGCGTAGATTATTGGTTGGAAGGCTTTCTTCTCTTCTAATATAGTCAATTTAAAGCTCTAACTTTCCCTTTAAGCACCACTTTACCTGCATCCCATAAATTTTTATATGTCATGTTTTTATTTTCATTCAGATCAAAATACTTTCTGATCCTCTTGTAATCTCTTCTTTGACCCATGGGTTATTTAGAAAAGTGTTTAAGAATTTTTTATCCATTTGAAGATTTCCAAAATTTCCTTCTTTTGTTGATTTGTAATTTACTTCATAAAGAACACATACTTTGCATATTTCAGTCCTTTAAAATTTATCAATACTTGTTTGTGATCTAGTATATGGTCTGTCCTGGACAGTGTTTCATGTGTTCTTAAAAAGAATGGATTCTGGCTGGGCGCGGTGGCTCACGCCTGTAATCCCAGCACTTTAGGAGGCCGAGGTAGGCAGATCACAAGCTCGGGACTTGAGATCAACCTCACCAATATGGTGAAAACCTGTCTCTACTAAAAATACAAAAATTAACTGGGCATGGTGGTGTGCACCTGTAGTCTCAGCTACTGAGGCTGAGGCAGAAGAATAGCTTGAATCCAGGAGGTGGAGGTTGCAGGGAGCTGAGATTGCACCACTGCACTCCAGCCTGGGTGACAATATGAGACTCTGTCTCAAAAAAAAAAAAAAAAAAGGTATGAATTCTGTTGTTATCCAGTAAAGTGTTTTCCTCCCTCCCTCCCTCCCTTCCTCCCTTCTGCAATCATCTATCTAATCTATCATGTGTCTGTCTAATCTATCTGTTCATCTAATCTATTTATTTTTTAGAGATGGAATCTTACTCTGCCACCCAGGCTAGAATACAGTGTTGTGATCATAGCTCACTGTAACCCTAACTCCTGGGCTCAAGTGATTCTCCCACCTTGACCTCCCAAAACACTGAAATTACAGGCATGAGCCACCATGCCTGACCCACCATGCCTGACCCTGGCTAATTTTTTTCTTTTTTTTTTAATTTTTGTCTCACTATGTTGCAGTGGCTGGTCTTGGAACTTCTGGGCTCAAGCAATCTTCCTGCCTTATCCTCCTGAGTAGCTAAGAGTGTCTTTCTATAGATACATATTAGATCAAGTTGGTTGATAGCGTTGTTCAGGTCTTCTGTATACTTGCTGATTATTTGTCTAGTTTTTAATCTGTCTAGCCTTTATTCTTGATTTCATAAATGCTAGATTACTGTATTGGTTTATGGGTTGTATTCTGGCCTGTAATTTTTAAGCAGCTAGATTTAAAAAATGTTTATTTATCATTGGTTATAAATCATACAAACCGGCTGGGCATGGTGGCTCATGCCCATAATCTCAGTACTTTGGGAGGCTGAAGTGGGAGGATCGCTTAACCCCAGGAGCTTAGAATCAACCTGGGCAACATAGCAAGGACCCCATCTGTACAAAAAATAAAAATTGTAGCCAGGCGTGGTGGTGCACACCCGTGGTTCCAGCTACTTGGGAGGCTGAGGTGGGAGGATCACTTGAGCCCAGGAATTACAGGCTGCAGTGAACTATGATCACACACACCATTGCACTCCAACCTGGACAACAGAGCAAGACTATGTTTTTTTTAAAAAAAAAAATCATGCAAACTACTATAGGAAAGAAATCATACGTGTTTGTATGTATAATATTCCATAAAGTTTGCTTGTGATTCAGTAAATATTTACAAGCAGGTAAGTTGCTTGTAATTCAGTATGTGTTTTTACAAGCCTCTGCCCATTGAAACTTATTTGAGAAGGACAAGAAAGAAAATTCCCAAATATGTAGTGTGTTAGGTGGATACTAGATGATAATGAGTGCTGAAGAGAGTAAATCAGTAAATAAGAAAAGAGGCTTGCAGGGCCAGGCGTGGTGGCTCATGCCTATAATCCCAACACTTTGGGAGGCCGAGGTAGGCGGATCACAAGGTCAGGAGTTCAAAACCAGCCTGACCAACATGGTGAAACCCAGTCTCTACTAAAAATACAAAAAATTAGCTGGGCATGGCGATGCACACCTGTAATCCCAGTTACTCAGGAGGCTGAGGCAGGAGAATTGGCTTGAACCCAGGAGGCAGAGGTTGCAGTGAGCCAAGATCACACCACTGCACTCCAGCCTGGGTGACAGAGTGAGAATCCATCTCAAAAAAAAAAAAAAAAAGAAAAATGGAAAGAGGCTTGGGGTTACCCAGGGAGGGTGGGCAGGACATTTGGGCAAAAGCCTGAGGGATGTAAGAGTTGGACAATCCAAGCAGAAGAACAATATATGCAAAGGCCCTGTGGCAAGAGCATTGGTTGGCACATTTTGCCAAACAGCAAGAAGAGGCCTGTATGGCTTGAGCAGAGAAGATGAGGGGTTCAGTAGCAGGAGGCAGTCAGAGAAGGGTGGGGTGGGTCAGATCATGTAGGATGCTACAGACCATTGCAAGAACTTCGCTTTTACTCTAAGTCACTGGGGCTGGCAGACTTTTTTCAAAGGACCCATAGTAAATATTTTAGGCTTTGGGAGTCATACAGTCACTTCTGGAACTCTTCAGGTCTGCCATTTTAACCTGAAAACAGACATAATATATAAATGAGTGGGGTTGTGTTTCAATAAAGTTTTACTTTAGAATAACAGGCAGCAGATCTGTTTTGCCAAACCTGGCCCTAATTTAAATGGAAAGCCATTTGAAAGTTTTGAACAGAGAAGACACTTGACTAACCTGTTTTTTTTTAAAGTATGTTAAAAGCCTTTTTATTCTGAAATAATTTTAGATTTACAGAAAGTTGCAAAAATTATAGAGGGTATTTTCTTCACTCAGCTTGCTCTAATGTTAACAACTTATGTAGCCATTTTATAGTTTTCAAAACCGGGAAGTAAACACTCAACTAAACTATAGACTTTATTTGAGTTTTTCTGCCTGGGTTCGCCTTTCTGTTCCAGTGTGCACTGTGGATTACCACATCAGAGTTAGCGGTTCTCATGCCTTAGCTTTTTCCTGTCCATGACAGGTCCTCAGGACGTTTGTGTCTTTCATGAACTTAGTTTTGATGAGTACTGGTCAGTTATTTTGTAAAATGTCTCAGTTTTGGTTTATCTGATATTTTCTTATGATTGTATTTTGGCTCTGCATTTTTGGCAAGAATAATATGGCTTACCTTTTTAAAAAAGATCCTGCTGTCTGCTTTGGTAAGGGCAAAAGAAAGGAGACCACTTAGAAAGCTGTTGCCAAAATCGAGGTGGGGCTTGGACTGGGAGAATGTTCATGGAGGCAGTTAGAGATGGGTAAATTATGAACATACTTTGAACTAAATGGGTTCTAATAAAAATGAGAACCATTGCTATAGCATCAATATTCCATTAAGGACAAAGCCCCAGTTAATGAACTTAAAATAGCCCTTTTAGTGTTTTTGGTTTATTTTTGTATGTTGGAATAGAAATATGTATAAGATTTACTTAAATGTCAAATCTTCAGAGAGATATTCTCTGAATATAATGTTTAAATAGGTTATCTCTGTTTTACCTCTATTACTGCATTCTGTTTTTATAACACAATACTCAGTTATATGTGCACATACATATGTGTACATATTTTTGTTTGTTTGTGAACTGCTTCTCTCACCAGTTTTAAGTTTTACAAGGCAGAGATCTTTATTTACCAACCTATACTCAGAGCTTGGTAATATGGATATGGTGGATCCATGTATGTACCCAGTATGGACACAATGTATATATCCATCCATTTCTTTTCTCCACATTCTTCCTAATACTGGTTATTTTTTGCCTTTTTGACAATTAGCCATTCTGACCGATATGATGACATCTGATTGTGGTTTTAATTTGCATTTCCTTAATGATTAGTGGTGTTGAGCATTTTTTATATATCTGTTGGCCATTTGTATATCTTCTTTTGGGAAATGTCTATTCAGGTTCCTTGCCTATTTTTTCCTCCTCTTGACCTGTTTGAGTTTCTTCCATATTTTGGGTATTAACTTCTTATCAGATGTACAGCATACAAATATTTTCTCCTACCCATATGTTGTAGAGACACTATTAATACTGTTATTTCCTTTGCCATGTAGAAGAGTTGTAGTCTGATGTGATCCTATTTGTCTATTTTTGTTCTTGTTGCCTGAGTCTTTGGGGTCATATCCAAAAAACCCTTGCCCAGGCCAGTGTCATGTAGTTTTTCCCCTATGTTTTCTTCTGGTGGTTTTAGACTCTTTTGTTCTTAATCCATTTTGAGTTGATTTGAATATTTGGTGTGAGCTGAAGATCCACTTTCTTCTATATGGATATAGAGTTTTCTCAGCACTGTTTGCTAAAGAAATTTTTTTCATTGAGTATTCTTGGCACCTTTGCTGAAGATCAATTGACCATACATGCATGGATTCATTTCTAGGCTCTATATTCTGTTCCATTGGTCAGTGTGTCTATATAAAAATGTGGGAGAGGAGAGAGTACTTCCAAACTCTTCTTAATGAGGGCAGTGCTACCTCAGAATTTTGATAGGGATAACATTGAATCTGTAGATCACTTTGGATAATATGGACATTTCAATCATATTAATTCTTCCAATTCATGAACACAGAATGTCTTTCCATTTATTTGTGTGTCCTTCAAATTATTTCATCAACATTTTATAATTTTCAATGTCTAGTTCTTTTACTTCCTTTGTTAAAGTTTTCCGTATTTTTTGGTAGCTATTGTAAATGGGATTGTTCTCTTGATTTCTTTTTCAGATTTCTTTGATTTCTTTTGGAACTGGTCTTACTCAACTTTGTATTCCTGTTTCCTTAGGTGGACAAATCACTGTCCCTCATTAAATGCTTATCAAATTGAATTTCAGATTGTTAAACACAGTGAAGTTCATAAAACCCTGATTGTTCATATTCTCCAAAATTATAGCTTGTTGAGTGCTTAAATCCTCATTGGTCAAATTTGTGAATGATAACTTATTTAAAAAGAAATCACTAATGTTTGGGCTTCTATTGAGGAAGTACAGAGAGTTTTGAGCTATATTCTAACTGTATCTTCGTAGTTTGTTAAGAGTTTAAAGGGTGTAGTCTCGTGAAACTATCTTACTCATGAGTCTTTAGACTTAACAGCAAAAATTAGAATTACTTTCAATTACAGAAATTAAAATACTTCTTCAGAAAGTCTGTTATAAGAACTTTTTATAATTTGATGGTTTTGTAACTTCCAGGATTAAGCTATACCTTCTTTGTTTGTTTTTCTCAAGTGTTTTGACAGTCTTTATAACATAGATAATATTTTATATATCATTGAGTCTTTTAACAATTGAGCATTGTAATATCTTATCACTGTATTTAAAATTGATAGGTAGGTGTATTAGTCTGTTTTCATGCTGCTGATAAAGATATACCCAAGACTAGGTAATTTATAAAGAAAAAGAGTTTAATGGACTCACAGTTCTACATGGCTGGGAAGGCCTTACAATCATGGTGGAAGACGAAAGGCATGTCTTATATTGCAGCAAACAAGAGAGAAAATGAGAATCAAATGAAAGGGGAAACCCCTTATAACACCACCAGATCTTGTGAGACTTAGTTGCTATCACACGAATAGTATGGTGGAACTGCCCCCATGGCTCAGTTATCTCCCTAGGGTCCCTCCCAGAACACATGGGAATTATGGGAGCTACAATTCAAGATGAGATTGGGTGGGAACACAGGCAAACCATATCAGCAGGGCTTTGGCTGGCTCAAAAATGTGGCCATGGCCCTGCAACACATCCTGCCATGTCCTTGGCCTGGTTGTCCCTTGGGCTTCCTGGGGTCTTGAAGGGGTTAGGATCTGGAGTTAAGAGGAAGGTGGTATCTGGACACATGCAGTGGAGAAATAATGCTCATAATTTTTTGCATTTGCCCATCACCTGTTACCCACCCTGTTAATCAGTCCCTACAGCTATCCTAGAAAGCAGTTTCTCCTGTTGTCTCTATTTTACTATGGAACTGAGGCCCAGAGAGGCTTAGCAGCTCTCCCAAAGTTATCCAGCTGGTAGGAGGCAAAGCTGGAATTCTCACTTTGGCCCAATTCCATGGTCTTTGACATAGCATCAGAGACAGACTCAGTTTACCTCTTAGAAGAGAAGAGCTAATGGTATTTATCTCTGTTAGACCCCCGGGAGCCAGGGCCCTGGAAGAAGCAGGGGCTTACTGGAACATCACCTCTTCCAGGCAGCCTCCTCTTAGGCCTCTACCCTCCAGGCTAGGTTAGATCTGAACTTGGTTGAAAATGTCTGTTTATAACATGTCTGCCATGCTTAGAATTGTCTTGTTCACTGCAGTGGTTCCAGCCTGGCCTAGAGTAGGCACTCAGTAAATGTTTGTGAAATGTAAATATGTGATTCATTAAATGAGTAAAGAAAATAAAGTAAAATTAATGAGAAGTATTAGAAATTTGTCGTGTTCATAATTCAAAAATATGCAGATCTGATAAATGTTTATTTCTAACAGATTAAAGTGCTTTTGATTCAGTTATCAGTATCAGTGTAATAATAATAATAATATAGCGTAATAATACAGCCACTTTTTATTACAGAGTTTTATGGTTTATCTCATAATCTCTAAGGCATTTTACCCCTTTTTTAAAAATAGAATAGGAAATTGAAACTCAGAGAAATGACTTACTTTAGAGTGTACAGTTCAGTAGCTACAGAGGTAAATCTTGAACCTAGATTTTATGATTCCAAGTAGAAAAATCTTTATTCATATCATTCAGCATCTGTCACTAATATTATTCACTGTAGTTTGGATGTTTTGATAGAAGTAGATATCGTTTTTGTGCTCAGTTTTCCTACTGAATCCAACACAGATAATGAAAAATAATAAAAACTTTAAATCTGCTTATTTTGTTGATAAGTGCTCAATGACATATAGTAGTACAATAGAACAATACAGAAATGCAAATCTAATAAATTGTCTAAAAATTTAATGTATGTTTTCAATGAATGTTTTTATCATTCATTTAATTTTGAGTTCAATATTGACAGTTAAATAAAAATATAAAAACATGAATGTAGATACATTTTTTTTTTTCTTTCCCAGACAGATATTGATTATGTACATGGTGTTGTAGCCAACCTGGAGAAAGAGTAAGTTCTTCTTAATTATAAACATAAAAATATTTTGGTGACTATTATCTCTTGGTTTCTTGCTAAAAGAAAATCCCTTCCTTGATAGTTCATTTCTCTGTGGAGTTCATTGTTTATGAGATCACCTCTGATTGGTATTTTGTATTGTCATGAAATAGTGCAAATATATCCAGTTATGTGATGGGATAAATTGGTATATTTCATTTTAGAAAAGACTTGAATGTCTTATGTATGTAGCACTATTAAATAACAGTCTTTAACCTTGAAGACAATGAATATAGAGAGAATCATATGGGATTAAATCTTTCACACTGTTCTTACCAGGCAAAATTTTCTGCTCTCAGGGTAGATATTCACATAGCAATTTCAGACCTCAATTTTAAACTATGTCTTAATCTGTTCTTCTGTTCTGCAAGGATTGAGTAGCAGTTCACTATGAGCAAGGCACATGGCAGGTAACAGAGGGAAAGCTTAGTAAGTTTCAGGTATTATTATTTTTATAGTATTGCCTTAACAGTTTTAAAATGTAATAAAATTAGTATTTCTATGAGTTTCTTCATTAAATTGTATCTGTTTTTTGTCCCTAAAAGACATACCTTCTACTTAAAAAGAAAAGACAAAAAAGAAGCAACAATCATTTGCTAACCCTACATTGAAAATAATGTGGCTCTTTTTCTATCCAAATGTTAAAATCGAATATTTTAAAAAGTTACGCATAGTTCAGGATTAAATTGTTATTTGTTTGATTTCCTGAAGTGCTGAGTTTCTTGAAAGTCTTTATAGAAACACAATTTGGCGTAGACTTCTTAAGTAAAGGAACAGAGCAATAACGATGGGCCCCCCTTTCCACAGACCCCATGGGCAGGCCTATGGGCTTCTGCAGGGACTCTGTTGATTTACAGCTTCCTCTGCATATAGAAAACCAAGCTCAGAAAAAAAAGTGCAGTTAAACACTAAGAACATTTGTGCAAAGGCAGGCAGTTGCACTACCATTCTGTGGAGATTTGCAAAAATGAATCAAGGGAGGATGCAAAAGCGAAAGAAATTACATTTGAGTCAGCACAGACTAATTAAAAACTTTAGAAAGGGTTCTCAGCCTCGCGCTGGGGAAATTTTGGGCCAGATAATTTTGTGTTGTGGGGACTGTCCAATGCATTGTAGAATGTGGTGCAGGATCCCTAATGTCTACCCACTAGGTGTCAGTAGTACTGACCACCACTGTGGGAACCAGAACATCTTCAGACATTGCTAAAGTCCTCCAGAGGGACAGAAGCACGTGCAGTTAAGAAACACTGGCTGAGAATGACATGTGGTCTGTAACCTACGGGCAGAGCTTCCTGAGGTTGTAAGAACTTTGGTTTTGCATAAATATATGTATTTAAAGATACATACATACTTACTTGTTTTTCTTCAATTTTCTGTTTTCTGTGAGACCTTGATTTTTTCTTTTTTAAATTCAGATGCATTTTAGGAACATCAATGCCTGCAGTTGGCTTAGGATTTCTCTGCTACTTTAATAATAGCAGTATTTTATAGTTTTTAAAGCAGTACTTAAAAAAAAAAAAAAAAAACTTTTGCCATTGGAGAAACCTGTATTTTCTGGTAAATGAAATCAGTGGTGAGCTGCTCCATTTAACATCCTGTGGCCGTAACATTATATGTTGCTACAAATGATTACTGATGTGTTTTATGTTAAACACAGTACATTGAGCGTTAAGATAAATAAAATTCCACAGAACTTAAATAACTCAGCTAATCTTTCTCATAATAGATTTTCTAAAGAAATCAGTTCTGGCTTGGTGGAAGTCATATCACCCCCTGAAAGCTATTATCCTGACTTGACAAACCTAAAGGAGACATTTGGAGACTCTAAAGAAAGAGTAAGGTGAGCATGTGCTGTTTCAAATCCTCCACACTTGTGAGCTTATTTAAATACCTAAAACATGTAGTTTTTATTTATCAAAGCTGAAAACATTTTAGAGTTGAATTTGGTAAAATATTCTAGGTAAGTCTCATTACATCCAGGACAGTTTGTGAGATAAGGTAGGGTTTTCTTAGAATATGTAAAAACTTAGTATCAACTTTTAACTGTGTTTTCTTAAACTAGCTTTTGGATCCACTTCTCTTATTTAACTTTCATGGGGTATTTCTGTAGGCTACCAGGAATTCACTGACAGGATTTAATACTGTAAATTTAAATATGAAGTTTTTTTTTAAAGCATTCAGTACATACTTATGAACTTTTATCTGCATGTAAAACAGTCCTAGGCACCAGAGCAGGGATCCTAAAAGTATAGCTTTTGAAGCACTCGTTTGATGAGACATTAAGATATTACTGAAAAAAGGGTGTGTGTTCAAGGAAGTTTGGAAAATAATGGATTAAGAAATATTTTTCCAAGAAATGTCTTTATTGCTGGGTATTTTAGTGCCTCCTGTGAACTAGTATGTTTCTAGAAGGGGATATGTATACAAACTTACTTGACATTAGACTTCTTTTTTCCTGAGGACAGCTTGAGGATTAGTGTTCTTGGGAATACATTTTGATAAAGGTTTCATTAGAGGAAAGTGAATTTTCTTTACTCTCTTTTCCAAGTGAGTATCTGTGTGTGTGTGTGTCTGTGTGTGTGTACATACATACACAGATGACATGTTATATAGACACTTGAGTACATTTAATCTTATTTTACTAAATTTGAGTCTGATTCCTAACGTACTTTTTGAAAATGTTTATTTCAGATGGAGAACAAAGCAAAACCTAGATTACTGTTTTCTAATGATGTATGCTCAAGAAAAGGGCATATATTACATTCAGGTAAGTATGGTTTTTCCTTTAATGTTTTTCACACTTATAAAGAAAAAGTGTTATCAAGGATATGTTCTCATTAAAACAGGAAGTTTTGAAAGTGAAAACCCTCTGAGATCTGTCAGATCATAACTGTCTCAGAGCAGAGGGGTCTCCATGGTAACCGAGCATGTGGGCTGTGACGTTTCTCCGTTGAGCAGCAATACCCACCCTCCACTTAGCAGGGGGCCTGCAGCTCACTATTTGTCCTCTTTTTCTCCCATTCCTCCATCTTCTCTCCCCTCTTTCCTCTCTCCACTGTCAAAAGAACTAAGATTTCATCATTTGGCAGATTTTAAAGAGGAATTTTCTTACCATTTTTTTTTAGTGGTCTTAGAGTGAAATAATTTTTTGTAGGCCACAATACCGTTACCACTATTTTGACATTTAATTGTAACAGTCCAGTTTTTAGCCCCCCAACAGTCCAATTTTTACCAAGAACACAATATGTCGTTGGATTATAGACATGAGCTGCTGTGTCCGACATGTCATGTGTTTTAAAATCAGGAAGTATGAAGCCTCCAACTTTTTTTCAAGACTATTTTGACTGTTTAGGTTCACTTGAGACTCCGTGTAAATTTTAGGAGGATTTTTTTCTATTTCTGTAAAAAAATGCTTTGGGGATTTTGGGTAGGGATTGTATTGAATCTATAGATCACTTTAGGTAGTGTGGACATTTTAATATTATTAAGTCTTCCAATACATGAATACAAGATAGATGTCTTTCCATTTATTTGTATCTTCTCTGATTTCTTTTAGAAATGTTTTGTAGAAAAATCTTTTACCTCCTCAGTTAGGTTTATTCCTAAGTATTTTATCTTTTTTGATAGTATAGTAAATGGGATTGTTGTATTGATTTTTTTGGGGTGGGATTGGTCATTGTTAGTATACAAAAATGCAGCTTTTTTGTGTGTTGATTTTGGATCCTAAAACTTTGCTAAAATTGTTTATTAGTTGTTTTTGGTAGATTCTTTAGGTTTTTCTACATATAAGATCATTTTATCTGCAAATAATGTTAATTTTACTTCTTTTCCAGTTTGGGTGCCTTTTAGTTTTTTTCTTAATTGCTCTAGTTAGCATTTTCAGCACTATGTTGACTAGTAGTGGTGAAAGTGAGACTCCTTGCCTTTCCCCTAATCTTAGAGGGAAAGCTTTCAGTGTTCGCTGTCAAATGTGATATTACCAATGGGCTTTTCATATATTACCTTTATTTTGTTGAGGAAGTTTTTTTCTATTTCTAGTTTGTCACATTTTTTTAAATCATGAAAGTGTCTTGAAATTTGTCAAATGCTTTTCCATATCAGTTGAGATGATCATGTGTTTTTTCCTTCCATTTTGTTAACGTAGTATGTATTACACTGATTGGTTTGTATGTTGCACAATCCCTGTATTGCAGTTATAAATCCCACTTGGTTATGGTGTATATAATTCTTTTAATGCACAGTTTAATTCCATTTGCTGATGTTCTGTTGAGGATTTTTGCATGGAATATTGGTCTGTAGTTTTCTTGTATCTCTGTCTGGCTTTGGTATCAGAGGAATGCTGGCCTCATAGAATGTGTTGCTAAAGTATTCCCTCTGTTTTAGTTCTTTGAAAGAGAACTGTTTGAGGAGGATTGATGTTAATTCTTCTTCAGGTGTTTAGCAGAATTTTTTCCAGTGAAGTTCTCTGGTCCTGAGCTTTTCTTTGCTGAGAGATTTTTGATTACTGCTTTAATCCCCTTACTTCTTATAAGTGTGTTCAAATTTTTTATTTCTCCATTCACCCTTGGAAAGTTGTATGTTTTTAGGGGTTTATCCATTTCGTCTAGATTATCCATTTCTTGAAACGTAATTTGTTCCTAGTAGTCTCTTGTAATTCTTCTGTTTCTGTGTTATCAGAAATTGTGTTCCCTCTTTCATTTCTAATTTTAGTTATTTGAATCTTCTTCCTTTTTTCTTAGCTAATCTAGCTAAGGGTTTGTTAATTTTATTGATCTTTTCAAAAACCAACTCTAGGCTTTGATTTTTTTTTCTGCTGTTTTTTTTCTATTTATTTATTTGATCCAATCTTTATTTTGTTCTTCTTTCTGCTAATTTTGGGTTTAGTTTGTTTTCTTTTTTCAGTTTCCTTGAGGTATAAAGTTAGGTTGCTGATTTGAGAATTTTCTTCTCTTTTTTTTTTAATGTAAATGTTTACTGGTATAAACTTCCCTCTTTGCATGGCTTTTTGCTACGTATCATAAGTTTTTGTATATGTTTTTCTGTTTTCTTTTGTTTCTGGATTTTTTTTCTGAATTTCCTTGTGATTTCTTCTTTCAACCATTGGTTGTATAGTGGTGAGTTATTTGATTGCCACACATTTGTGTATTTTCCTGTTTTTTTTTTTTTGTTGTTGTTGTTTGTTTTTTTTTCTGATATTGACTTCTAGTTTCATTTTGTTGTGGTTAGAGAAGATAGTCTTCTTAAATTCATTGGTGGGTGGCACTGGCTCACGCCTGTAATCCCAGCACTTTGGGAGGCTTAGGTGGGCAGATCACTTGACTTCAGGTGTTCAAGACCCATCTCAGCAACATGATGAAATCCTGTCTTTACTAAAAATACAGAAAAAATTAGCTGGGCATCGTGGTGCATCCCTATAGTCCCATCTACTCAGGAGTCTGAGGTGGAAGGATTGATTGAGCCAAGGAGATCAAGGCTGCAGTGAACATTGTGCCACTTGGGCGACAGAGTGAGAACCTGTCTTAAAAAAAAATTGTTGAGACCTTATGGGGCCTAACCTGTGGTCTGTCTTGGAGAATGTTCCATGTGCTCTTGAGAAGAATGTGTATTCTGCTGCTGTTGGGATCAGTGTTCTTTAGGTCTGTTGGGTCCACTTTATTATAGTGTAAAGTCCATTGTTTCCTTATTGATCTTCTGTTTGATCGTTCTATCCATAACTCAAAGTGGAATATTGAAGTCTCCTACTATTACTGAGGTAGTGTTTGTTTCTTCTTTCAGTTTTGTCAGTGTTGACTTCGTATATCTGAGAGCTCTATTATTAGGTGCATCTTTATTTAGAATTGTTACGTCTTTTCAGAGATTTGACCCTTTTATTATTATATAATGTCCTTCTTTGTCTCTTGTGTCAGTTTTTGTTTTAAAGTTTTATTTTGTCTACGTATGGTCACCCTTGTTTTCTTTCGGTTCTGGATTGCATGAATTATCTTTTTTTCATTCTTTCACTTTTAACCTATGTATGTCTTTTGATGTAAAGTAAATTTTTTGTAAATAGTGTATTAATGGATCTCATTTAAAAAATTTCATTTGGCCTAACTGTCTTTTAATTGAGATGTTTGACCCATTTACATTTTTAGTGATTACTGATACAGAAGGACTTACTATTGCCATTTACTTGATTATTCTTGTATGTCTTGGATTTTTTTGTCTGTCTTTTCCTCTCTTGCTGCTTTCTTTTGTGTTTTGTTGATTTTTTAAAATAGTGACGTACTTTGATTTCCTTTCCATTTCCTTTTGTGTATATTCAATAGATATTCATTTTATAGTTACGTTTACAATTACATATCTTAAAGTTATAACAATCTATTTAAAGCTGATTACTTCAATGACATAAAATCTCTACTCCTTTACATCTCTGCCTCCCCTGCACTTTATCAATGACACCAGTGACCTCTTTTTATATTGCATATACATTAATTTAGATTTATAGTTACTGTTTATGCCTTTAGTCTTTAAGAAGTGATTTTATGTGATTAAAAGATTTAAAAGGGGTACCAGATTTTAAAGAGATTCATGCACCTGCATTACTTTACTACAGGAGTCTATATTTATCTGGATATTTACCTTTACCAGGGAGTTATATGTTTTTATATGGTGCCTTATTGCTGCTTATTCACCTTTCACTTCAACTTGAAAAATTTCCTTCAGCAGTAGGGCAGGTCTAGTGGTGATGAACTCACTCAGCTTTTGTTTATCTGGGAAAAGTCTTAATTTCTTCTTCCTTTTTTTTTTTTTTCCCCCGAGATGAAGTTTTGCTGTGTTGCCAGGCTGGAGTGCAATGGCACAGTCTTGGCTTGCTGCAACCTCCACCTCCTGGATTCAAGCAATTCTCCTGCCTCAGCCTCCTGAGTAGCTGGGATTACAGGCACCCGCCATGATGCAAGCTAATTTTTGTATTTTTAGTAGAGATGGGTTTTACCATGTTGTTCAGGCTGGTCTCAAACTCCTGACCTCAGGTGATCCACCTGCCTTGGCCTCCCAAAGTGCTGGGGTTACAGGTGTGAGCCACTGCACCTAGACTTTTTTACTTTTGAATACAGTTTTGCCAGGTATAGTATTCTTGGTTGGCCGGTTTTTGTTTTGTATGTTTTAACACATTATTCCACTGTCTTCTAGCCTGCAAGGTTTCTGCTAGGAAATCTGCTGATAATCTAATAGACGCTATCTTGTATATAATGGGTCACTTTCCTCTACTGCTTTCAATATTCTTTGTGATTTTTAACAGCTTTATTATAATACTTGTTTGAACCTACCATTTATCTTCTCATATTTGGGAAGTTCAAATAGGTTCTTTTCTCCTTATAGAACTCTCATAATGTGTATGTTTCACTTTTTGCTGCCCATAAGTCCTTTAGAATATCATTATTTTTCTTTCATTCTTTTTTCTTTTTGCTCCTGTACCTCAGTAATTTCAAAAGTCCTATCTTTAAGTTCACCGATTCTTTCTTCTGCCTGCTCAGGTCTGCTGTTTAGTCCTTCTAGTGAAATTTTCAATTCAGGTTTTATATTCTTCAGTTTTAGAATTTCTCTTTGACTTTTTATAGTTTCTATCTCTGTTGATATTCTCATTTCGTTCATGTATCATATTCCTGATTTCATTTAGTTGTCTATCTCTGCTCTCTTTTAATTTACTGAGCAATCTTAATGACAATTATTTTGAATTACTGGGCAATTCATATGTCTTCATTTCTTTGGGGTTGGTTGCTGGAGTTTTAATTTGTTCCTTTGGATATGCCATATTTTCGTTTATTTGTATATCTTTTTTTTGTTTTGTTTTGAGATCTCGGCATTTGAAAAATCAGCCACCTCTCCCAGTCTTTGCAGTCTGGTTTCGTAGTGGGAAAATTTCATTCAGTTAGCCTAGTTAGAGACCCTGGAACCCTTTTGAGCCTTTTCTGAGCATGTCCTCTGTGGGCTTGTGGGTGTAATCTAATTGAAGGTCCCTGGTTTCTGCTCAGGAACTTTGCAGCCCTGTGACCTTGTCGGTATTGCAGTAAGCCACAGTGCTGGAGCTCCACCTAGTTTCTCTCTGTTGGTACTGCAGCCTCTGGTGCCAATTGATCGCCTTTGTTCTTAGCCCCCAACCTGGTTCCCTGTTCCTGTCACTGCTTTGATTTAGATGAGACAGAAATCAGTCCCTCTGGCTACACTTAAAAAAGTAAAGAACACAGGGTGTACACCAACTTCTTTTTTCTCAGGCAGAAGATGGGAATTGAGTGTTTCCTCATGCTGTACTGTGCCGAAGAGTGGGTCTCTGGCTGTTGAATGCTCAGATTTTAAATCTGTGTGTCGTGTGGGGAATGTGCCTTGTGTTTCTGGGTTTCCTTTTCTGTCTTTCTGATGTCACTCTAACACAACCCTCTTTTACAGTAGAGGATCATGCTATATGTACTGCCTGATACCTTTTTTTTGCTGTCACTTAACATATTGTTGATATGTACCTTTATATGCCAATAAATATAGATAGGTGTGATTTTTAATCCCTTCTCGAAGTACTGTTATTTAGATATCATAGTCAGCCTTCCTGTTGGTCATTTAGATTGCTTCTAATTGTTGAGCTTTTTCAAAGACAAATTCAATGAACATTGTTTTGTTTTGCTTTTCAGAGACAGTCTCACTGTCACACAGGCTGAAGTGCAGTGGCACAGTCATAGCTTATGGCAGCCTTAAACACCTGGGCTCAAGTGATCCTCCTGTTTTAGACTCCCAGGAAGCTAGGATTACAAGCACACACACCACACCTGGCTAATTTTTGTATTTCTGTTTTGGTAGAGATGGGGGTATCACTATGTTGCCCAGGCTGGTCTTGAATTCCTGGCCTCGAATGATCCTGCTGCCTCTGCCTCCCAAAGAGCTATGATTACAGGTTTGAGCCACTGGCATCAGTGAACACTTTTTTTTTTTTTTTTGAGACAGGGTCTTCCTCTGTTGCCCAGGCTGAGTGCAGTGTTGCAAACATACTTCCACTGCTTGCTGCATCCTTGACCTGGGTCAAGTGATCCTCCCACCTCAGTCTCCTGTGTGCCTGGGACCACAGGCATGCACCACCATGCCTGGCTAATTTTCTCTTTTTTACTTTTTGTAAAAACAGGGTCTCACTTTGTTGCTCAGGCTTGGAACATAATTATTATTATTGTTTGAGAAATTGTCTCCCTCTTGCCCAGTCTGGACTGCAATGGTGTGATCTCTGCTCACTGCAACCTCTGCCTCCTGGGTTCAAGTGATTCTCCTGCCTTAGCCTCCCAAGTAGCTGAGATTACAGGTGCCTGCCACCATGCCTGGCTGACTTTTTATATTTTTAGTGGAGACAGGGTTTCACCATGTTGGCCAGTCTGGTCTGGAACTTCTGACCTTAAGTGATCCACACACCTCAGCCTTGCACAGTGCTGGGATTATAGGCGTGAGCCACCGTGCCTGGCCTGAACAGTCTTAAAATATCACATTTGCCCAAAAATTATGCCTCAGGAAAGAGTGAATTGCTTTATATTCAAGTCTTCACGTGCTCATTATGTGGAATTCTCTCAGTGAGTTCATTGTCATCTACAAGTATCAGTGGGAAAAACATATGAGCCTAAAAAGTTCTCAGTTAATGCTAGTTTTAAATGTTCATACAGGATAGATTTTACATGGGACATTTTGGTGAAGACTAGGATGAGAGGTGATGCAGCAAAGACATTTATTCCAGACTTGATAATTATGCCCCCGGGATGTGACTCCACAGTTGCATGTTTTGGGAATGTATCACACCCACAACTCTTAAATAATGCTTTCCAAAAGGCAGTAGAGCCAGGGGTTACTTTGTAATTGTCACAGACATACACCTCAGAGGAAAGGGAGATGCTGTGGCTTTGAATGGAGTTTCCACCAACAGCATCATACAGTTTCATAAAGTGCTTTATCGCAAACAACTCTGAGTTGAACACGGTGCCTTCTGGAAAACTGATAGATGATGCAGGCACTTCACAGGTGGTACTGAGTAATTCTTGCTGTAGCACATAAGAAGGTGTGTTATGGGCCTGGCGCGGTGGCTCACGCCTGTAATTCTAGCACTTTGGGAGGCCGAGGTAGGTGGATCACCTGAGGTCAAGAGTTCAAGACCAGCCTGGCCAATATGGTGAAACCTCATCTCTACTAAAAGTACCAAAAAAATTAACTGGGTGTGATGCCATGTGCTTGTAGTCCCAGCTACTTGGGGAGGGTAAGGCAGGAGAATCGCTTGAACCCAGGGGGCAGAGGTTGCAGTGAGCCAAGATTGTGCCACTGCATTTCAGTCTGGGTGACAAAGGGAGACTCCATCTCAAAAAAAAAAAAGGAAAAAAAAAGCCACAAAGCACGTTACATCAGATGGTCCCACCTCCAGCCATGCTGAGAGTAATTGGTGGGTTCTGTATTGCCTGCCTCATTGCTGCATTATAAATTTAGCTCCCCAGCAGCTGTTCCACTTAAGGTTTCAGCATCCATTGATTATTTTTCCCTAGGTCAATTATTTCATTAGCAGTTTCCAAGTGGTGCTTTCCTAATTCTGTAATTGCTAATGCTCTTAGCTTAGTTCTAAATGCTATGTTGAGTTCTTCTATAAAGAATTTTTCTTCCTTAACTATTAGATTACCTTGAAAAATGGTTCTTAAAGAAAAGGTAGAGTAAATGCTTGATTTCACTCTCTTAGCAATTTTTAGAGTTGGTGCCTTAGCAATCTACAGTGGTGGCTGTTTTAAAAGTATTATTGTTACTTGTTGGGTGTACTATGTTCACTATTTGGGTGATGGGTTTAGTAGAAGCCCAAACCCCAGCATTATGCAGTATATCCATGTAACAGACCTGCGCATGTACCCCCTGAACCTTAAAAACAATGTATCATTATGAACTCATGGATATTTAAAACACATTTGATTTGGTTGGGCGCGGTGGCTCACACCTGTAATCCCAGCACTTTGGGAGGCCGAGGTGGGCGGATCACGAGGTCAAGAGATCGAGACCATCCTGGCCAACATGGTGAAACCCCGTCTCTACTAAAAATACAAAAATTAGCTGGGCATGGTGGCGCATGCCTGTAATCCCAGCTACTCAGGAGGCTGAGGCAGGAGAATTGCCTGGACCCAGGAGGCGGAGGTTGCTGTGAGCCGAGATCGCGCCATTGCACTCCAGCCTGCGGAACAAGAGCAAAACTTCGTCTCAAAAAAAAAAAAAAAATACAATTAGCTGGGTGTGGTGGTGCATGCCTATAGTCCCAGCTACTTGGGAGACTGAGGCAGGAGAATTGCTTGAACCCAGGAGGCAGAGATTGCAGTGAGCCGAGATCGTGCCACTGCACTCCAGCCTGGCGCCTGGCAACAGAGTGAGACTCTTGTCTCAAAAAAAAAAAATTTGATTTGCCTCAATCCATTGCAATCATTATTGTTATTGATGCTTTCATTGGTACATCATAATCCAGTGGGAACCCCTTCAAATTGGCTTTTATATCCTTCCTACGTAAGTCCAGCAATCTTTTTTTGGGCTCAAGTGATCCTCCTGCCTCAGCCCTCTGAGTAGCTAGGACTGCAGGTACCCACAAACATGCCCAGCTAGCTTTTTTATTTTTTGTAGAGATGAGGTCTTGCTATGTTGCCTAGGCTCATCTTGAACTCCTGGGCAACTCAAGCCATGCACCTGCTTTGGCCCCCTGAAGTGCTGGGATTACAGGTGTGAGCCACTGTGCCTAGGCACAGTGCCTAGCCTCAGTAATCTTGACTGATTCTTTGACGATTAGCACATCTTGCACATTTCCTATCCCAGATCTAGAATTGATCATTTCTCTGAGGAGCTCTGTTCCTCTTCAAGGTGTGTGGTATGTAGGAACACGATCTGGGCGCTTAAAGATGCTCATTGTTATTGTGTTGTTTTTGCTTCTAGGACTTTCTGCAAAAAAAAAGCATATTTTATTTTACAGAGGAAAAAAATCACAAGTTTGTATAGATAGTTCCAATTCAAACTGGATTAAGATGTAAGATTTTAGGGTTATAATAAAATTATATGGTTTTTACTTAGCTTTTTGAATTTCTATATGTATTTATTTTCTTTTATATCAAAGGCCTTGGTTTTTAATGTCCCAATAATATAATTTTATTCTATAATATACCTAAAATAGCTTCAAAATATCAATACCATTATCACTACTAGCAATAAGACTACTAAATACAGTTTAAACTTTCTCTGTGCTTTCTCTCCCATAGACTGTATCCTGATATCCTCCTCTCTTTTTCCCCCTCCCTCCCCATAACTCCTGCTGTGATAAGACCTTTATCTTGTTCTCTTTCTGCCCCATCCACTCTCATGTCAACATCTTTCCTGCTGTTTACTTGAAAATGATATTCTCGTTTTCCTCGTTGTTGTTTCTCATAGTAAAGGAGTGGTTTAGTTGACTTACAGTGTATGTCTTCCATTTTATTTTCTTCACTTTCTTTTAGTAATATCTAGTTTTATATTTTTATTTTTCTTAACATTGTTTTCTCGATTTTCATGATAAAAGTGTGCTTTTATCCATTTTTCCGTAATAATGTCCTCCTATCAATACCTTTCCTTCTCGTTTTGATGTATTAATATGATCGTTCAATTTTCTCTAGCTTGAAGATGATATTATTGTCAAGCAGAATTATTTTAATACCATAAAAAACTTTGCACTTCAACTTTCTTCTGAGGAATGGATGATTCTAGAGTTTTCCCAGCTGGGCTTCATCGGTAAGAAAAGTGTCACACTTAGCTACTTTTCAGAAATAACTGTGACTCTCAGAATCTAAAACAAAGTACTTATTTGTCCTAAAGTTATTTTTTTCCTATGGAAATGGATTGTTTTTGAGAAAACTTAACTTAGGTAAACCTCTTTGTATGACGTGATAAAAGTCAACCCAAGGTAGAATTTGGAGATGGTTCTAAGATGGTTGTATTTACTCTAGAGTTCTTCACAGTGCCAACCATGGTCCTGGTGAGCACGTTTGATTTTTTCTTCTCTGACATTTCCAGCCCCTTTGTTAGCATAAGATTGGGGTTCTTTTAAAAAGAGTGCCACAAAGGTTTTTTTCATATAAATTCCTAGTATTTTCATGCAATGCATTTGGTAATTAATTTTCATTCTTTTTTTTTCTTAACTAGTTGGGGCACTCGTTTCTAAATGTTTTTTGGTTAATGTTTCAAATTTAGCCAGCTATAAAGAATATGTTTAAAGTTGGCCAGGTGTAGTGGGAGGCCTAGGCGGGCAGATCACTTCAGGTCCGGAGTTCGAGACCAGCCTGTCCAACATGGTGAAACCCTGTCTCCACTAAAAATACAAAAATTAGCTTGGTGTGGTGGCAGGTGTCTGTAATCCCAGCTACCCAGGAGGCTGAAGCAAGAGAAAAAGAATATGTTTAAAGTTGAAGAACTGAAGAAAATTTACAAGGCTCAAATAATACTCAGAGGAGGATAGCGCTTCATCTCCTATGGTACTTTTTAAAACTTTAAGCCTTAGAGGCTGGATCTTTTACCTTCTTGATCATTTAACTCAAAACCTAAGAGTCAAAAACTATCTTTATTTGTGAATTCTTTGGTGAAGAGAAAATTAGGAGTCCTTGTTTTTTGCATTTATTGATTTAGATGAAAATTTTTTACCTAAACCTCTCGGTGTTCCTTTTTTTAATGGGAAGAATCTTAGTAAGATAAGAAAGGAAAATCTCTGACTTTCTTTTTGAATGCTTTGGGTCAGTAGGTATATGATAGATTATTATAATAATATCAGGAGTTCACTACATCTGTTTACACCCAGGTGACAGCTCAAGAGAAAGCTTAGCTGAAGCAGCTTTAATTTTGATTATACAAGTGGATAAATTGTTTTTGATGATTTATAGTTGAAAGCACAAGCTTCAGTGTATGTAGTGGACAAGATTTCACAAATGTAAGCCATTTTGGTGTTTGGTTTCTTTATTGCAGCTATTAACTGGGAATATCTTTTCAGGTAAAATGTTTCAAGCGCCGGATCTTACACTGATTGTAGAATTTATATTCATGTTTTACAAGGAGAAACCCATTGATTGGCTCTTGGACCATATTCTTTGGGTGAAAGTCTGCAACCCTGAAAAAGATGCAGTAAGTTAATTCATCACCAGAGTGGAGGGAGTTTCTTTTCTGTATTTTGTGAAAATGACTTTTAGAGATTTTGCAAATAAATAGTTAAATAGATAGGTGATATAAAACTTCTTTCTGGAGCTGATAAAAAGTTCCTGTATTAGAAGGACTTTTAGATAGCAGTGGAAAATCCTGTAAAGCAGGAAGCTGTTGCAAGATGATAGACATTCTTTAAGTTGCTAATAAATGTTTCTAGTGTCTGTAGGCCCTGGTGGTTCACTAACTATTGGCTATAGATGTTGATCATATCTGTTCTTGCATGGAATGTCATTTCAGTTTGTTTTCTTCATATTTCCTGTTCGCTCTCTTTTTTCCATATATACTGGGGACAATATTAGACTCTTAACACATCTGGAAATGAGGAATAAAATAGAAGTAATATTTTACACCAGAACAATGACACGTTAATGTACCTTTCAGTGTGTTACTCAGAAAAAGCCAGTGTTCATAATAATATGCTTACCTTTGGGATGATTGTTGCAGTCAAGTAAGTGAATAGTAATTTTTGCTTTGATCATTCAGATAGCAAGTTATTGCCATAGAGATCTTATTATAAAGAGTAATTAGGCCAGGTGCAGCAGCTCATACCTGTAATCCCAGCACCTTGGGAGGCTAAGACTGGAGGATCATTTGAGCCAAGGAGTTCAGGACCAGCCTGGGCAGCATATCAAGACCCATCTCTACAAATAAAAAAAAAAATTATAAAAAAATGAGTAATTAGTTATGTTTTCCTAGTCTGATTTGAATAGTGTCTCTGAAAAAAAAAATACAGCTTTTAATTTATTTGGTATAAGCACAAACAAAATATAAAAGTACCAAGTCTTATGAATGTCCATTTTGATGTGTAATGATAAGTGTTATTATAAGAACATGTCATTATAGAGTTGACTTACCATTCATTGTAATCAATAAGCATTAGTTTGACTTCAAGACCATATAGCTCCTAGAATAGTTGGATCATCATACCTGCCAGCTAGTTTTTAGGATACTACCTTCTGGTGTCTGTAGGCTATCATTGCATTCTGTTTTAAAAAGACAAAAATTAACAACAACAACACATTCTTAGAGGAAATCATGGAATATAGCAAAACTGCAGAGTGTCTGTTTTCCAACAATTAGTTGAACGTATAAATCGTTTTAAACAAATCATTTTTTTAAGATCTCAGTCCTTACATGTATTTTCACTGTGACTTATGGAAATTTTTATTGTAGGACACAAAAAAGTTAATGTTATCTTTAACCCCTTACAATACACTTGCATTCCATTCGTCCTGTGCAGTTTTATTTAATATGTGGTTAGGTTCTAAAATGAGCCTGTGAGGTGAAAAAATCTGATAGTAAGAATTAAAACTACAAAACCCTCTAAATCATCCATAAATTTGGCTCCACAAACTTTTGGATAATTTCGTCCATTCTTTGATCCTTCTATAGTCCATGTTTTTCTGTGGCCTGTAATTCTTCAGTTGCTTCCCCTGGAATGTCCAGGGCACTGTCATCACATCCGTGACAGTGGTCCATGGTCCCAGAAACCATTCGAGTCATTCACACGTTGTCTCGAAGGGTTATCAGCCTGATTGGACCCTTCGGCCCGAGTCCTTCCGTTGCCCCAGGAGTGACAGGCTGAGTTCCAGACACTGTCTCTGTGGTTTTGCTCTCTCCTTACCCTCGTGCTCCTCAGTCTTCTCTCTCGCCTGCCCTTTGCCCTTCCTTTGATTCTTCCTCCCGTTCTTCCTCCTTCCACTTGAGTATTTGTGCAGAGAAAATACACTGTTTCACCTGTATTGTAGTCTCAGTAATAATGCCAGTGAAGTGAAACCTCTTGAGAAGTAGGCATTTTAGCACCCCGTATATTACTAGAAGTCTTCTAAAGTGTAAATTCCTTTGTCTCTCTCTCTCTCTCTCTCTCTCTCTCTCTCTCTGTCTCTCTCTGTCTCTCTCTCACTCTTCTTTTCTGTTTTGAGACAGAGTCTCGCCCTTGTTGCCCAGACTGGACTGCAGTGGTGCAGTCTCAGCTCCCTGCAGCCTCTGCCTCCCGGTTTCAAGCAATTCTCCTGCCTCAGCTTCCCTGGTAGCTGGGATTACAGGGCGCATGCCACCAAACCTGGCAGACTGTCACCATGCCTGGCTCAGTCTCGGCTCACTACAACCTCTGCCTCCCGAGTTCAAGCGATTCTCCTGCCTCAGCCTCCCAAGTAGCTGGGACTACAGGAGCACACCACCATGCCTAGCTAATTTTGTATTTTTAGTAGAGACGGGATTTCACCATGTTGGTCAGCATGGTCTCCATCTCCTGACCTCATGATCCACCCACCTTGGCGTCCCAAAGTTCTGGGATTATAGGTGTGACCCACCACACCAAGCCAAGTGTAAATTTCTTATAAAGATGTGTTTTTCAATTTTTTTCAGCCCCAAACTTAACATAAGTCATTAAAAATGAAAAGTTTAAAAATATTTGTCAAGGTGGCCTTGGTGTTGCACAGTCTTCACACACCAGGCCCACACATGAGGATAGGTTGTGATGGAACGTCTGGGCCATGAGGCACTGCGAGTTGAAACATAGGTGTCCCGTCCTGTGTTGACAGAGATTTTAATATTTTAATGTGGAGTTTTTAATATCGTTTACTTGCTTCTAGGCAAGTGATTGCCTCATGTTTTCAAATTGCTTTCATGCAACAAAATGTGCCACTTATAATTTGCAAATTGTTCATTATATTATTGAATCAAAAATGGTTTGTATATTTGAACCAACCCGCTAGTCTATAGTTCGTGCATTTTAATATTAAAAGTCAAATGTTTATTGACATGTGTTGAAGGATGGTTGAAATTAAACCCTTCAGTCTTCCCTTAACTATGCATATTTTAAATTTCTGGATCATGGCTGTTTATCACTCAAGCAGCAAATCTATTAGTACCTCAAAGACCAGAAAAAAATGACTTGTAATTATGACTTGAAGTTGTTTTCTTTTCAAAAAAAAGTTTTTTTTGTTTTTTTGGTTTTTTTTGAGACAGAGTCTTGCTCTTTTGCCCAGGCTGGAGTGCAGTGGTACGATCTCAGCTCACTGCAGCCTCCACCTCCTGGGTTCATTAGATTCTCCTGCCTCAACCTCCTGAGTAGCTGGGATTATAGGTGTGCACCACCACACCTGGCTGATTTTTATATTTTTAGTAGAGATGGACGAGGTTTCAACCGTGGTGGCCAGGCTGGTCTCAAACTCCTGACCTCAGGTTGTCTACCTACCTCAACCTCTCAACGTGCTGGATTACAGGCATGAGCCACTGCACCCGGCCCTTCTTTTCAATACTTTAATAAAGGACTTCTCATTTTCCAGGTGAGGGCAAGATTTCACTTTATTATGCAACACTAATGTGATTCTTTTTTTTTTTTAATATTTAGAAACATTGTGATAGACAGAAAGCAAATCTGCGAATTCGCTTCAGACCTTCCCTTTTCCAACATGTTGGTCTGCACTCATCACTATCAGGAAAAATCCAAAAACTAACGGTTGGTGACTTAATTTTGTTTTCTCGTGAACTTACAACTTGTTATTTAAGGTGCAATTATTGTTTTTCTTCTTAAATAAGTGGTATATTATTTAATAGCATATATGTCTTTGCTCCCAGGATAAAGATTACATGAAACCGTTACTTCTTAAAATTCATGTAAACCCACCTGCGGAAGTATCTACTTCCTTGAAGGTCTACCAAGGGCATACGCTGGAGAAGACTTACATGGGGGAGGATTTCTTCTGGGCTATCACGCCGACAGCTGGAGACTACATCTTGTTTAAATTTGATAAACCAGTCAATGTAGAAAGGTTGGTGATTATTGAAATGTATGTGGTCTTACAATTCAGACGTCTTATTCATAACGTGATTTATAATAGATTTTTGTGTGTGTGCATGACAGGGGACACAGGGGGTCCCAAGATGCCTGGCTGTAAATTACACGTAAAACAACTCCATAATAAAATGAGTATGTTGTTTTCAGATGGAACGTTGACATTTAACACATTTGGTGAACTTCATTGGTATTTCTGGACTTACATCTAGTATAATTTTTTAATACTTTTATTTAGAACTGTCAAATTAGTGTTTATGTTTTTATCCTGGCATGTCCCTTGAAATTTGATCTGGAGCTAGTTAGCTAATTAGCCCAGCAATTTAGTTGAAATGATAAATTTGACTGAGTATGACTAGTCTTAGTCAATAGTTTTACAAATGCTAGATTATTTTCAATACACCATGGGGAAATTTATAACGCTTTTATGTTTTTGAGCATTTATGTTCATTTTACAAAATTTAGATCTTTCTCTCTCTCTCTCTCTCTCTCTCTCTCTCTCTCTCTCTCTCTCTCTCTCTCTCTCTCCCTCCCCCCTTTCTTCCTTTCCTTTCCTCTCCTCCCCTCCCCCTCCCCCTCCCCCTCTCCCTCCCTCCCTTCCTTCCTTCCTTCTTTCCTTCCTTCCTTCCTTTTTTTTCCTTTCTTTTCTTTCTTTCTTCCTTCTCTTACTCTGCCACCCAGGCTGAAGTGCAATGATACAATCTCAGCTCACTGCAAACTCTGTCTCCCAGGTTCAAGAGAGTCTCCTGCCTCAGCCTCCCAAGTAGCTGGGATTATAGATGCTTGCTACCATGCCTGGCTAATTTTTTTGTATTTTTAGTAGAGATGGGGTTTCATCATGTTGGCCAGGCTGGTCTCAAACTCCCGACCTCAGGTGATCCACCTGCCTTGGCCTTCCAGAGTGCTGGGATTACAGGCGTGAGCCACTATGCCTGGCCAATTTTTAATTTAATAGTCATGATTCCTCAGTCCTTCTTCAGTTTTGGGTGTGTTCCCCAGACTGGCCATGGCATGCTTAAAAGAACATAGTTCCTCACTCTGTGGTATTTCATTATAGATGTCCTGATGGGAGGGCCAATTTGATTTTTAGAATCTACCAGGAATTATTTTCAGTAATTCTGTTTGAGGTGGTCAAAGCAATGCAGAGCTGTGATATGATGTTACTAATTTTCTTTTGTTACTCTAAACTGGTTTCAAAGAGGAATTGAAGTTGTAAAAGTGTTCTAAGCAGTGGGAATACCACTGGAAGAACATGCAGAAATAGTTTTGAGTATTATTTTGCACTTGCATGAGCATTTGTTTTGCTGTTAAAGCTCATTTTTATAATATTAATACTCTGCACTTTGAGGTATTGTTTACCACTCAGAGAGCCAGCATAGAATTAGAAAGAGCATAGATGTGTTTGGTTAAGTAAAATGATATTGCCACCCATTGGAATGCTGTAAGCAGTCATTAAAAATAATGACATAGGTTAATATGTATTGACATGAAAACTTTTTTAGATATACACTAAGTGGGGTAAAAAACAAATTATAACTTTATAGAATATCCTTGTAGATCATTTTATAGATTATAGCATTATATGTATATAAGATTATAGAATATATAGCATTCTATATAGAGAGTATAGAATTATAGATTATAGAAGGGTTTTTTGAAATAATAAAAATATTTTACATATATTATGTACGTAGAACGAATCTACAAACAATCTATCAAACTGTCAGTAGAGGTGAGATAACAGGGATGATTTCATTTGGCTGGATACATCAATTTTTTGTGCTTTTTCCCTCAACAGTCAATTTCTTTTTCTTAAGCTTTGACTTTTGAGAAGGTATAGTTTCACGTGCGGCTGTAAGAAGTAAAACTGAGAGATCGTGTGTACCTATCACCCCACTTCCCCAAGGGTAGCAGCTTGCAGACTGTGGTTTTGACACCAGTATGTCAAGTTAAGGACCATTTCTATCACCTCAAGGATTCCCATGTTACCCTTTTATAGCCACATCTACTGTCCCGCCGCTGTAACTGTATCATCACCATACTGTAACTGTCACTTGGCCGAGCCTTTTGAATGTGCAGGGGACTTTTTGTCAGTTCTCAGGAACTGAAGTCATGTGAGGTAGATGGGACCATCTGCATTATACAGAAGAAACTCAGGCTCAGAAAGCTGAGGAAACTCGTGAAAGGTGAAAATGCTACTAATCCTGAGAGACCCAAGATTTGGACCCAGGTCTTTCTGACTCCTAAGCCTAAACTTTTAACCATGCCACTGAACTAAAGTTAGGTTTAGATTCAGACATGTTTTGCCTGTCTTATCTTGTTTCCACCCTTTCCCTTACACTGACACATATGCATACTTATTAGTTTGTTTTCAGAGTATCAAAACAGAGTATTATACTCATACCCAGAGAGTGTTTTAGATCTGTCACCATATATCAATAATTAGTCATTCTTCAAATGCTTCTTGAATATTAACAAATGGAATTACTCAGATATTTTAAGAGGTTAATTACTTTTAGTTGACTAACATTAAAGTTATTTGTATTGAATAGAACTAGTCTGTTTCTTTTATTATAATTATTACTATTATTATTATTATTTAGAGATAAGGTCTTACTCTGTTACCCAGGCCGGAATGCAGTGGCGTGATCACTGCTTACTGTAGCTTAGACCTTCTAGGCTAAGCTGAAGCGGCCGTTGCACCTGAGCTTCCTGAGTAGCTGGGACTACAGATGCAAACCACCATGCCCAGCTAGTTTTTTTATTTTTTATAGTGGTGAGGTCTTACTGTGTTGTCCAGGCTTGTCTTGAGCCCCTGGCCTCAAGTGATCCTCCCTCCTCGGCCTCCCAAGGTGCTGGGATTTCAGGTGTGTGAGCCACCACGCCCAACCTAGAACTAGTCTTTGGACTTGTCATGACTACTCGTTTTCCTAGGGAAGTTTTTTTCAGACACAAGATACAGCAGTATTATATAGGTGTTACATTTTGACTATTCCGGGGAAGAGGTTTAAATATTTAAAGCATTATAGACAGTGACATAAAACTGTCATCCTTTTTGAAAAAATCTAGGTACATTATTATGTTAAGCAGCGACATAATTGTTTCTGACAGAAGGAATGAACTTATCACCTAGGGGTCATGCCCTTAAGTTTTTAAATTCCCTACAACCATTCAGAACACACACTGTGCAGTTATTACAAGCTCTAGTGTTGTCAACTTTGCTTGCTTAGAGTCTTGTTTGGAAAGGCGGACTCTGAGGTAAGGTCATTTTCTTGAATCTTTATAAAATCTAGCCCAACTTATGTTTTTATTTTGACGTTTGTATTTTCAGCTACCTGTTCCATAGCGGCAACCAAGAACATCCCGGAGACATTCTGCTAAACACAACCGTGGAAGTTTTGCCTTTTAAGGTATGACTGCTTTTTCATCTTACCTTTCCCTAACAACTAATACTGGTAGACTCAGCTTGAAGCTTTTCTTATTTTTAAGGGGAAAGAAAATTAGCATAATTTACAGGACTCATTGATGAATAATATTAATTTTTTTGAAATATGAAGCACCTATATATTGATGAGCACATTTACCCATTCATAGAAAGAGCCTTCATTTTGTTTTATCTTGGAAAATAACAGGCCAGACGTGGTGGCTCACGTCTGTAATCCCAGCACTTTGGGAGGCTGAGGCGGGTAGATCATTTGCGGTCAGGAGTTTGAAACCAGTCTGACCAACATGGCAAAACCCCATCTCTACTAAAAATACAAAAATTAGCCAGGCATGGTGGCATATGCCTGTAGTCCCAGCTACTCAGGAGGCTGAGGCACGAGAATCACTTGAACCTCGAAGGTGGAGGTTGCAAATAACATTAACATTTCTACTAGGAAAATAAATGAATAATTGTTTTCTTTAGTGTTTTCTTGCTATTTGTATTTTGAGTCCCAAAATCTATGTGTTTTTAATGCTGGTTAATTGATATACAGTTTAATTCTTTGGTCTCTAAGGAATGCTTAGATTTCTTTCAAGTTAACTACACAGTTCTTCTATAGATAGTTTTAATAGAAAATACTGTTCTACTTAATTGATTTAATGTTTTATTTCCAACCACCAATATATTATATACCAATTCAAATGATGGCTTAAGAAAACTTCTTTTATTATTAATATAGTGTGTTTTTTAAAGTTCAAGACTGAGATGATATTTCTCTTTTTAGGAATAGCTGTGTCACAGATGCCTCTTCATGTATACTAAGATATATTGATAACTTAGGATACATAGAAGGAATTATTTTTGAAATTAATGCTTTTGTTTTATTTTTAGAGTGAAGGTTTGGAAATAAGCAAAGAAACCAAAGACAAACGATTAGAAGATGGCTATTTCAGAATAGGTAATATCTACTTTAGTAAAATGCCCTTTATTTTTCTGGACTTACTCCCAAAGTACTTTTAAATTCTTTTCAGATGTTAAGCAACTTGAGGATTACAATTACCAGTGTCCTCCAGGTTTTATGTGTGCTGTGTTTTAATACTTGCTTTGCTTTTATTATTTGACTCAAGTAGGATTTCAGATCACATATTGCTTCACTCACTAGCTCCTTCTTCTCAGCCTGCCATACTCTTGTTGATGCTGCCTGATAGAGAGTCTGCCTGTACTGCCTTCTACTGGACGAGTTTAGCTCCTCTCCTGTCTCAGCTCACATCCACAGGCCAGAATCTGTGCTTTGGGCCCCTTCCCCACTCCCGAGGTCACATCTTTGTTGAGATGTCCGCTAGCATATCCTTATACCTGGTGGCCACATAGCCGCCTACCGTGAGCGTCTGTAACACACACATTTCTTTATTGGTCACCACAGTTTTTGCTGTCCCTATCCATCTAGTCACCTAAGCCTAACCTAAGGAGTCACCCTGAAGATCATCCTCTTCTTACTATCCATTAGCACAAATTGGTCAGTTTTTCATCCGAAAGCCTTGGGTCACCCTATCTGTAAGGGGGCCATCTGCCCTGTGCCTCTGATTCAGAGCCAGAGGAGAGACTGCATCTCCCTGTGGCCTTCCTGTGGCTTTCTAGGGCCACTGCAGTTACTTCTCTGAAATGTAACTAGAACGCTGTTGACCTGGGTGAAGACCTTAGTGACTTTCATTATCTGATCCCTTAGCTCCCACTTACCTTCACATCTGTGACTTTCTCTTGCTCTTTCTTTCCAGTCCTGAGACTGTTGTTCGTCTGATGAAGGCCTTATACTCTCTGGGCAGCCACATCTCTAGCCATTTTCTCTACCTGAAATGATTGGTCGATTGTTTTCCCTTCTAATAAATGCTTTTTCATCCTTAATCTGCCAGTTTAGTGGCCCCTCTTCCCTGCTCTTCCAACCCCTCTGCGTGTGCCTTTGCTGTGTGGTTGTGTTGTTTCATAGCTCTGCTCCGTAGGCTCCCCCTGGAGAGGGAGAGGTCGTGTCTCTCCTGCATGTTCTATAGTTAACACAGGGCATGTCACTTGGTAGACATTGACTTAAATAACTACATTTTCTTTTGCTTAAAACAAATGAATGCTTCTCTTAGTATTAGGCAAGAACGAATATTGGTAAATTTATATTGTAGGTGTACAGGATAGATATATTTTTAAGCCCTTTCTAGAGCAGTTTTACCTTGGGTAAGTGTCATTCAGCCATTGCTAAGAGAGTTGCACAATAACACTGACTACTTTCTTTATAGCTTTGGGGGATGAATGAATTTTATATTTGGGCTGCATCTTAGCCCATCTCTAGAAATATATACAAAATCAGCTGAGTATCCAAGACATTTATTACCACTATTACTTGTCACTTATTAAATTTATGAGAATGGTGTATTCTAGATTACAAAAGTAGCATAGGAAATAGAGACATCTATATTAAATATCTCTATAGTAATTTGAAGAAAATTACCATCTAAAATATCAACTCATATTCTTAGAACCAGAAGAGAACTTACGGATCATTAGCCTAGGACCTTGTGTAGTCAAGCAGAACAGAGCTGATCTTTTTCAACTGAATGTATAAAATTCTGCTTCTAAGAAGTCTTCTTTATGGAATTGTGTGTGACGAGCTTCCTTGACCCTCTCGGTAGCATAAAAAAATTATAACTGGTGAAAATTATTTTTAAAAAAATATTTTAAACCTGTGAAGATTGTTCTAAGTGCTCTTAGGAAATGGAGCAACATTTATTCATGAGAGCCTCCAAGCTGTGGGGAGGGAGCCAGGACCAGCCCCATCACCCACACCACCCCAGCTCAGGGAGACAGAAGCTCTGCCCTGTGCAGGTACAGCCAGGAACATTGGACTCTCCTGCCAGCTTCTAGTCTAGGGCTGTGGCATCTCCCTAGGAAGGTCAGGCTGTCAGCATCTGTCCTTACCCCCAACTCTTTTGCAGAAGCTCCGTTACAGACAAGAGCAGCTGATGAATCTGGGCAGAATCTCTACCCTAGGCACAGCAGGGTGAGAATACCTGGCCCTGATCACCATTGCCCCAGCTCACTGCCCCAGTCCAGTAGTAGAAGCCAGCCAAGAAAACCAAGGGCTTGGTTGGGCATCGTGGTTCACACCTGTAATCCAAGCACTTTGGGGGTCAAGGTAGGCAGATTGCCAGGTCAAGAGTTCAAGACCAGCCCAGCCAGCATGGTGAAACCCATCTCTACTAAAAATACAAAAATTAGTCAGGTGTGGTGGTGCGTGCCTGTATTCCCAGCTATTTGGCAGGCTGAGGCTGGAGAATTGCTTGAACCCGACCCAGGAGGTAGAGGTTGCAGTGAGCCAAGATTGCTCCATTGTACTCCAGCCTGGATGACTCTGTCTCAAACCAAACAAAACAAAAACCAAGGGCTACTGCCATGACCAGTGCTCTGATCTTGAAGCAGGGTATCACTCCAAGAGAAGGGGCTGCTGTCCTTGCCAAGGACCCAGAACAGTGGTGCAGAGATTTTGCCCAATGGAGAAGCAGGCCAGAAGAACAGAGTTCTCCCTAAAAAGAGGATGTGGATCTCCCTAAAGAGGAGTTGACTTGAACCAGAATGTGGACAAGTTTAAGCCTAAGGGTGCTGTGAAATAGAATGGAAATTTTAGTGTTAAGCAATTAGAGATGGTAGATACAGATAAGCAAATCTGGATACCAGTGTAAAGTTTAACAGGGAGAACTAGGGAAGGAGATGTTAGTAAGAGCCCACTTGGCGTGCAAACAAGCTGCTGTTTAAAATGGACAGAGTTCCCTTTTCTACCTTTCAGGGCATGTGATGGGAGTGTGGCTCACTTCTTTGGTGCCCTGCTGCCTCAAACTCATGGGGGAGCATGCAGACGGGCAGGCTGTGGGGCTCTGACTGCGTGGCAGTGTCTAGGGGTGAACGGTTTACAGCTCCTGAGGCTCCAGTGGGCGTGTGTTATAGGGTGCTCTTTTAGTTTAGCTGTCCATAGGTAGCTTGTGTGTGTTTGCTCAATTAGAACCCCCTTTCTTTCTTTTTTTCTTTCCTTTTTTTTTTTTTTGAGCAGAGTGCCTGCCCAGGCTGGAGTGCAGTAGTGCGATCACAGCTCAAAGCAACCTCCACCTCCCAGGTTCAAGTAATTCTCCTGCCTCAGCCTCCCAAGTAGCTGGGATTACAGGCACGAGCCCCCACACCTGGCAAATTTTTTAATTTTTGGTAGAGATGGGGTTTTGCCATGTTGGCCAGCGTGGTCTCCACCTCCTGACCTCAGGTGATCCGCCCACCTCCGCCTCCCAAAGTGCTGGGATGACAGGCATGAGCCACCATGCTCGGCCATTAGACCCCACTGCCTTATCACAAGGACAGAGGCTTTATGTATTCCAGGGTTTCTTGCCTTGGTGTACCAGAAGAATCGGATTGCTTATGGGCTTGGAGAATGAGTGCAAAGTTTTCTTGAGTGGAAGTAGCTCTCAGCAGATGGGGGAGCCAGAAGGGAGATTGTTTTCCCCTGAGCGGGGCTGTTCAGCGGCCTGGGCACTCCTCCAGCTGCCCAGGTCAAATTCTGGGTCGCGCCACCTGCCGATGGCCTGCCAGCATCTGTCGGTGTGCTCTTCCGCCGGTGGGCTCCCTTCCCCTCCATGTCCAGCTGCTTGTGTGCCTGACTGCTACGGTCTCAGGGCTTTTATAGGCACAGTATGGGTACATCACGGGCCAGGCTGGTCTTGGGAAATGTAACATTTGGGCAGGAGAACAGAAATGCCTGTCCTCACCTATGTCTGGGTGCAGGCCCCAGGCAGGAGCCCTAGCCAGGGACCATGCCCTTCTCTACCCAGCACTTCCCTGCTCCCCTTCCATATCGCCAAGACTGGTCCTGAAGAGGGGTCCGAATTTAAATTGGATCAGACCATGTAGCAACTTATGTGTGAAGGCATTGATGAGAACAGTAGACCATTAGCTGGCCATCAGTGGAGACTCAAGGGTTGATGGGGTGGGAGTTAGAAGAGTAGAGTGTGATAGCTAAGAATGGTCGTGTAGAGGAAATACTAGTTCTGTTTCAGTGGGTTAAAGCTGTGAGGAGGCAGAAGAACGTTCTGCAGAGACCCGGTGGGAGAAGGAAAGGGCCACTGGACAGGCATGGCGGGCGGAGGGGACCCACAACTGCAGCCCTTGGCCATTCCTGTCAGTGCCGGGGTCAGGGATTCTCGTCACTCTGGTAATTTCCTTCACCTTTTCTCTTCTTTTGTGTCTTTTAATACTTACCTTCCAGACCCCTGGGTTAAGAACAAAGGTTAAATTTGTTGTTTGAAAAGACAGTGCGCGCGCACACACACACACACACACACACAGTGACAAATACAGATTTAAAAGGGTAGTTGTAGGTCTTCTTCCCTTTTCTTCCCCCTCCTACCCAGTGCTTCTGAGAGGCAGTTTCTGTAATGATTTGTGTCCTTTCAGAAGTATTCTATGCATAAATGACAACATATGGATGTGTTCTTTAAGAACACATCACACACAAATGATGTGCCCTACAACCCAGTTTTACATCTCATTTTTTTCATGGAACAAAATGCCTGTGTACATATAGAACACGAACATTTAAAAATATTTTAATAATAATAATATGTTGAGTACCTGTATCCACCCTCCAACTTCAGATGTGCTAATTCAGCTGTCCTTCCCTAATTGCTTCTCTTCTTCTACCTAAAGATAGCCGCCATCCTGAATGTTATGGTTACCATTTCCATTTCCATTTTTACTATGTATGGAATATATTCCTAAGCAATGCACAGTGGTATTTTGCTTGTTTTCACATTTGATATAAATATCTTTCTGTAGTCTACAATTTGGTTATTTTTCCTCTCAACAATTGTGAGATTTCATCCATGTGGGTGTGTGTTTATAGCTCATTCTTTTTCACTCCTGTATGGATGGATTCCGTGGATATGTCCTCTGTTTGGTCATAAAGTTTGTTTCCATGTTTTTTGCTCTGATAAACATGGCTGCTTTGAACACTTATGCACATGTATGAGTGTTTCTCTACAATATAGACTTAGGAATTGAAGTAAATCTTCGACTTTTTATTTATTATTTTTCTTTATTATTATTATTATTATTTAGATGAAGTCCCGCTCTGTCACCCAGGCTGGAGTCCAGTGGCACAATCTCGGCTCACTGCAGCCTCTGTCTCCTGGTTTCAAGCGGTTCCCCCTGCCTTAGCCTCCCAAGTAGCTGGGGTTACAAGTGCAGGCCACCATGCCAGGCTAATTTTTGTATTTTTAGTAGAAATGGGTTTTCGCCATGTTGGCCAGGCTGGTCCCAAACTCCTGACCTTAGATAATCCACCTACCTCACCCTCCCAAAGTGCCGGGATTACAGGCATGAGCCACTGTGCCCAGCCTATTCTTTTTATTTTTTCTTCAGTCTTTTAATTGGCTGCCTAGAATTTCCTTGTATTAGCATATTGTAATTTATTTGGCCAGGCTCCTAGTGATGGATACCTAGGTTGTTTGCAATCTTTTGCTGCATTGTATGTACTGTTCTTATACATGAGAGAGGATAAAATTGCTGGGCTAGGGTGTTTTGATGAAGCTAGTTATCATTTGGTAATTATTTTTCTAATGAAACGAGCTCATCAGGTGGTGATGCATTGGTTAAAATGTTCCAAGTTTCGCAATCTTTTTAAGCTCTGAATCCTCTGCCTAATTCAATATTCAATAATAATTTTTCATAGCACCTACCTGCTACCCCAGTCCAGCACCAAGTATGGACAAACTTCTGTGAAATAAGTTTATTAATAATTTTTTAATAAAACCATTTCTTTGGAAGCTCATAGATTCAACATTTACTATATAAATTAGTACAAGCCTTCTTTGCTGTGGTTTTCAATTTGAATGTACCTTATCTTACTACTAATCTATTAACTGTGCTGTGAGACTGGAGAATGGATTAGCATGCATAATGTAATAGCATGTGGTCAGCAAACTATGGCCCATGGGCCACATCTGGCACACCTCCTGTTTTTGAACAGGATACCACCACCTGGTTTTGAAAGGATACCACCTGTGATCTAAGAACATTTTAAAAGTCTTTTTCTTTTTTTATTTTTAAATGGTAAAAAAGTAAAAAGAATACATTGTGATGTGTGAAAATTATATAGAATTCAAATTTCCATGTCTACAAATAAAGATTTTTTGGAAGACAGCCATGCTCATTTTCTAATGTAGTGTGTGTGTGCTTTTACTCTCCAACAGCAGAGATGAGTGAGTAGGGACAGTAGAGATCGAGGTCATGCTCTCCCGGCCTTGCTCTGCTGCTTAGAGTACAAATCACAATGATGTGTTTAAAATTGGACAGTATTGTGAGAGCCACACATATCACCGTACTGTGACTTTAAAAAAAAATTACAAGCACTTACCTATCATCAAAACAAGAACTTAAGTAGATTTTGAGCATTGTGGCTTTTAATAGAGTAGAATACGGGTTATTTTACAAAATTGTTGGCAAGTCATTGTGGTTATTGGGCAATTATGTGAGAGCTGTACATTACTAGGCTAAATTCAACAATATTCCCAACTCACAGGAAAGCAATGGTCAGAAAAGTTAGAAAGTTTAGAATGGAATATTGCATCACAGCAGAATTTCTTCACTAAAAATAAAAATGAGGCTGTCCCCAAAGTGATATTTCAAGTGGCTCGTTTTTTAGCTAAGCAAGAAAAACTGCTTACCAATTGTGAGTTAATTAAATCGTGTTTAATAGCAGCAGCCAAAGTAATGTATGCAGAGAAAATAAACTTATTTAGGATAGGAGGCTTTCAGCAATAACAAGTGCTTTAAGATTTAAGGACATTGGAAGCAAAATCAATAGTCAAAAAGCAAAGGAGATGATTTTGAGTGTTTTTCTTGGCTCCTGAGGAATTGACAGGGTTGTCACTGGTACTGCTCAATTGTGACTTGGAATCAATGCCAGCGTTTAAGAGACTGAAGAGTTGGCCCTTGTAATAGTCTGGGACAACTACAGGGAACAGTATTTTCACACAGCCTGAGAAAACACAAATTCATTACAACCTGAAGTACAATCTGCTAAGATGTGCTACAACAAATGGCGGTTAAAAAAATATGTGTGGAGAAGACGGGTTAGTTGTATTAATTTACAAAGTTTGGGAAAATGTAAGATGTTTAAAGGTTATGGTTATTTATTTTATTATTCATCAGCCAGGTACTTTTCAGAAAAGATTTGAATGTGTCATATGTCATTGAATCAAAGTGTCAACAGTGAAACTTACTCACCCTCATGAACTTAGCTATCACCAATACCGTGAATTTTTGTCAGAAACAGGAACTGAATATCCTGAATTGCCCTGCCACACAGCAGCTCAGTGGCTTAGCAGTGGTAAAGATTTACTGCAGTTTTTTTGAGCTCAGGACCAAGATTGGAATTTTCCCAAATGAGAACTGCCCTCAACAACTATTAACACTTTGAAAATTTGTTTTTGCTAGACTGGGCAGTGGCTAACACTTGTGATCCTAGCACTTTGGGAGTCCGAGGCAGGTGGATCACTTGAGGTCAGGAGCTCAAGACCAACACGGCCAGCCTGGTGAAACCTGGTCTCTACTAAAGATGCAAAAATTAGCCAGGCATGGTGGCACACGCCTGTAATCCCAGCTGCTCGGGAGGCTGAGGGGGAAGATCACTTGAACCTGGGAAGCAGAGGTTGCAGTGAGCTGAGATCATGCCGTTGCACTCCCGCTTGGGAGACAGAGTGAGACTCTGTCTCAAAGAAAAAAAAGAAAAAAAGAAAATTAGTTTTTCCTGCAGACTTGATATTGTTTCTTAATGAATTCAACCTAAACTTACAAGACAAAATGGTGCTTATATGCAAAACTTTCGTTGCAGTCAAATCATTTTAATGACAGTTAACTTGGAGTACCATCAAGTCTTTATACATTTCTCATGCTGTCGAAAGTTAAACCTGGAAGCAAGACCTCTATCCCACACAAATTTACAGTAGATGCGTTTTCCAAGTTCAAACTATAGTCCCAGCAGTGGTTTTGGACCTCAGTACAAATGAAAGAGAAATTTCCATATCTCAAAATCCATTTAATTCAGGAACTTTCACCTAAATCTCAAATTGGAAATGATTCATCTGCAGTGTAATAATATACCAGAAGCCAGTAATATACCAAAAGGAAAATAGAATAGAATTTCATAAATGCCTCCAAAGGGATACAAGTGTTCCATTAAAATCGTGTGTTTGTGGACGATATCAGTATTTGGCAGCCCGTAGGCTGTGTGAAAGAACGTTTCAAAGATGTATATCATTATAAATCAGCAATAACAAGTGAACATTTGCAGTCAGTTTTGATGGTAGGGAACACTAACTTTGAACGCCAATTAGGTGAAATGGTATACTCCCAAAAAGAGTTCTTCTCCTTGGTATACCTATATTACCAAAAAATATATGTTGTATTCAGTTCTCATTATATATTGATTTTCCAGCTTAAATTTGTGAAAATTTATTTTCTCTCTCTTTCTGTATGTATTACCCTACATAGTAATCTCAAATTTCCTCTCAGCCCACAAGGACTGTCCTTTTTTGTTGACCAACACTTGGCTTAAATTAAGAAATTTGCCCAGGATGAGCCATTTTCTTGTCACTTTTCTGACAACTTGTTTTTGGTTTTGCTTTAAGATGGATACTATTCCTTGTAGCAAAAAAAGCGGTTCACCTTTTATGGTTCTTGATCCTTATTTTTATAGGAGAGCTTATTTTAGCTTGTCATTATAATGGAGTCTTACACTGAACTGGGTAGAGGAGGCATTATTTCTTAATTCCTTCTACATGTGCCTTTGGAAATAATACACTTGTACTGAGTCCTTGCTCAAGGTGAGCAACTGTATGCATATTTAATTAACAAATCAAAATTTGTTATTACTGACTTAACATTCAAAGCAGTCAGACTGCATGATGGTACAGATGATATATATTTTCGTAAGATTTGGGTAAGTCGCAATTTGCAAAAAACCTATAGGTTAAAACATTGTTGATATAAGAACAAATGTATTTTTGTTTTGTTTTTTAATTTGCAGTGAGAAAAAGTGTAGCTCTGCCTAATTAAGTAAATTGCCTGTGAGGTTTTTAAACATGCACTACTTGATGAAAAATAAAAAAGCTGAATGAAAGTAGAAAAAAGGGGGAAAGAAATTACCCATGCCCTGTCAAAAGACATCTACTAGAAATATTTGATGTGTTCCTTTCCTGCCTTAACTCAGTGATATTTTATGTTTGCTCACCTCAGTCTGTCCAACAAGTATTGATTTTATTTTGAAGGAAAATTTGAAAATGGTGTTGCAGAAGGAATGGTGGATCCAAATCTCAATCCCATTGCAGCCTTTCGACTTTCAGTTATTCAGAATTCTGCTGTTTGGGCCATTCTTAATGAGGTAAGAATCTTGAAATCAGTGAAACAGCTTAGCAACTATATTTTTATTGTGTTTTTATTTTGTATTTTACACCTTTTTGGAATTGAGAATTAACTACTTTATCATACTTTTCATGATTTTGTATTTCAGATTCATATTAAAAAAGCTACCAACTGATCATCTACTGAGAAACCAACACATTTTTTCCTGTGAATTTGTTAATTAAAGATAGTTAAGCATGTACCTTTCTTTTTAATTTCTACTTGAACACTACCTCTTGTGAAATCTACTGTAGATAAGACGATTGTCATTTCCACTTGGAAAGTGAATCTCCCATGATAATTGTATTCATTTAAAACTAAGCTGTCCTCTGATTTTAACTTGACTCAAACATTTTTCAATTATGACAGCCTGTTAATATGACTTGTACTATTTTGGTATTATACTAATACACAAGAGTTGTACATATTGTTACATTCCTTAAATTTGAGAAAAACTAATGTTAAATACATTTTATGAAGGGGGTACTTTTGAGGTTCACTTATTTTACTATTATAATAAGACCCTCTTTTATAGATTATCAGGGATTATATATATAAATATATAAATATACATAAAAATGTTATGGAATTAATTTATTAGACTTAAGAAGTACATATTTTTGTGCAGTAGATTTTTGAATCGATACTTTTTTTGAAAACCAGTTACCTTGCTTTTTTAAGTTCTTTCTATATTTTTCTTTGGAAATGCAAACATTACAAATCAATGCCATTTTTCAAATGCACTGCCATTTAAGATTGATTATAGATGGATTTCTTAACTGAAGTACTTTTATAATCACAGTGACTCTGAACAAAATATTTTCAAAGACATTTGTCATTCCTTAAAGCCAAGATTTTAAAGACTAATGTCCTTCCTGAGGGTTACTTTGCTATACTGTGTATGGTGTACAGCCACAGAAAGTCAGTCTGATAAATTCTCAATGTATAAGTGTGATGCATTCAACCCAGATTATTGTAGACTTAACTCATTATATTTCCTCTGATATGTAAAGTGACAAACTCTTCTTTCCTTTTTAATCTTTGTCTTTAATCTATGAGTTAGGTGCATTATCTCCTGTTGATTCTTTTTCATCTGCACTCATGAGCTCTGACAAAATGTTTTCTAGATGTTGCTATTGTATGAGTTGTAATTGGTATAATTTTAAAGAAAAATTGTAATATTGTTTTTTGGTGAAAGGTATTACTAGTAGTATATTTTCCAAAATGATTTTATTGCAGTATGAACTGATAAGTGGGTCCCGTGTCCAGAAGAGCATATGTATTTCTCTTAAACATGCAACTCCAAATGATATTACTACTATAAACAAAGAGTATTACCAGCCTGTTAAAAAAATGAATTATCAACATCAGTTCCCAGCCAGTCTGCTTGGACACACTGAAGTGCCTCAAGTGGGTTGCAGGTTGGTTGCAGATGGGCAGAGATGGATTCTGTTGAGCTTTCTGAGTGGCCACTGGCTGGAACCTAGCACTGGGGCAGAGTTCCAGCTGGTTGCCTCTAGCCTGGAGGAGCTTCATCTAGTTACCCAATGTGTTGAACCAACAGCATCAAACAGCATCATTTTCTGTGCAGTGTTATGAAGTGAAAACATTTGGAAACACTGATAGAGTACACCATCACTCCATGTTGTAATAATTTTTAGCTACTTTTGTTGGTTGAAAAGTCAATCATTTTGCCAAAAACGATTTTTATGTCAGTTAAAGGCCAGTTGAAATTTTTTTGCTAGAATGTTTTGTTTTTCACTTTCTTGAATGTCTTTCTTCTTAGATTTCCTTGGCCCAGTGCCTACAAGCAAATTGCATTCAAAAAGTGGAATAACCTTTCTTCATAAAATTTTGGCACCAGCTGGGCATACTAAAGTACTGCAAAAATAACTTAGTACCAGAGGTAAACATCTGTGCAGATGGGCTTAGGAGTCCCCTTGGATCCCTGGTTCCTCAGTTGCCAACTCTGGTTTCATGAAGAAAGACCATGCTCTGAAAATCTAGGGAGAAGAAAGTTACTGCAGCACTTGGTATGATCTGTTACAACTTCTTTAAAGACAGCCTGCCTGGCCAGCTTTTTTCTGTTTCCATGCAGTTTTCTCTCCCAGCATCAGCCGTCCCGTTCCTAGGAAGCTCATTCTTGTTCCCAAGACTCCTTTTAGCTAAATCTTTCCTGTCATTCCAGGACTTTCTTGTAGTCCCCTCCCCATGAATCTACCAGTGCCTAGGGTGTGTGGGGCACATGGCAGGTGGCCAGTCAGCATCTGGATGTGGAACCAATTGTTCCAGCCTGCCCTCCTCTTACTCTTTTTTTAAATTATTTTTTATTATCTTGTATTATTTTGGAGACAAGGTCTCGCTTCGTTGCCCAGGCTGGAGTGCAGTGGTGCTCTCACAGCTCCCTGCCACCTTGACCTCCGGGCTGAAGCGATCCTATTGCCTCAGCCTCCCAACGTGCCGGGATTACAGGTATGGGCCACCATGCCCAGCCCTCTTACTCTTTCTTCACTCCGTCTCCCTGCTGTCATTGCCATGCTCTTGCGTACACAGTCAGCTGTCTAGTTTTTGATTGTGGACATGTCTGTGTGTGTGGTGTGTATTGTCTCTGACCAGGTTTCAGGGTCCTGAGGCGAGCCTGCAGCTCACGCTGCTCAGCTGTCCTCCCCTGCGGCGGGTGCTCAGGGCCTCTCACTGTTAGTTACTCCCTACTTTCTGCCCAGTTCTGTTAGTAGAAACAGCCATCCTTTCCCCAAGCAAGAAATTGTAGTGGTCGCCCTTAGGAGCCGTGTGAGGACAGAAGGTTAAGAAAGGAGAAGAGTGCCTGGAACTGGAAGAAGGTAAATACTTCCCCTTGCGGGGACACTGATATGTTTTACCAAAATAGTGAATGGAGAAAGTGTCAAAGGTTGGCACTAGTTTTAAAAATACATATAGCCAGTAGACACATGGGGGCTGTTTAAATAAATAAAAAACCCAGTTCTCCCGTCACACCAGCAACATTCCAAGTACTCAGTGGCCATGTGGGGCTAGTGGCGACCACACTGGACACCGCAGATGCAAAACGTTTCCATTGCTGCAGAAAGCTCTGTTGGACAGTACTGTGTCCAGAGGGCTAACTGTCAACAGTCTAGAAACCATGAGTAATAAATTCTCATCAGGAGGTTAAAAGCAGACATGGGAGTAGACCATAATGCAAATGACGATAAGCATTTTGGGTGAGAAGAGGAAGTTGAGGACCCATTTCTAAGAGGTAAGATTTCTTAAGTTCTTTGTCTTAGTCTCCTGCATTCCCCTCATCATTCACTGTACCATACTGTGTAGTCAGAACAGACAGTGTGACTGAAAAGCTTTGGAAAAAGTTCATGCAAAGTATTATTTAGCACATGGGCTGTAGACATGTTCAACCACTGGAGATGAATACCTTTGAACAAAGTATATAGCTTCTCAGATCAGTGGTTGCACTAGTAAATAATTAGAAGGTGTGGTTATTTTTAAAACTATAAGCAAAATTATGAAGGCCTTTAAAAAATTGATCATAATAATAAAAAAAAAAAGGTTGTCTCCTAACAGTGCTGTCCATCAAAGAAAAGATTGATTATGTGGAAACAGCACGTTTGGAGAGACTGTTCTAGTGAATAGCAGTGTATATTTGTGATAGGCAGATTTCTAAGAATGACCCCTATTGACACCCCTGCTAGTGACCTTGTATAATATCCTCCCCCTTTGAGCATGGGTGGAACCTGTTTGATCTATGATTATATCATGTTGTCTAGCAAAAGGAAGACTGTCTGGGGGTAGTTTATTAAATCTTGTGACTCCTTTAAAAGCAGAGAGTTTTCTTAGGCTGGTAGCAGAAGTCACTGACAAAGCAGAAAGACCCCAGGCACCACTGCTGTTTTAAGGTAGAGGGGGCTGCATAAGAAGGAATGCAGATGGCTTTAAGGAGCTGAGAGGCCTAACAGCCAAGTAGCTGGGAACTGCAGTCCTACAGCCACCAAAACTGAATTTAGCCCCTAAACTCATTCATGGGCTTGCAAAGGCATTCATCTCCAGTCTCCAGATAAGACCCAGCCTGGCCAACACCTTGAGTCCAGCTTTGTGAGACCCTAAGCCGAGAACTCCAGTTAAGTCTGCTTGGACTACTGGACTACAGAACTATGAGATAATAAATCAGTGGTGTTTTAAGCTGCTCAATTTGTGGCAATTTGTTGTGTAGGAATAGGAAATGAATACAGCATTTTAAAAGAGATAAAGAGGAAATCTTCATACTTGATTCCCTGTAGTATTCCCTTGGTAAATGCATGAATAAAGTCTTTAGTAACAAGTCATGTACCTGTTACTAAATGTCAGGAATGTCTTCTGCCGGAGATCTCAATTTGTCTTCACTGGGCATTTGTTGGCAAAGTTGCAGCATCTTACTGAGTAGGGTTTTGTAAAGGAACTGCTAAAATGAGATTATAGGAATAGGACTAACACAGTGTATAAGGGATCTTCTTCTTTTTTTTTTGAAGAGGTGTTACTTTATACTGATTTAGACTGCTCTGAACCTGTCAGAAGTAAATTGAAGAATGAGTAACAGTGGTATTTTAGATACAACATTAAGAGCAAAAATAACCTTTGCTTTGTAAAGATCAGATAATCTACTGTGTATCGAGGGACTTAATTTTTTTTTAACCAAAACTTAGTTTCTCTTTTTATCATCTAGCACAGATCAAATCCTCCACGGGCCAGCCAAATGTTGTAGTTTGAGGATGTTTTGCAGATAACCTCTCTGCTTCCAAGCCATTAATTGCTAAAGAAGTTTATTTTTATTTTGGTTTGTCCATTAATTTTTGTGCTTTTTACTGTACTGCCATGGCCTTGATACAAATAGAATTAAAAGAAAGAAAATGAGAGATTAAGACTGTCAAAAGATGGGAAATGTGAGTCATAATCATACCTTAGTGTTGTAAGAGAACTTTATCCAATCCAACCCCTTTATAAAGGAACTTTTCCAAGCTATGTTGCAATATTTATAGGGTGTAAAATTTAGTTTGACTCTGGCAGTTGTGCATTTTAAATTATTAATCTTATATGCTAACTAGTATGCTTACTTTAATGCATGTGAACATACAATGCTAAAAAGATATTTTTTTAAAAAACCCAACTGAACTGAGGATTTGGTTATACATTATGTGCATCAACATGTATATGTAAACTCCTCTCTTCTTACCCGAAACACTCCTTCACCAGTTTGGGCACTAACTAGATCATTTTCAGAGGAACAGATAGAAAGGAGTGAGCTGGCACTCCAGGGTGCGTGTGAGCTGAGAATTTAGAAGACCTTTTTCAAGAAAGTAAACTGAGCGTTAACAGGAAAGCACTTTGCGCGAAGTATCATTCCCACTGTTAACGTTGCAGTAAAATTTGTTAAAAAAAAAAATGGTGCTAAAATTGTTCTAAAATGAAGATGATTGTTTGTTGTGGGGAATATTTTAATACTCTTGGACTTTAGGGAGACTATTTTATGTATCACTTGCTCCTAGTTGTTTCATTGTATTAGTAATTAGCAACTGTCCTGGAACCAAGGGTTTGGTACTTTTACTTGGTTAGCATTCCATTATTTATTTGAAATGCTCAGTGTTTGCTCAAATTTGGTGAAAGTATCTTTTGAAGACATATTCTCCGAGCCTTAAAAGTGGCTGATATTCACAGTACTGTAAGATGCACTGCCAGTAGATTTGAGACTTTTCATTTCAGTGTAGACAGTATGTTTTCTAAGAAAGATTTGGAGCTGGGCACAGTGGCTAACTCCTGTAATCCCAGCACTTTGGGAGGCTGAGGTGGGCGGATCACCTGAGGTCAGGAGTTTGAGACCAGCCTGACCAACATGGAGAAAATCCCATTTCTACAAAAAATACAAAATTAGCCGGTGTGGTGGCGCATGCTTGTAATCCCAGCTACTTGGGAGGCTGAGACAGGAGAATTGCTTGAACCTGGGAGCCCAAGGTTACAGTGAGCCAAGATTGTGCCATTGCACTCCAACAGGAGCAAAACTTCATCTAAAAAAAAAGAGAGTTAAGAATCAGCAAAGTGTAACAATTGTGTTTCATTTATGGAATGAGAAACTGAAGCGTCCTATTCAGAACACTTTGGAAAGGTTGTCTTTGCATCAGGGGTTGTTTCTGGAAGCATCCCTTGGAGAAGCTGCCTGAGGAATCTCCTTGCCAGGTTGTACCAGATTTTTTTTTCTTCTTTAATGTATTGTATATATTTTCTGTAAAATGTCTTCATTAGCTGAATGATTAATATCTGTAGTAATATTTTAGGTACTTGTTGGATTTTTAAAGGAAGATTATTTATTTTCAGATTTGCTGCTATAATTGAAAACCTAATAACTGGTCCTGTTGACTGTGCCTTTCATCACTGTTTTCTGTGCCACGACCGTTCATGTGTATTTGAAATAAAATAATAGTTTAAAAAGCCATGTTGAATTCAAGATTCCTTCTAATAAAAATAGGTGAAATTTATTGAGTAGCATTTTATTAATTTTAACGATACACTACTACTTACTTATCCATTTTCAGTTAGAAAACAGGAGTGGATCCTTTAGTTGGGCTTTGTAAACTCTTCAAAGAAAGGAAAAAAGCCTTACTGTTAAGACAGTGATGATCAATATTATGCAGATGTTCACTTTATTATATGTACTATATAGTTCCTAAAATAAGAGTAGCCACCCTGGGCCTCTTCGATCTAATATATTTTGAGGCTGTAAGTTTTTAATGTAGAAAATGCTGCTAATGATGCTTAGGGCCTGAAGTACAGTGACTCCTGTTTGAGTGACATTACAGGTTACAGAGGATTCTGAAGGTTAGAAGGGATCATGTGGCTTATGTAAATATTTAAAATGCAGCTCATTAGAAATGGAGATTATGCATTTTTGTTGATAGGAGAGACAGGGTGTGTGTGTGATTATTCCTATGTTCCCCAACTACTCTTTCAAAAATACTAATTCATATTATTTTACATTTATATTTTCCCCATGCCCTTAGCATTTTATATGTAGCTCCTATCTGTGCAAATATTAGAATGAACACATGTACATGCTTTAGTTTAAAAAATATTTATTATAGAAATGTACATTTAATTAGTTTTAAGGAATGTACCTGACCACAGTGTTAACATATATTTCTTCAAATTTGCAAACTTTACATCTTTAAGATATCTACAAAGATAGTTTATTTACAAGTTTTACAAGAAATTATCACTTCACAAATACTGCTGACACAGTTACGACTGAATATTCTTTTTTTTTTTTTTATTTCACTCTGTACTTATAGAAAGAACACAGAGTATGGGTGAAGTTCCATCCCAGTGCCAGTGACAGCCCGTAGAGTAGAATCAGAGGTGCAAATGGATACAGAAGAATTACTGTATTTTTCAAAAATGGCAACGCTAGAAAAGAAAGAAATCCAAATTGGTTTTTAAAAAAGCAAATAAATGACTGGTAAATGAACATTTTGAAAGACAGCTTACTTCAACATGTGGGGTGGAAGGGAGCGAGTCTTTTGAATCACCAAGATGATGCTATTTATAGCCAGAACTAGATGAGTCTTCCCACCCTCTGTGCTGTCTTCTTGTATAGGGCCGGGAAGAAACCTCAGAGGTGAATTATTAGAGCATAGAGGCTCACTGGGACACACAATGGATCAAGAGAGGTTAACAGTAAGGGAGAAACATCACAGTACTCATGAAAACAGTGGTGAACCTAAACTTGTGACTGCCTCAGAAGCCTCTAGGAGTCCAACTTAAAGTACAGAGATGGATGATGTTACAGGAAGACATCTTTTAGCTAATTGAGATTTTCACTGTAGAGCATTATACCCCCACTTTAAGAGGGTGTGAGCTCAACTAGTAGTCCAAGATTTAGGAAAGAACTCAAGATCTAGCTCCAAATATTGATGTTTCTTGCTCACTGCTTTGTTAGCAGGACCCTACCCCATGCATCCTGACCTAAGTATTTCTCAGACAGGAAGTTCTTAAATGGAAACTGAACTGTACTCCAACTATTCTAAGTGGTACAGAGAGTTACCAGGAGTGCTCAAATCTCCACTTAAGAGAAACCACAGTGCTGCCATGTTCTAATCACAGAACACTTTCAAAATTCATTAGAAATGGCACAAACATCTCCCCTGGACTACAGAAAGCACTCCCCAAACAAGACATTACAACAAAGGGGTTAAGAGGTCCCTGGCATACAAGCTGGGCTGAAGGGGGGAGGGTGAGATGGGAGTGGGAGCAACTGACCAGAGAAGCCGGACACAGTCAGAGCCGTCCGTACTAACAGGCCCTTAACCATCTACAGAAACGGAAAAGGATGGGCTTAGAAACGTACAGTGCTAACAAGTCATAAGTAATGTCTCTAGATTTTATTTGGCTTTATTTAATGGAGATCCTTTCTTACCATAAATGAAGAATAACATATTCCTCATTCATATTAAGAAAAATGAACTGACAACAGGATTTAAGAGTAAATCTGCACACATGTCCCGAGGACAATAAATGTTGGGCCCGATCTTCTGTGATCGTCTACAGACCATATGGTAATCATGAAAACTAAAAATAAGACAAAAGTATGATTCAAAAGGCTTCAGGGAATTTCATTTCATACATCTGTGTGACTAGATGCCGAGCCCCACCTTTCTCTACTCTACCCTACTGCTGGTAACCCACAACCAGAAACCATGGGGGAAAAGGAGGAGTAAATGGGCTTGGATTCCTGGAAGTCATTTGGAGATAACCAGTATGGTTTAACATGCATGGTTCCTTGAAATTATAAAATTTGTTCTATACCAGCTAGACCATTTTCTAGCTGCATGACCGGGGCAAGTTGCTTCATCTCTGTGCCTCAGTTTCTTCATTTGAAAAAAGGAAACAAGTAAACCTATATAATTGTTATGAAGATTGAGATAATACACATAAAATACTTAGGACAGTGCCTTAAGTGTTCCATAAAAGCAAGCTATTAGTTTTACTGTTAGAACTTTCCCCCTCTTGCTATGTTCTCAATCAACCAAAAACATTTAAAAAAAATTACTTACCACTGTATCCCAGGAAAGTGACATAGATATAATAGCCAACCGCAACCAACCATAAGGTATTTCCAACTAAATATCCAATAAATGTGTCTGTCAGGATAACATCTGCCAGAAGAGATGCAGACAATGAGTCCCTTTACCAATGCATGCAATGAAGACCTGGATAATATTCTAAGTAACTGCTACTTACGGTTGATGAAAAAAAGCTGGATAAAATGCAGAATGACCAGGAGTGGATAAAAAGCATTGAGATGCACATCAAAAGCATAGCCCCATTCCACATCATAGTCTCTGCTCTGTCGTTTCACTAAATACTTGTTAGAGATGAACCTAAGAGCAAAATTAAAATGTCTTTCATAATAAAATTAATTCTGTAAATGTTTACTAACTACCTTCTATATGGCAGACATTCTAAATTCTGGAGATACGGCAGTAAACAAAACAGACAAAAATCCCTGCCTTCCATCTAGGGGGAAAGACTGACTGATATAAGTATGCCAGATGGTACTATGGAGAGAAGAGAAATGTGTAGCAGAGAAATGTGGAAAATACAAACTTGAGATGCAATTTTACATTTAAGGGTCATAGAGTAACGTTGGGTAAAGACCCAAGGACTGTCATAGCGCCTGGTAGGTCTGAGGAATGAGTAAAAAGTCCACTGTGCTGAAAGAAGAAAAGGAGCAAGAAATTAAGTCAGGAAAGAAACAGGGTTGGGCCCAACATCTAGTCACACAGGCTCCACGTCTTACAGAGCCTGTGGCCATTTAAAAATCTGGCTTTTATTCCTGGTGAAATGAGAAGCCACTGTGAGTTTTGAGAAAAGTATTTGACTTAAATGTCTTGACAGAGCTGCCCTGGTGACTGATCTGAGGACAGACTCTACAGACAAGAGTAGAAGCAGAGACCAGTTCCAAGGCTACTGCAAGGAAGAGATGAGCAGAGGGGCTGGTCGCAATGGAGGTGCTAAGATGTGGAACACACAATACTCTGAAGCCTGTGACGTAAAGTATTGGATGTGGAGTATGAGAAAGACCGAAGGATGACTGAGAGATTTTTGCCTTGAACAAATGGAAGATGGAGCTGCCTTTAACTGAGGTGGGGCTGGCTATGAGAAGAGTGATTTTGAGGCAGGAAGGAGTGTGCAGAAGTTTGAATTTGGACCTGTTATGTTGAAGATGCCAACTAGGATGGAGTAAGAAGTTGTATACAAAGTCTAGAGTTTGGATGATAAGTCCAAACTGGAGATACAAACTCGTCAGTGTGTAGATTATATTAATATTTAAAGTCACAGGCCTGAATGATGTCACCAAAAAAATGAATGTGGATAATGAGTCAACCCCCTATTAAAAGGAGGGTGAAATAGGAGTGGCAGTTAAGGAAGAGTGACATATCTAGCCTTAAGAACAATTATTCAAGCTTAGGTCACTGTTCTACAACACAACCTACTAGTTTTTTAGTTCAGTGATAAGTGAATAAAAAGTAAAACATCTGAGTAATAGAAAAGTAAATCTTCAAAGAACAAAAACTGTGTTATAAACATATATTGAAAATTCAATGTACTTTTTAAAGTATTATTTCATTTCAACTCAAGGATACAATTAAGAATATGCTATTCCGGCACTGGGAATAAAAATAGAAAATAGAGGAAAAACATGGTACAATACTAATGTAACAGCCCTGCATTTAGTTATCTGAAAATGCCAAAACAATACTGAACAACTAGAGCTTACCCAGACAGTTTCCTTTTTAGCCAAGAACGTGTGCCATTCAAATTGTATGGAGTCAATATGTAGCTCACTCCCCAAGAGCGCCCTTTCTGTAGAAGTTCGCTGCTCCCGCTATTCCCCTGCTTATCCCAAATGCGCACTTTCCAAGCTTCTGGCCTCACTGTGAGTCTCACCTCTAGAACACAGATGCGCCTTCTGAGGCACTCTAAGGCACTGTGGTTTTCACCTCCCAACTCCATATTAACGACGCCAGTCAGAGGCTCATCAGGGTCACGACTCTTGCCTCTAGGTCTAGAGTCATCGACCTCAGTGTCTACTGACCTTCTTTTCCACTATTCAACATGCTCTCTGAACTCAACATGGCAACAAGGGCTGCTTCATCTGCACCTGCTGCTTTCTCAGTCATCGAAGCCCAAACTTTGCAGGCCAGCCCAAAGAAGGCTCCCACCCACTCCCCCTTCCCGATCCCCCCTCACACCTTGTTATCTCAGGAAGCTCTTGAATCCATCTCTCCTCTCTATTCCTATTACCACCACACTATCTGGGCCTCCTCTACTCCTACACGGACCTCTGCAGGTGTATCTAGCCTTGCCTACTCCCTACTCCCAACTTTTGCCTGCTCTGCTGCCATAGAAAATATTTTTCCTAAAATGTGAATTTGACATTATTTCCTTACTTCAAAGCCTCAAAGCTACCCACCTCCTTCTGCCCCCAACCCACAAATGCGGTCTATGGGACAAAGTCCAATTTTTTTCCTGAATGGCATTAAGGCCAATTTCTCTAGTTCCATCTCTTCCCTAGTCACTCGGTGTCACCCTATGCTCCCAGACTTATTGTGCTGTTCTACCTCTAAGCCTTTGCACTTGCCATTCCTGGTACCAGGAGTCAACGATTCCACATCTCCACAAAACACCTCCTCATGCTGGTGTCTGTGGCACCTCTGGATGCTCATAATTATATGGAGTCATTTCTCTTTCTAGTTCCTCATACTACGTAGGTTCTTACAAATACAATGAATCTCTTTCTATTTAATCCAAACTATGATTCAGACTCACATGAAAGGTGCTAATCTCCAAATTGATTTAGTTTCTGTGGCTGATATAGTTTGGCTGTGTCCCCACCCAACATCTCATCTTGAATAGTAATCTCCAAAATCCCCATGTGTCGAGGGTGGCGCCGGGTGAATGTAATTGAATCATGGAGGCAGTTTCCCCCATGCTGTGCTAGTGACAGTGGGTGAGTCTAAAGGATCTGATGGTTTTGTAAATGTCTGGCATTTCCCACTTGTACTCACTCTGTCCTGCCACCGTGAGGAAGGTGCCTGGTTTTGCTTTGCCTTCCACCATAACTGTAAGTTTCCCTAGCGATGCAGAACTGAGAGTCAATTAAACCTCTTTCCTTTATAAATTACCCCGTCTCAGATATTTCTTCATAGCAGCGTGAGAACAGACTAAGACAATGGCCCTCCAGAATTACTGCATTCATGGCAGAATGCTTATTATAAATCAAACTATTCCTCTGAAAGTCTTATTTATTGAAATTTTAAAATACACCATATGCTTTTCATGAAATTCTCGGTAATGAATACGTGACTTACATTAGTGTTAATTCTAGGCCAGATTTTAGAATTTTATGTTAATAATGCACAGCATTTATTGGCTAACCAGCACATATAAAAGCTCTGCTGTACTAGTCAGAAGTTACAAAGGAAAATACAGGCATATGTCATTTTACCACACTGCACTGTACTGCGCCTCACAGATACTGTGGTTTTTTCTTTTTACATATTGAAGGTTTGTGGCAACTGGGTCCAGCAAGTCAGCCTCTGCCAATTTTCCAGCAGCATATGCTCACTTCATGTCTCTGTGTCAGCATTTTTTAGCAATAAAGCATTTTAAAATCAAAATCTGTACATTGTTTTTTTAGAGACGTAGTGCTGTTGTACACCTAGACTATAGTACAGTGTAAATAAGATTTTAATATGCACTTGGAACCAACAAATCTGTGTGACTCGCTTTATTGTGGTATTTGTTCTACTGCAATGGTCTGGAACTGAATTGGCATATATGGGCTATGCCTATAAAAGGCTGGTATCAGCTGGGCGTGGTGGCTCACACCAAATCAAGAGTGAACTCCCATTCACAATTGCTACAAAGAGAATAAAATACCTAGGAATACAACTAACAAGGGATGTGAAGGACCTCTTCAAGAAGAAATACAAACCACTGCTCAAGAAAGTAAGAGAGGACACAAACAAATGGAAAAACATTCCATGCTCATGGTTAGGAAGAATCAATATCGTGAAAATGGTCATACTGCCCAAAGTAATTTATAAATTCAATGCTATCCCATCAAGCTTTCTGTGACTCTCTTCACAGAATTGGAAAAAACTACTTTAAATTTTATATGGAACAAAAAAAGAGTGCACATAGCCAAGACCTAAGCAAAAAGAACAAAGCTGGGGGCATCATGCTACCTGACTTCCAACTATACTACAAAACTACAGTAATCAAAACAACATGGTACTGGTACCAAAACAGATATATAGACCAATGGAACAGAACACAGGCCTCGGAAACAATGCCACGTATCTATAACCATCTGATCTTTGACAAAAGCAATGGGGAAAGAAGTCCCTATTTAATAAACGGTGTTGGGAAAACCGGCTAGCCATATGCAGAAAGCTGAAACTGGATCCTTTCTTTACGCCTTATACAAAAATAAGATGCATTAAAGACTTAAACATAAGACCTAAAACCATAAAGACCCTAGGTAAAAACCTAGGCAATACCATTCAGGACACAGGCATGGGCAAAGAATTCATGACTAAAACACCAAAAGCATTGGCAACAAAAGCCAAAATTGGCAAATGTGATCTAATTAAACTCCAGAGCTTCTGCACAGCAAAAGAAACTATCATTAGAGTGAACAGTCAACCTACAGAATGGGAGAAAATTTTTGCAATCTCTCCATCCGACAAAGGGCTAACATCCAGAATTCACAAAGAACTTAAACAAATTCACAATAAAAAAAAAACCCCATCAAAAAGTGGGCAAATGATATGAACAGACACTTCTCAAAAGGAGACATTTATGCAGCCAACGAACATATGAAAAAAAGCTCATCATCACTGTTCTTTAGAGAAATGCAAATCAAAACCACAATGAGATACCACCATCTCACACCAGTTAGAATGGCAATCATTAAAAAGGAGACAACAGATGCTGGAGATGATGCGGAGAAATAAGAACGCTTTTACACTGTTAATCGGAGTATACATTAGTTCAACCATTGTAAAAGACAGTGTGGTGATTCCTCAAGGATCTAGAACTAGAAATACCATTTGACCCAATGATCCTATTACTGGGTATATATTCAAAGGAGTATAAATCATTTATTATGAAGATACATGCATACATATGTTTTTTGTGACACTGTTCACAATAGCAAAGACTTGGAACCAACCCAAGTGGCCATCAACGACAGACTAGATAAAGAAAATGTGGCACATATACACCATGGAATACTATGCAGCCATAAAAAAGGATGAGTTCATGTCCTTTGCAGGGACATCGATGAAGCTGGAAACCATCATTCTCAGCAAACTAACACAGGAACAGAAAACTAAACACCACATGTTCTCACTCACAAGTGGGAGTTGAACAATGAGAACACATGAACACAGGGAGGGGAACATCGAACACAGGGAGGGGAACATCACACACAGGGGGCCTGTCAGTGGGTGGGAGCCTAGGGGAGGGACAGCATTAGGAGAAATACCTAATAGATGACGGGGTGATGGATGCAGGAAGCCACCATGGCACATTTATATTTATGTAACAAACCTGCAGGTTCTGCACATGTACCCCAGAACTTAAAGCACAGTTTAAAAAAAGGTTGGTATCTTAAGTGATAGTTGCAGAGTTTTGCTTAAAATACTAGTAGGAACTACCAAATACTGAACACTTAACTGTGTTCAGGTACTCTTCATACCATAATTCTCTCAAAAGTTGGGCAAAATAGATAATTAACTTGATTTTACAAATGAGACTGGGACTGGCCAGGCGCGGTGGCTCAAGCCTGTAATCCCAGCACTTTGGGAGGCCGAGGCGGGTGGATCATGAGGTCAAGAGATCGAGACCATCCTGGTCAACATGGTGAAACCCTGTCTCTACTAAAAATACAAAACATTAGCTGGGCATGGTGGTGCGTGCCTGTAATCCCAGCTACTGAGGAGGTTGAGGCAGGAGAATTGCCTGAACCCAGGAGGTGGAGGTTGCAGTGAGCTGAAATCGCGCCATTGCGCTCCAGCCTGGGTAACAAGAGTGAAACTCCATCTCAAACAATACAAAACAGAAAGAGTAACAGACTGGGACTAAGGGTTACACAGATAACTAACTTGGCATTTGAACCCAGGTCTCTCTGCAACTAAAATGTTCTCTACAGTGACCACCACGCTGCTCAACCACTGGTTCTCTACTGAGATTGCTGGCCACATCCCGTGCCCTTCATCCAGTATGACAATAACACAGGACAACTTGATTAAACACCAGATTTATCCTCAAGTACACTGCTGTTGTGAAGTCAACCAAAGGCAGACTGAGAACCCTTTGACAAAACCCGTGTGTGTGTGTGGGGGGGGGAGGAGAGGGTTTTTTTCTCAGCAGGAAGGCCTGAGAAGTTTAAAAACAGTCCTGATTTTTCAAGTATACTTCATTTAATGCAAAGATTCAATGTAAGATGCTACAAAATACCCTTTAGATCTAAATGGATTTAAACACAATGAATATCTAGAAGTGGTCTCTACTGATAAATGCAGAAAACCATGCTATCATCCAGACAACTTAAGCAGAACTGGCTAAATCTGTAATATTTTTGCAAAACCAGGGATTTTGTTAGTATGAAGAAAATAAATCTTGGGACCCCCAAATCACTATGCCAAAGGTAAAAGTCAAGCTGCAAACTGTGTCAGGCAAACTTGCCTCCTATTTTAATCCTAAATAAGATAGCTTATCTTTACAGCTGTGGGACATAAAGTCTTTCTGTTCACCTGAGACAAGTGTTTATCTGATTGCTTTATTGTTTATGTAAAAACGCAGACTCACTCACCGAGCCAGACTAAGGCATAAATGACTATTCCTGTACCTGCCTCTCATAAGTAAATTGTGTATTCAGTGAAAGGCTGATCAAAGACTCAAAAGAATACAGCCATTTGTCTCTCATCTAACTATAACCTGCCTTTCCCTGCTTTCTAGACTGAAACAGTATACTTCTTATACATATTGACTGATGTCTCATGTCTCCCTAAAATGTATAAAAGCAAGCTGTACCCCGACCACCTTGGGCACATGTCATCAGGACCTCCTGAGGCTGTGTCACAGGCATGTCCTTAACCTTGGCAAAATAAACTTTCTAAATTGAGACCTGTCTCAGATATTTTGAGTTCAAAATATAATCATTATTTCAATTATTTGCTACACTTTGACAATATAAACCATCCTTTAGAGTATTTTCTGATATAGGTGGCAACACATGAGGGCAAACTGTAATAATCTTGGTAGTCAAAATTGATCATTCAGGACTCTATCTTGGTTTCAATTTCCATCTGTTGCTATTGTACCTCTGAAGCAAACAAACGGAGATGCTAAACCAAAGTTATGGTACTTACCACATTAAAGTTGCTATCAGAAGACCAACACCTACACAATCTATGAATACAACCCAAAGGAGAAGCTTTATTGTCTCAAAGAATCCCATGTCCAGCACAAAGCCAAATCCTATAGTGGACACTGAAAGAAAGATTCACAATATTCATTTAGGCACTCTGCTAGATTCTGGAAATACAGAACACATCCCCTGCCCCCTAGATGCCCAGGCTAGTGGGAGAGACAGGTCTGTAAACAAACTCCCAAAATGTGTGAACACCACCTTGGAACACAGCATGGCTACTGAGGGAGCTGAAGTTTCCTGAGAAGGGCCCTTGCCAGGCTGATTCACCATGGTGGCCTCAGTATTTAGAGTGGCAGTCTAGGGCAGGCACTAACATAGTTTAAGTCCAGTTAAAGGTGCAAAACAGTCTATAAACTTCAATATCCTGCACACTTCAACACCCTACAGGTAAATGAGACCCTTGCGTTATGGAATTGGAGAACTTCAGTTTCTCAAATTCACATCAATACCTTTACAACTCTCACTCTGGATCTGCCTGACAGAAATGCAATTTCCAGTTTCCTATTCATTTCCACAGTCAGCTGGCATTTGGGTACCGATTCACAGTAGTTATAAAGACATGGAGTGAATCCTGTCCCCTGCTGTTCAATGTCCTAGGGCAACAATTTACTCTGGCATCTGTAGAACCAAGAAGACTAAGACTTTCTTTCCTGCGAGATTTTTGAGGCCTCAGTAAAAAGGAGAAGTAGCTTCCAATATTTCCAAATTCTGACCCACAACACATTTATAATAAATGAAAAGTCTAATCAGAAACGCTCAGTGTTCAAGTCTATTGCAGATAAACTACCACTTACCACAGAGCCAGATACTTAACAGTACCAAGAAAGCAGGGTCATCTCTGGCCCACTGGTCCTTCGTCTGTTTTCGGTAATGAAAGTTTCTGTAAACTCTCTGCGGGGACGTGAACAGGTAGAGCATCTGCCAGGCAGCAAATTCAAAGTCCATCTGCCGAAAGCGGAAAAGTCTTCTCAGATATTTGTAGCGTTTTGCTCCGGCTGTGTGTCTTGCTGCATCCCTGGAACTCAGGACTCCATTCCCCTGCACTGAGGAATTCAATGAAGTACTCGGTAACATCTTCCTAGATTGAAGAAAAACATTTCTTTTACACGTATTCCGAAGAAACCCTTGGCTACCGGCACCCCTCTTGGGAGGGAGGTCACTTTACATGTTCTTCCAACCCTAGAGAAAGGCCAGGGGTCAAAAGCAAATGCAGTTGGTTCTGAAGCGGGTCTTAGGGCTTGGGAACTGCAGACTGCACCTCAGGCAAAGGCTAGAGCCCACCCTTCTGAATCACCTAGTAACACTTATCCACGGGCAGCTACTGTTACAGAGACAGGGGGATGAAGTGACTGCCTCATGACTCCGAGGATAGTGACAGAGCTAAGATTAGAAATCTGACTCGAAATTCCGTGCTTTTAAGAAAATGCCACAAAGCTTTTAAGAAAATGCCTAAGAAAACAATGTTTCAGCTGGTTAAACACCGTTACTGAAAAGGTAAAATAAACAGCCTGTTCACACAAATCCATCAGCGCACGGCCAGCAAGCTCCTCGGTTACTAAAATAAGATTAAAAACCAAGTAGAACTCCTATCCCTAGTGTTTTACATCCGGAATAGTTCAGCAGAGGGAGCGGCAGCGTTGGAGTCCAGTCCAACCGGTCCCAGCTCCGAGGAGCGCCGGCCACTGCCCAGCTGCCTGTTTCCCCTCCACTTCGCAGGCCCCCGGGACGCTGGCAGCGCCTGGCCGGGCCCAGCTGCTCCCTCCCGGCCCGCGGCCGCGGGTACGGCTGCCAGATTAACCAAATAAAAACACAGAACGCCCAGCTCTATTTGGATTTCAGACAGGCTACGAATAAGGTTTTAGTATACCTACATCTCACGCAACATTTCGGATATGCTTATACTAAAGGCTCTTTATCTATGCAGATGTAACTGGGCGTCCTTAATTTTAACCGCAACTCCACCGCGGCCGGACGCTGACACGGTTACTGCCCGGCGGCAGCGACGCCAGGCCTCAAGCTGTCGGGACTAAATGGCCCCCAGCGCGAGCCGGGGCCAAGGGTGGGAAGAGCGATCCTCAGACCTCACCTGGAGCCCTGCTGCAGCCTCGACTCGCGTCCGAACCAGCCCACCACCTCGTTCCACCCGCCGAGCCCAGCAGCCGCCGGGCCGGCTTCCCTTTCCGCAACGTAGCCGGCGCTCGCAGCGCGCCGCTTCACACGCACCCACTTCCGTCACGGATCCACCACCTCTCGGCCTCCGTCGTCCTCGGCCCAACAGCCGCGGCCCGCCGGAAGTTATTGCAACTGATTTCCGGTCCCCTACTACGGGTCCCATTCGCTGCTGGCGAGATTGCAGCTGTTGCAGTAGAAGAAAGTGGAGTCCGCAGCGGACTGGAAGCGCCGTAATGCCCCAGTATTACGAGGACAAGCCGGAGGGCGGCGCGTGCTCGGGCTTGAAGGAGGACCTGGGCTTGTGTCTGCTGCAGTCGGATTGTGTGATGCAGGTAGCGCAGCCGGGTGCTCCGGGTGGTGAAGACGGCTGCGCCGGGGAGGTTCGGCTCGGCGGAGGGCTGCAGGATGCCCGCCGCGGCGGTTCGAGTTAACCGTCCCGGGCGTAAGTCACAGGTCGGGCTCACTGAACGTCGCAGATCCATTGAGCTATTGGAGCCTCAGTTCTCTATGGGGTTAAATCGGAGATAACGATACCCACCCGGTCGGGTTTTTGTGAAGATTAACCTATTTGCGTTCACGAGGCGTTTATTGAATGCTAGCGCTCTGCTAAGTCCTGAAGACAAAAAGGAGAATAAGCCAGGTTTCTTGCCTGTCCAGAAATGAGAATCTGTAGAATGAATGATTCCAGAGAGTTGTGTAAACCCGGTACACTGCCCTGGCCAGTAGTGTCTCTTGTCTGTTCAGTTGTGACTGAATGTATGCTAAATTTGCCTTGTGTTGATGCGAATGTTTCTGAGTTACAATTCTCTGCATTTTTGGATGTTAAGTTGTGAAAATAAAGCAACTCCGTATTTGCACGATTTCGTATCTTGCTTCCCCTACCCTCTTCTTTCACTTCCCGGCTACAGTCACTGGTCTCCTCAGCACCCAATCTGAATGCAGGGGCATGTAGTGAGGGTCAGAGTGGACCTGGGCTCTGCTTTTGAGCCCAAGTAAAGCACAAGCGACTTTTCCAATTGCAGAGGTCGGAGGGTATTCAGTTGTGTGCAATTATCTTTGCACTGGGGGATGTAGTTTCATAAAGGTGCTGTTATTTCAGAGAAAAGATTACCCCCAAATGGACATCCACTATAAGGCTGTATTAGTATTTCTTCCGAGTCACAATTTATGTTTGGTTCACCGATTTTAGCAGTTAGTCATTCTCGCCTCCCAATGTCTAGTAAAACGAGTTATAAATTTAAGAGATTATCTCGCCAACTTCCTTATGTAAATGAGGAAACTGAGGTACCATTGTTTTCAGGCTCCCCTGTCCAGGGCTGTGTTCCCTCTGCCCCTCATTCACTGGTGCTGTTCAGCCCACTCCTGGTAAATGCCTCTTTTTTTTTTTTTTTTTTTTTTTTTGGGACGGGAGGGAGTTTCTCTTTTTTTACCCAGGCGGGAGTGCAATGGCGCGATCTCGGCTCACCACAACCTCCGCCTCCTGGGTTCAGGCAATTCTCCTGCCTCAGCCTCCTGACTAGCTGGGATTACAGGCACGCGCCACCATGCCCAGCTAATTTTTTGTAGTTTTAGTAGAGACGGGGTTTCACCGTGTTGACCAGGATGGTCTCGATCTCTTGACCTCGTGATCCACCCGCCTCGGCCTCCCAAAGTGCTGGGATTACAGGCTTGAGCCACCGCGCCCGGCAGGTAAATGCCTCTTAAGTGGCAGGCATGGTGCCTGACACTGGTGATAACAAAGATGTATCAGTAGCAGTCACTACCCACTACCCACGTAAGCTTGGTGTCATGGGAGAAGTAGACATCTAAGAGTCTAAATTCCTGCCATAAGACTAAGCATTTATTAAACATGCGTTTAATGACTAGATCTTGAGGGAAAAAATGCCTTAGCCCATGGAGAACATCTGATTTTGCTTCAGAATTTGGAATAATCTTCTGAGGTGACATTTGAGCTGAGTTGAAAGGTTGGGTAGTAGTTTATCAAGTAAAGGAGCAGGAATTGTGGTTGTGGGGAAAATCTGAAAGAACAGCAAGTGCAGAGGCAGAGAGATGTGGGAGGGCCCAGAGGAGCTAGTGTTCATAAGATAGTGCAACAGAAGGCCTGAGGGGAAGGTTGCAGCCAGGTGTGAAGGCCTGCGTGTGTGTCAGGGTGAGGAGATTGGATTTTATCCAGACGTTCAGGCCGTGTTGATGAATGGTCAAGGGAAGAAAGTACGCCAAGTAGGACTGAGGAAAGAAACTGCAAGCTGAGGGCAGTATCGGCAGCACAGAGAATTCCAAGCTGGCTTTCTGCAGTGGTTGATACAGCAAACATGTATGGAGTGCCAGGCTCCAATTCAGGGAACAAATACTGATGAATGGAACATGGTCTCTCCAGTGTAGAAAGCCGGGCTTTGGAAGGCTAGCATGCTTTAGGCAGAGACAATGATTGGGACAGCTGGTACAGACTTTGCTTTCCCTGCCATTGAATACGTGGCCTTACCAATGCTCAGTTTGGTCAGCCAGAAAACCTGATGCTTATAAACAGTTCTTTAGCTGGATGTTCGTTTACAGTTTGTGTTAAATTCATTCTGAATGGTTACTTCAACTGGAGTGTAAAAGGGCAATCACAGAGGTTTTCAGGTCCAGAACAATCTCCTACTTTCTTGGATGGTGTCACTGGCAGCTACTGCCCACTACTCCTCACTGGAGACTCTGAAGACCAGGGAAAGCTCTGCTGAGATCTGTGTTTGCTCTGTATGGCAGCCTTATTTATGATGGAGATTTTAGATTTCTTAAGTTCTTGAAGAAAAAGGTTAATGTGAACTTATGTCAGGTTGGTGCTAGTCTCCTCTGGCCAGTATTTAACCCACCTGAAACCTGCAGCATCTCACTCTAGGGAGGAATTCAGCATAAACATGTATTTAGTTCTAGGTGCTGCTTTGGGAGATTGTCAAGGAGTTAGAGGGTCTCAGAGGAACTCAGGGTAATGGTAAGGATGTAAATTCCAGTGGGGCTGGAGGAAAGCAGGGCAAAAGCAGATGCAAAAGGCCTCTCTTGGAGACTTATTAGAATTTAATGACTCCTGGATGATGAGGACAATGAAACTCTGCAAGAGGAACTTCACTCGTCACAGGGTATCTTCTCTGTCTCCACTAACAGCCTCCAGACCTGCTGGCTCTTCGTCAGAATCACCTGCAAGTGGTGTGGCTTTTTAAAAGTACAGATTCCACTGCTGCCCTTACCCCACCCCCAATAAGTTAAAAGTTTCTTTCCTAGGTTGGCTCTTGGGCACAGCCATGTTTGAGAATGCTGACTGATCTTGACCTCAGAAAGCAAAAAAGCTTGGGACTGTATTAGTTATAAATTCAAGTACGTGTTTCAGAGACCCAGGATAATAGTGGCTTAAACAAGATAGAGAACTTTCTCTTGTTTTTGTGCCTATAAGTAGGGCCTGGTCATTTCTCTCAGTCTTCCATGGACACAGACCCTGTTGATCTTGCGACTCTATGTGCTGTGAAATAGGAAAATATAGGAAATAGCGTGTTGCTCTCATAGTCATGGTTCAAGACTGCTTTGCTTCCACATCATCGGGCCCGGCAACCATATGGAGTAAAGTGAGGAAGAAGGGCAAGTCTCTTTAAGGACCAACCCAGAAGTTCTACCCGTTTCCCACACATTCCAGTGGCTAGAACTTAGTTACATGACCACAACTAGATGCCAGGGTGTCTAGGAAATCTCACCCAGCCATATGCTGGATAAAAAGGAAGAGCAGACAACTAGCAGTCTGTTATTTGGGGTACAGTGGATGATGAATGACTGCCTCCTAGCTTTAGTGTATCTAATGGATCTTTACCCAGGCAGTTGGCAATACAGTATAGGTTGAAAGCTTTTGAAAAAGGTAGCATCTTACATACAGTTTGAAGAGGTATCAGCTTATAAACGATAGTTACAACCTTTTGTATGGTTAGTCTTTTGTCTGCCTCCACGTGATTCATGTGGGCAACACATTCCACCAGCAGAATTGCAGAGTTTGGAGAGGAAGGAAGCTTGCTACTCTGATCCACTTTTGAGAGTCACTGATGTGGATGACATTTGATATCTAGGACCCAGGCAGGCATACAGACTGGAAGGTGGCCAAGATTCCTGGGGAACAGGAATACCACAGACATAGCGCCCTGTAGCTTTTCATAGTAAAAACTAGCAGAGTGTGCCTGGCACTAGCAACATAAAGGTTCTGGGGAGTGGTTGCAGTGAGGGGGTCGTAGAGTCAAAATCTGCTTGAGGGGAAACCCCAGATTATGCAGTGCCGGTGAGCATTGAGTTACATTTTTCCTGGTGCATGAATGGGCCACATGTTTCTATTTAGGTAGTATTCCAGCCTGCCTCGTTAATATCTATGTAAAGTGTCTCCTACCAACACTAAAAATGTTCTGATGTTAGGGTACATAGTTCATACATTTCACCCATAAGGAAATGAAGATATCCCTTTCTAGATTTTTATATAAACATTTTAAGTAAAAGTATCCTATAGAAACCAGTGTTTTCAAGAATTCAACAGTACCCTTCAAGTTCCCCAAAGTTACTTATTTTTTTTTTCATTCTTTAGGTACCAACAGCCCAAGTGAATTAAGAACTGTTTCTTACATAACTTTCTATTTTCCTCTTTTAACACTTTAAAAAAGAACTATTTTCAGAAGGACAATTATTTTGTACTTTGTGAGAAAATTTCCAAGGTGTTTATATTGTTTTATGTGTCTATCATAGGAAGGAAAATCCCCTCGGGAGTGTCTGAAGGAAGGATACTGCAAAGCTTTGAAATACTCATTTTTCGAGTGTAAAAGATCAACGGTAAGTGGTTAAAGATTTTTAAAAGCTTATGGTAAAAATTAGCTATATGGAGGTTAAATGTATGAATGACTTAATAGTTACAGATAAGTTGCAGTGATATGGTTTGGAAAAAAAGATGTGGATAGTATTTCTTATCCAATGAGTTAATGGTAAGTAGCATTCATAAAAACCCAGAGCTCATTGTTATGTTATTCTGTCACCGTGCTAACCACAGCTACTGAACTTCATGCATTTCTGAAAGTGTGAGAATGAAGTCTCAGCAGGTATAGATGGGTACAAGTTGATGCTGGCCACTTGAGTTGAGATCAGTTGGCGATTGTACACAGACCTATAATGTGGAGCTCTAAGGTGTATATACTTGTGCCTTACGTGACTAAGAGAAAACGTCAGTATCTATGTTTGAATTTTGGAGGGATGGATTGTAGAAATAGGGCCTAAAAGGGGATTACAAATCTCTGGGGTTCATTCTAACATTCTCTGACTTGGAAGCTCTACAGATCTTTGGAATGAAAACTGATACCCTTTTCTTAGAGAAAAGCATAAAACCAGAAATATGAGCATCCCATTAAAGGAAGAAAGCACTTGGACTTGAGGATACTTTTTTTTGTGATGGAATCTTGTTCTGTCACCCAGGCTGGAGTGCAGTGACCTGATCTTGGCTCATTGCAACCTCCCAATTCAAGAGATTCTCCTGCCTCAGCCTCCTAAGTAGCTGGGATTACAGGCATCTGCCACTACACCCAGCTAATTTTTGTATTTTTTAGTAGAGACAGGATTTCGCCATGTTGGCCAGGCTGCTCTTGAGCTCCTGATCTCAAGTGGAGCCACCGCTCACTATGCCTGGCCTTCAGCATGCTTTTGCTTGCTTAGGAACTACACTGCAAATCCCTTCCCTTTTGTTACTTTTGTTACTGCAAGTGGTTATAAACAAAGAACCTGAGCATTTTTGCCAGCTAATCAGATCCAGGGAGGCTGTACAGTTAGATTAAATTTGGCCATGCTCTTCTTCCTTTCTCAAGTGACATCTTTTCCTGTCATTCAATGTGAATAGAGAATGATTTTCTTGTCTTCTCTCACAAAGATTTGTTACCCATGTAAAATGCAAGCCTTTAACTTTGTAAAGAATTTCAAAGCATGTACAATAAACTCTGAAATTCTCTACCTGAAGGTCAGTCTTTGATCTCCAAAGAACAAAGAAGTCAGATTATTTTTATTTTTCCAATTTATCTACCTTCTGCAGAAATTTTTAACAATCTTGCACAAAAAGTAAAATGTTCTTGGGCCAGGCACAGTGGCTGAAGCCTGTAATCTCAGCACTTTGGGAGGCCAAGGCAGGTGGATCACGAGGTCAGGAATTCAAGACCAGCTTGGCCAAGATGGTGAAACACCGTCTCTACTAAAAATACAAAAATTAGCTGGATGTGGTAGCACACCTGTAATTCCAACTACCCGGGAGGCTGAGGCAGGAGAATCGCTTGAACCTGAGAGGCAGAGGTTGCAGTGAGCCAAGATCGCGACACTGCAATCCATCCTGGGCGACAGTGTGAGACTCCATCTCAAAAAAAAAAAAAAAAAGTAAAATGTTCTTACCATTTCTACATAATCAGTACAAGGCAGAATTTCACATATACTTTGACACTGAAAAGAGCACCTTAGGGACCCTTTTTTTTTTTTTTGGCTCACTGCAACCTCCGCCTCCTGGGTTCCAGTGATTCTTGTGCCTCAGCCTTCCAAGTAGGTGGGTCTACAGGTGTGCACCACCATGCCCAGCTAATTTTTATATTTTTAGTAGAGATGGCGTTTCTCAGTGTTGGCCACATTGGTCTCAAACTCCTGATCTGCCCACCTCAGCCTCCCAGAGTGCTGGGATTACAGGTGTGAGCCATTACACCCAGCCAGTTTAGGGAACTTTTAATAATCTTTCTCTAAGACCGTGTTTTACTGTTAGTCCTCCAAAATGAACAGCATCATATCACTTTTAACATAACTATTTATACATGCTTGGCAAAAAAACAGAAACAAAACAATTTAAATTGTATAAGTAATTTTGCATGCTATTACAGACAGTGAGTGTGTATCTCATTGAAGGTGAGATGGGAAGTTTGAATCTGCTGTTCTCATAGTGTGAGCAGCTCACCATCCTGATTATTTAAAACATTAGTTTTTAAAATGTATGGCTTTAGCTACTTCACCTAGTGATCCATCCATAAATGGCTATCTGATCCACACTGCCTTTGTTGGACTTATTGGCAGGGTCTGTTCCCAAAATAGTTCCTTCCTATACAACAGTGGTCTCTGTTTTGGCACTAGGGGTGGGTTCCATGAAAGAAGACAATTTGTCCTAGGACAGGGAAGGGGGCGGGGGATGGTTTTGGCATGAAACTGTTCCACTTCAGATCATCAGGCATTAGATTCTTATAAGGAGCATACAACCTACATATCTTGCATGTACCATTCACCATAGGAGTCACGCTCCTATGAGACTCTAATGCAGCTGATCTGAATGTCATGCCCCTGATCTGACAGGAGGTGGAGCTCAGGCCCTAACACTCTCCTGCTGCTCACCTCCTGCTCTGCTGCCTGGCTCCTGACAGGCCATGGACTGGTACAGGTCCCTGGCCTGGAGGTTAGGGACCCCCAATATAGAATTTCCGGGGAGTGACGTTAACTATGCAAGTTTGCCTTATAAACTGACTTCAGAACCCTCCACTCTACCTACCACCCTTGAGAAATGGCTGCATTGTAAGGCTTCAGTCAAAGAACATGCAGCCAGCTTGTGAGGCGGTAACTCACTTGAAGGATTTTTAATCCCAAAATAATGTGTTACTTAACATTTTTCAGGGCTCATCAGTTACAATTTAAAGATTTCAAATGTATTTGAATATTAACCTAAACCTAGAAAGTTTTCTAGAAAAAGGACGAATATTGAGTATAGTCCAAATAAAAAGTTAAATGTAATTTGGATTCTACTTGTGAAGAAAATCTTTATTGATCACCTTTAAGTGGAACTGTTATTTTTAATGCCATCTTTATTACTGTGGTTTTTCTTGGTAGTTTTGATGTCATTGCCTTTTTGATTTTGCTGATAACTGGTTTATTTCTCTTATGTGGTGACACCCCTTACCAAAGTAAGGGGTGTTTAATTATATTGTACCAAATTTGACTTAATTGTACATTTATTTTCAGTTGGATACCAGGGCAAGATTCAGAGGAAGAAAAGGATATTGATACATTCTGTTGAAGCCAAGATGAAAAACAACAAAGGGTTTTCTCTGGTCATTAACACAAAGAAGCCAAAACAGGAAACATACTTTTTACTACATCTGTTTGGTTGGACTCGTTTTCCCCTTCATGGCACAGTGAAGAAAACGGATGAGTTCTGTTTTTGAATATGTATAAATGATTCTCTTGATCCAAATTATTTTTAGAAGAAAAACCTAATTGAACAGTTATGGCTTAAGAGCATAATAAATGTGTTTTGAGAATTGTTCTAAAGCACAGAGAATGGAAAGATTGTTATTTGCAAACTTGACTCTTCAAATTACACAATTTGCACTGGCAATTGATGTGACTGACACAGTTGGTAACATGGAGCCTGTCCCAAAGATGTCTATTGGGAAAGTTTAGGATAAAACTTTTTCTTTAGTTCAGTCTTTCCTGTCTAGTTGTGAAATAAATTGTGTGTGTTTGATTTCTTAGAGAAGAAATACTTCATTTGTGCTCTGATTCACTGAAGTAATAACCTCAGCACTTAACAGGCGTAGCTGACGCTGGGCCTCAGATTGTGCTGCCCAGGCTCTTTACCATCATCTTCGGACTGTTTTTGTTTCCTGGATTCATTTTCAGGCTGGCGCTCTCTACATTCGGGCCAGTGTCAGCTACAAGTCCACATCCTTATAATCCATGATTCAAAAGGGAGAGAGAGAACTTCCTTTTCCCGGGTCCACAAATCAAATCCTATAAAGGGGCTTGATTATAGTCACCTGCACTTGCATTAGACCAGTCCCTGTGGAAAAGGGGATGTGGGCCTGTGATCTTGGCCAGGCCTGGGCTACATGCGCTGTCATTGTTAACTCCTGTCAGAATCACATGGATTAGTGGGCCAAATCCCAAAAGGAAAGGGGTTTAGAGCAAGTGGAAACAACAGATACCCACTATAGAAAGCAAGAATGAAAACCATGAAGCGGGTGAAGATTAGCCTTACAGTGATTTTATTCTGATCACTTAATACAGAGTCAAACAGGAATCCAGGTTTCCAAGTTTCTGGCATTGAGGAATCACAAAGAATGCTAGCTTCTTTATACCTCCATGGTTCACTGGAGTTAAAGCAATCAGGGTGTTGTACAGCTGACTTGAGTTTTTAAAGGTTTTACTAAAAAGTGAGAATTCCACACCCGCATGACTTATTGTTGCAGAATATCACAAAGGTCTGTTGTGTGTACTACTTTTCACTGGGAAAGGAACAATAATGGTTTTTCCCACTGTATACATATTCAAGTGATATAACTTTTTATTAATAAAATTAAATAAGAAACTCTAAAATATATATTATAAAGCCCTGTCATCTTTGTTGTTTAGTAACAGGTTTATTGAGCTTTACTTGGAGAAATACACGTACCATAAAATTCACCCTGAAACTTACCAATTCAGTGGTTTTTATTACATCTACAGAGTTGTGCAACCATCACCACTAATTCCAGAACATTTGCATCACTCCAGAGAGCAACCTGTACCCATTAGCAGTCACTTCTCTTCCCCTTCAGCCTCTAAAAGCCACTAATACACTTTTTATGTAATATGTAGACTTTTGTGACTGGCTTCTTTCACTTACCATGTTTTCAAGGCTCATCCACATATAGAATTTATCTGTGCTTCATTACCTTTTATTTGTGAATAATACTCCATAGTATAGATGTACCACATTTACCCACTCATCAGTTGGCAGACTTTGGTGTGCTTCCACTTTTGGGCTGTTATGACTAATGCTATGAACAATGGTGAACAAATTTTGCATGGACATATGTTTCCCTAAGAGTGGAATTACAGGGTCATATAATTCAAACTTTTTTTTTTTTTTTTTTTTTGAGACAGGGTCTCTGCTGTCACCCAGAGTGCAGTAGCATGATCACAGCTCTGGAACCTCACCTCCCAGGCTCCTCCTAACAGCCTCCTGAGTAGCTGGGACCACAGTTGTATCCCACCACACCCGGCTAATTGTTTTGTCCCCATGTTGCCCAGGCTGGTCTCAAACTCCTGGACTCAGGTGATCCTCACACCTCGGTCTCCCAAAGTGCTGGGATTACAGGTGTGGGCCACTGTTCCCAGCCCAACTTGAACATTTTGATGAACTGCCGAAATTTTCCACTATAGCTGTACCATTTTACATTTCTACCAACAATCTTTGAGGGTTCCAATTTCTCCACATCACCAGCAATTATTGTTCATCTGCTTGATTACAGCCATGGTTAATGATGTTTGAGCATGTTTTCATGTGCTTATTGGCCATTTGTATGTCTTTGGAGAAATGTCTATTCAAGTCCTTAGTCCAGTTTCCAGTTCGGTTCTTTTTACTGTTGTAACAGTTCATGTTTTGTAGATACAAGTAAACTAAAGATAAGTGATTCACAAATTCTCCCAATTTGGGGTTTTTCACTTTCTTCATGGTATCCTTTGAAGTATAATTTCTAATTTTGGCTAATTACAATTTATTTTTGTTTTTTGCTACATCTAAGAAACTACTGCCTAATCTCAGCTTTATTTTATCTTCATTCAAAAGTTTTATAATTTTACCTCTTACATGTAAGTCTGTGATTCATTTTAAAAATAATTTTTCATGACTTTATTTGCAATATTTAAAAAATTTTAATTGTGGCAAAGTACATACAAAATTTCCTATCTTAACCATTTTTAGTGTGCAGTTCAAAAGTGTTGAGTGCATTCACAATTATGCAACCAATCTCCAGAACTCCCCTTTACCCCCAGAACCCCTCCCCCTCTCTACCCTGACAGTCACCATTCTACTTTATGTCTCTATGAACTTTATTACCATAAGTGTTGTCTTTAACTGGCATATTTCATTTAGCATATGTCCTCAAGGTTCATGTTGTAGTATGTATCAAAATTTCCTTCCTTTTTAAGGCCAAATAATATTCAATTGCACATATACAGCACATTTTGTTTATCTGCTCATCTGTCAATGGACACTTGGGTTGCTTGTATCTTTGGGTAACTGTAAATAATGCTGCTGTGAACATGGGTTACAGATATCTCTGAGACCCTGCTTTCAGTTCTTGTGGGTATATACACACAAGTGGAATTGCTGGATCACATAGTTATTCTGTGTTTTTGAGTATCAGTCATACAGTTTTCCACAGCAGCCTAACAGTCTACAGTAACAGCACACAAGGATTTCAATTTTTCCACATTCTTGCCTATATTTGTTATTTTCTGGTTTTCTGTTTGTTTTAAATAGTGGCCATCCTAATAGGTGTGAAATATCTCACTGTGATTTTATTTTGCATCTCCCTAATGATTAGTGATGCTAAACATAATTTCATGTACTTGTTGGCTATCTGTATATCTCTTTGGAAAGACGTCTCAAGTCATTTTGAATGAGTTAAATCATTCAAATGGGTTAAATCAATTTCAGTCCCTTAAAATGGTTAAGGTGGTAGATGGGTATTAAATAATAGGTTGTTTGCTCTTTTGTTGTTGAGTTGAAGTTATCTGTATATTCTAGACGTTAACCTGTTATCAAATACGTGATCTGCAAATATTTTCTCCCATTCTGCAGGCTGCCTTTTCATGTTGTTGTTGACTGGGCTTTTGGTATCATACCCAAGTCACCGCCGACTACATTGAAGCTTCTCCCATTTTTTTCTTCTAGGAGTCAGAGTTTTGGCTTTTAGATTATGTCTTTGACCTATTTTGAATTAACTTTTGTCTATGGTGTGAGGATACAGCTTCACTTTTTTGCCTAAGGATAGCTGGTTTTCCCAACACCATTTGTCAAAAAGATGTTCTTTCCCAATCAAATGTCTTGGCATCCTATGGAAAACCATTTGACTATATATGCTGGGGTTTATTTCTGGGCATGCTAGTCTGTTCTGTAGTTCTGTCTGTGTTTATGCCAGTGCCACATTATTTTGATTACTGTAGCTCTGTAATAAGCTTTGAAATCAGAAGTATGTGACCTCCAGCTTTGTTCTTTTTCAGGATTGTTTTGACTATTTGGGGTTCCTTGAGATTTGGTGTAAGTCTTAGGATGGGTTTTTCTATTTCCGGAAAAAAAAAATCAGTTGGGAATTTGATGGGGGGGTACACTGAATCTGTAGATCACTTTTGTTAGCACTGTCATCTTAATATTAGGTATTTTAATCCATGTACACAATATATCTTTCCATTTATTGGTGTCCTTAATTTCTTTTCAGCAAAATTTTGTAGTTTTAAATATACAAGACTTTTGCCTCCTTTTTGATGCTACTGTACATATAACTGTTTCCTTAATTTCCTCTGGAGAGTCTTCAACAATAGTGAGTTTTAACATTTAATTTTTACTGTTAAACATAACCAGTATACTGAAAAGTGAATAGGATATTTGTATGTTAAGAACCAAGTAATCGGTCCTGTACTTGGCCATCCACATCAAGATAACATTGCCTGAACCCCCTCTAATTTTAGCCTTTTTTCAGAGACGCTTGCACTTGCCCCTTTACCATTTTAAGGTAAAGGTAAATGGTAAAGGGGCATTTACCACTTTACCTTTACCACTCTGTGGTTTGCCTTCTCCTTTGACCTTCTGAATTTGGCTCCTTGTGATGTGTTTAGCCTAACTGATTATATAGAGAAAAGTAGTGTGGCCCAGTGCGGAATAAGGATTTCAGTTGAACACTACAAAACCACCATTCATTCATCTGTTTATTTAACAAACTTTAGCTCCTTCACAGCAAGAATTATACTTGCTCTTATGACTACAGAGGGGACTGACACAGTGGACAGGATATGCATGATAGAATCGTCACAGTCAACACTGAAGGAGAAGAACTTTTTTGCAAGGGCCAAATTCATTTGTGGGGAGAAATCACCATAGAGGAAGGTGTAACTGAGACCAGCCTTACAGGAGGGTAAGGATGCTCAGGAGAGGTCTAGACCTGAGGGGACTGACAAAGACCAGGCCTGTAGGCGCATGGGTTGAAATTATGGGATGGTTATCAAGAGATACAGGTCTCAGTGGCTGATGGGATGTTGGGGAGAAAGTGAGCCCAAAGTCGTCTATTAAGAGGGAGACTCAGCTTGGAGGAGGAGAGGCATCAGCACACTGTTTGAGATGCCTGCAAGACAGGCAAAATGACGGGCACAGTGCTTGGATGTGTAGCTAATCTGGACCCTGGGGGAGACTCTGGGATGGACCTAGAAGCTTAGGAGTCACTATCATATAAGTGACCATTTATTCAACAGGAATGTGTAAGATTTTTCAGGAAGAGCATCTTAACTGAGAAAGTTATGGACACAACCCAGGAGAACAGCATACCGTTAGTGGCAAGTGGTGGGCGACAGCAAACCTTAGAGTGAGGAGGGATGGTCAGAGACATAGGAGAACCAGGATAGAGTCAGGCCACAGACCCCAAGGGAGGGCCAGGTGTCAAGGAGGAGGCAGTGAAGTGCAGTGTATATCTATATCCATCTAACACAGGCATCTCTTCGGAGCCATGGAGACAGAAGTGTGTTTCCTACCCTGTCTTCTCAGCTTTTTCTGTTACGTGGGACAAGAGAGTGTGAAAGACCTGCCTGGACTGGCCTGCAAGGCCAACGGTGGCCTGGTGCAGGAAGAAGTCATGGCAGGAAGAAGACAGGGATCTAGAAAGTATGGGTGTTCTGAGCCTATACCCTGGAAGCCCTGTCATAGCCTGGAGAGCAATAGCTAATAAAAACCAAGACCAAGCTACTCTGTTTGCCTACTGTTGGCACAGGATGGCGGGGGGGGCATTGTATGGAGGGCACAGCCTCAGGCTGGAGAAGCTTCCCTGGTGCCCCTGGCAAGGAAGGGAGTGCCTGTGCAGGCCAACTCACAAGATCCCACTACACTGCAGAGCGTGGTGAAGGCCCCACCAGCTCTCCCTACTTAAAAGTTACCATTTGGCCACCAGACAAATTGTAGACTGGTCCTGGGGCTGATGTCCACTGTGCTGGTTGGTACCCATACCCACGGTTAGTGTTGGCAAGGCATCAGGAGGTCAGTTGCAGCCAGGGCCCCTATTGGGAGCAGAGATCTGCTAAACACAAGTTTCCATCTCTACAACCCACCTCTCTCTCTGCCAGAGACTGAGCTGCTGGTGCTCACAGGAATGAAATATCTTTTTGGTCAGCATACACCTCTCAGAAAGGGATGCTATTCTGCTTTTGTTCCTGCCTTCCTGATTTCAAATACTGGATTTTATCCACTGTAAATTCAATTACTTCCTACTTTTGAAAATACTCAGAGTCTCTGAGAAAAGAGTACTTTAAAAAGTGTAAAACCATCAGGGATCTGAATAAGCCAGCTCTGCCCCTCTTTGGAGGCCCTCATGGGTAGCCTGGGACCAGGTCAGGCAGACTGAGCTGTTTCCTGCCACTCACTTCTCTCCAACCTGCCTTGACCCCCTTGGTTCTATCATCACTGCCATCCCTGCAGGCTCCACAGGGAACTTGTGCTTCTGGGCTGGGGTTCTGTGCACAGCAGAGCAGTGCCCTCTCTACGACTTATGGAAAACCAGCTCTTAAGAGGGCTTGTATAGGAGGACATTTTGGGGAAAAAGTGACAAGAAAAAGACTTTGTCTGTCTTCAAATGCAGACTTCTGTGAGGGCCTGCCTGCCAGAAGGAAGTGCTGGTCTTGGAAGAGCCATCCCAGGAGCACGATGGGACATGAGGCCAGTTCCTTCTGTCCATGTGTTCCCAACACCCCTACACACAGAACAGCTCTTCTCCCCCAGGCCTGAGAAAAGAGAAATGCTGGCAGCCCTTTAGAGTGACCAGAGGTCACACTGCCTGCTCAGAGAGATCCATTGCTCATTACCACAACATGAACAACACTCGATGCTGCTGAGGATACTGTGAGAAGCCTCTATTAAAAAATGGTGCCAACCTGCTGTGTGATGTTGGTAAAGAATAGAGAAAGGTTACCCAGTAGAACTACAATGAAGTAATGTCCCCCCACCAGCTTATCATTTCTGTTCTCTAAAAAATCACAAAGAGAAGCTCCAACCCCTCTTACCTTCCTCTGGTGCAAAGCCTCCCTGAGACAACTCCCCTATATCTAGGCAGCCAGACGGTGCCAAGTCATCTACTAAGCAGAGGCTCAACAGGAAACCAAAGCACAGTGCCCAAATGTGCGGAGGGAGGGCAGGAAGAAGCTCACTGTGGCTGATGTCTGGGTGTCCTGACATGTCTTCTCCTTGGCTTAACTTTAAAGAGAAGCAAAATTACGCCTGGCCTTGAGGGATTCCCTCTGACCTTAGCAAACTCTAAGCACGACACAGGACTTACACCTAGATGATTCCAGAGGGACTGATCTAAATGTAGGATGAAACCATAAAAAAACTAGAAATAAGAATAGGTAAATGCTGAAAACATAATCCTGGGACATGAATGTGAAGGCAGAAACTATTAATAATATTAAACTGAGCAGAGCCCATGCACCAAGCAAGGTGCCAGTGAGCACTTCGGTCCAGCCCCTCATCATGCACACGCAGCCATATCACCGTGCCCACAAGGACTTGGCTGCCCCATATGTGCCACCTTCTGTGGTGAAGCCAGGACTCAATTTCAGAACAAGCATCAAAATGAAAGACAGGTGTACGTGACTACATAAATATTTGAAATATTGTATACCCCCTACCACAGACGAAAGGACAGCTGACAAATAGGTTAAAAAGTGTGCAACATATGACATGGGTTAATACATTATATGTTAGTAACAATCTATATGAAAAAGACCAACTCTCCAATGAAGTCACAAAAACAGAAATATCATAAAGGTATAAAAGATGTTCAGTGTTCACAGTAATCAGGGAAATGGACACTGAACTGAGGTGCATTGGCCCCAATGATAATAAAGGGAAAAGGCATGTTACCGGTGGCAGCTTAAATTTCTGGGAGTTTGACAATACTAAAAACTCCAAGAGTTAAACAATTCAATCATCCTGTAATTGTACATTTCCAGTGAGGGGAATTTTTCCAAGGGAGATCATGGGTCATGTATGCCTAGAAGGCAAAATAGTGATGCAAGGGGCAGTCCTGGTGATGATGAACAGTGCCAATATTAATACAAGTGGAACTGCATTTTGGCAAGTCATATGACGAGGACTGGGCTACCCACAGAGATGATGTGATCCATGCTCACAGACGGGAAGGTAACAACAATGGCTACCATTTACAAACACTTACTTCCGAGAAGCGTCGCACGTACCTCATGAGGAAGGTAACGCTGTTATCCACACTTTGCACACGAGGACATGGAGTCTTGGAGAGGTTAAGCAACTTGCTCAGAGTCACCAGCAGTGAGGGGCAGAACCAAGATTGGGACCTGTGTCTGTGTGCCCCCAAAGTCCATGCTTTTAACTTCAACCCTGCTGCCCCTCTGCTTCAAATTAGTTAGAAACAAGCATATAAAACAGAAGTCTCCCATGGTCCCATGTTTACAAACATATGCATTCAGTACCTGAGCACTCAACACAATGCCCAACAACAATGGTCCAGTCATAGGCTGGTCACATAGAACTAGTCCTCCTAATAGGATGAATCAGTCAAGGCCAAATTTAATATCTTGTCAGTTATTTATTATTTGTCATTCTAAAGACTAGCACATTTACAGCATACATGGCTTCGAATGACCTAAGAATATATAAAACAGTAACTGTACGTTTATATATATATATTAATACTGCCCGAAACAAATAAATAAAGGTATCATAATGCACTAAGCTTGGCAAATACAATTGTGTAGGGACAAAACTGTATTATACAATATTTTTACATCTTTAAATGAAACTAAAGGCAACTGTGCTCTGTAGGAGCTCTGACAGAATCCACATTACATTCCCAGTTTTCCATAGATCTCATTTCTTTTTAAATGGGGAGGCTTTATAAGGAACATTGGACGGAACCTCTATCCTACGGTAACTTGTAAAACTGTCCTCCCTGCACATCTGAAAACTCAAAGCTCCTACAGAAGAGAGGAGCTACTTGCCTCCAAGGCTGTGTAACACACTCTCATCCTGCAAGCGCCGGAAGTGTGATGCCACCAGAAGCCCAGTAACAATGCCTTCAGAGAGAATACTGAAACCTGAACCTTTTCTACATGATTTGCCAAGTCTTACAGTTTTATGGTGACCCATAAAGCAAAAATTGGGAAAATAATTCATATAAAGGTGCCACATGCAAAACTCCTGACAGATGATCAACATTTGCTATATTCCCTTTGATAAGTGCAGATATTTAATGTTCTTCAGACAAAAAATATCTGAAAACTATGTGGGTAATATTGATTTTTTTAAAAAGCAAGGAGATTTTTTAAAAGTTATAATGAGAAAATATGGAACTAAAAATTTACAAATTAAATGAGGTGGTGGAGAGGTGAAAGGCCAAATCAGCCATATTGAAAACGAACTGTCTGTGAACAGAGACTGACTCTTAAAAAGGAGAATGTGACACCAGCAGCAGCCACCTGTGCAGTGGGTTTGGTGGGCAGGAGTTTCTCTGCCTCCTGCCTGCCATAGTGAACCAGCTTTGAGGGAGCAGCTGAGAGCTGCATCCTTGTTAAAGTGTCCTCCACAGACATTTTCCTCCCTGCAAGCACCAGGAAACAGCAGGCTTTGCTTGCATGCTGACTTCTGAGTAGGAGGGGATCTGGAAGGTCACCCAGTTCTACCCGTACCTGATGCCCACCCCCTCTGTGTTCCTGCCAATAAGTAGTCCTCCCCATGCTTAGCACCCCTGGCCCAAGTTTGTTACATGTTTCTAAAGAAACCAGAAGAATCTGTAGGCTTTTAGACATAAGAATTTCTAAGAGGTTCACAAATCATTAGGATCAGCATCATTAATATATGCCATATAGATTTCTTTTACAACCTTTTCAAGAACATGTAAACATCATAAACAGAATCAATAAAACATATAAACTCCTAAGAAAAAAACTCTGCTATGTGCAGATAAGACTCATCATCATCTTATAAAAGATGACCAGACAAAATTTTATATGAAATTCCTAAGTTTTATGGCCCATAAATCTCTTTCAAAATCTCATTTAAGGAGATAATTTCAACTGTTGCTCAATAGTCATCTTATATAACGGAACGAGAATAAGAAAGTAACAATTATTGCAAACCTAAAAATAAGACACTTTTATCAGACATTCAAACATGATTGTACTGTTTTTTAGAAGAAGATATATTGGAAATCCTCCAAGAAAATTCTTTTCTGTAAATATTTAGGTTTCTACTATCTCTATGGTCATCAACTCCCCATGAGTGTGTGACATGCCACATCTGAAGCCCTGGATTCACATCTAGAGAAGAAAGGGAGATGTGCCCTGTGCGCATGGGAGAGCCTAGACAGGGAGCTTCTGAGAACAGGAGACAGGCTAAAGGGACCTTAGTGCTGGCTTTGTGTCTCCAAGCAGACTCCCAGTTCTCTAACTCATGAGGGACAAAAAAAAGAGTGGCCCCAACTGTGTGGGCTACCTTGGAGATGTTACTTTCTAATAAAGTCTTATCTCCAGTTAATTTATCAATCTTTCTTTCAACTTCTTCAGGTGGTGCTGTAAATAGGATAATTCACTAGAACCCTTTATTCTCACTGTATGAGATAGTGCTAGCTTCTTTCCCCAGATAACATTTAACATTTATTGGTCTGCCTAGGATCCAATTATTTATTATTTACTGTTTTACATTCATACTTGTACAAAGTGGATTGTAATTCAATGGTCACTTTTGAGTTACTCTGCAGAAAAATAAGTGAGCAAGTTGGCATTTTGATTCATATAGATCTGTGTAGTTACAGCCAAAGGCTATTTAAATGGGCAGTTGTTACTATCCACATTATTGAGCCAAACATTACCTCCTATTGATTCCAATGGTAAAAAAAAAAAAAAAAAAAAAAAAACCCAAAACCAAAAAACATGCTCCATAGATTCTTAAGTGAATTTAAAAACAAAAACAAAAACAAAACAAAAAATAAAAACCAATCTTTCAGGTCTTCTTGAAGAAGTCATATATGACACTAGAGGGTACCCACATTTATTATGTAACAGCTAATTAGAGGAAACCGTGTGTTCACGTTTCAACTTTTCCGTAAGTCCCTTCGGGAGGCCTGTAATGCTTGGGGAAAGCCTTCAGCTGCAGGGAATTAAATGCATATTTGCGACTTCCAACATTCTTCATTGTATTTTCTCTTCGACAACCCTCACTGGGGAAAAAACAAGCACAAGAAATGACAGCAGTAAAAAAGGAAAAAAGAAAAGACTTAAACTAAGATGAAATGAACTGATTATTTTCATAACATTAAAAAAAAGATTAATTTAAATGGGTGCTGGACTCATTTACAACAAATACATACGTAAAATGGCAGGTTTCTGAACAAGGCAATTAAGAAGCACAGAGATGGACACATGCTGCATGGGGCTGTGAGTTGTGCATTCCTAGAAGCAGCACTGTATCTAAGTAGAAGCAAACTTTTTAAAAGTGAATGAATGACTTCATGTAGCTCATGTCTAAGTCATTTGGGGTTCTATCATAACTTGTGGTTCAAAGGTTATCTTACATAGCAAATTAAGCGGAAAGAGAAACATTACTACTCTTACTAAAGCTGCACTTTAGTAAGCTTTAACGAGCTGCACTTTTCTATATTAGCAAGAGCTGTAATCACATTGAAATTCAAAATGTTGACTTTCCTTGCAGAATTCAACATGTAGCAAAGGCATGTGGCTGGGAAGGCTGTTCCGATCTGCTGTCTCCTGGAGGACAGTTGTTCTGGGTGCCAGGTAATCCAATGGGCTCATGCACTGTCTGCAGACCAGCCTGGCAATCAGGGCTGGAATGTCATGAAGGAGGGATCTCACCGAGATCTGGTAGCAGCCAGCAGCCATTCCACAGGTGGGCTGCCCTCACGTGTTCCCTCTTGCACAAGTGCCACTGAGCCAATGAGAGCCCACAGGTATCCTTCCCTAGAGAACTCACTACCAGCATAATCCCCAGCTGCATTTGATGGAGGGTTGCCATGGCAATCCGGGAGGGAGGCAAAAACAAACGCTGCATGGGAGGATGAGTAGCCAGGTGTCGTCACCTGCTTAGTGAGTGCATCGGGGGAGTTCTCTGGGAAATGTTCAGGTGTAGACATAAAACTAATTGGCAAAAGTGACTTTATACATAAATGACTTCCCACAGCACAGTATAACTTGATAGTTGTATACTGTTCTAAGACTAGCAATGAAATCAACTAGTTATCAAATTTAGTACAAAATTCCCTTTATGAGATGCAAAAATTTGCAGTTAGCAAGAAACAGTGATTTTTTAAAAAATTCAAATTGTATGAAGATCATTATGTCATGCACTTTAAAAAAATATCAGTGGCAATTGCTCAAGCCTTTTAAAGTGAAAATGACAGTCTCATCAAGAACATGTAAAATACTTTTGGTAAGACAGTAATTTTTATTCAAAAGCTAAGCTCTGATAGTTTAGAAAAGTATCCACCTGGTTGTTATAACTAATTTGGTAACTTGGATATGCTTTCTTGTCACAGAGCCTCAAGGCCTCAGCTGAGCTGAACACCCATGCCACAGGAGCAGGTCCCCTGGAGTAACAATCATGTTTGCCTAACATTCAGTAATCAAAAATGGACTTCCACTTAAAGCAGAAGCTATAGGTTCCTATGCACAGTTAATCTCCTTTAATCTTTGGAAACTCTTACATTAATGAACTACTTCAGATATGGCTTCTCCATTTATATAGAAATGTACAAAGTCCTTAAAAACCACCTATCACTAGTAAACGCTAAACTGCTGTGAGGAGCGAGGCAGAATAATTTGTGAACTTTGTTTGACATTATCTTTTATTTACATCTTAAAGGACCTAATGCCTAGTTTAGTTAGCTGAACACATTAGACATGAAGTTATAATAAAGATTGTACTTCCATTTCAACGTAGTTTTCAAATCAGATTTTATTTTCTTTCCCAAAAATGCCTGAATTTACATAATCTGGCTGGTGCGGCTGATCCACATGCCGACACTGTCATCCCACTGCCTGTGCCGACAAGCTGGCAAGAGGGCCTGGGACGAGGTATGCAGAGGTGGTGAGGATGGCCTGTGTTAACTGGGGCTTCCCGCCGCAGAGGCCAGCCTGCTGCCCTAAGGCAGAACACCTCCACTGATCACACTGGCTGCGTACTTTTTAGGAGTCAATGGCACCTGTAGAGAAGGTCTTAGATTTTAGCAAGAGGGACTTATTTGTTTCAAAACTCCATGATTACTTTTACTATATCAATAAATTATTTCTTTTCAAGGGCATCCATTTTTGAAATTAAGATTAAAATGGAAACCCCAAATGACAGATAATTTTAGGGAATCCTCTAGTTTGCCAGTTCCAGTGGGATTTTCCATTTTAGAACTCATCTGCAGGCATCAGTATCTTGGTGATTCTATGGCATGGGGTAGTGGCTGCTACTCCTGTCACTTTGTGGAGGGAGAATAGGCCACTGTGTTAAAATCTCTGCTGGAATCAAGCCTTAGGCATAAATGGTGACTGTCACACTAGTTGAAAAAACTTATACAACAATTTTATAAGATCATTCAAAGAGAACGACTCCTGATTATGGTTTCCCTAACTTGAGAAAGCTGGTTTAATCCTGAACACCTAGAGCTGGTACCAACAATGCCTCAGCACTACTTCTGTACATGCAGCTATAACCATCACTAAATGTCAATGACCCCTTTCTTGAATCATCTCCCCCAGCCTCTGTTTCATCCTGCCTATCTCTCACTAAAGTAGGTAAGATTTTGAAAATGTATTTGGCCTGATTTCATGAGTAAAAGCCCTTGGTGACATTAAAATTCAGTATAAAGAGAGAGCAACTGAGTTTCTTTTCTCAAAATACTTAAGTTTTAAAAAGCCCAAACCAAACCACCGCCTAGGCTAATCTCATGGTGTCCTTTTGACAGCTCTCCAACTGCACAGGCAGCATACTGATTTTCACCCAGCCCCTGGAGGAGAGAAACAAAGAACTTTATCTTTCTCCCTTTGGTCTCATTTCTCTCTCAGCCCAAGGGCTAAGTCCACATGGCCAGAAAGATGTGGTGACAATCAAGGATCAGGCCGTGGTGTCCTTGAGGCCCCCTGGGAGTGGCTCCTCAGCTGGCCACAGCTTCTCTGTGCTATGGGGCAGGGTCCTGGGAGGGGCCCCTGGAGGGTGCCACAGAAGCATCCTTGAGCCTTGGGACAGGGAGGAATGCTGTCTGCAGTCAGAGGGCCTCCCTCTGTGCATGGCCTCTGCCTAGCCACTAGCCCTGCCGTGGAGGTGGGAGTGAGCACCAGTCACCACTGCAGGCAGTGGAACAACACTACCAGTGGCAGGACGTGGAAGCTGTGTAATGGAAGCTGAATGAGGCTGTGGACTCTGCTTTCTCACTTTCAAATAAAGCAAACAAGATGGTATTAGTTGAAGTGCATGCCTCAATGTGAAAGAGGGAAAGTGGCAAACATACCTTTCAAATAATCACAGGCTGGACAGGACACTAAGGACAGTAGCCCACGGACTACTGTCATGCTGCCACAGCTTACACCACCCATGAGCTGGCATTTGGTGAGAGACTCCCTACTGAAGGATGCCAAGAGCTATGCCGTAACAGCCATCTCATTTATTTTAGAAGAGACAAGTGAACATGCTGCACTTGGAGAGGTGTGGATTCACCTACGGGGTGACACACAGGTGACACCTGCCCCAGGCAGCCTGCATTGCTCAGGATGGTCTTCCACTTTAGAATGTAAAGTGTTGAGTCTAGCATTTGCCATTCGTTGCTAACTGCTTCTATGATTCTTAGTACCCAGACTCTGAGCTGATACCAAATGAGAGAAAGCCAGACTCTGAGCTGAAACCAAACGAGAGAAAGCTCAGAGTAAGGTCTGGAGTCCTGGAGAGAGAATGAAGAGAGGCCACCGCCTTTTGTGGTGGATTGGGTTTCTGGGCATGCATGGGTGCCAAGTTTCTGGAAAAGCAAGCCTCTCTAAATTCATTTCCATTTTTCTGGACTGGTTTAAAAAAATCCTCTTCATAAACTACAGTGTATGAGGAACGAACTGAAGACAGAAAGTGGGGGCACAATATAATATGAACTGTAAGACAGAGAAGCCGCTGACTGTCCTGCACAGGGTGTGGGGATTTTTTCCTTATTTATTTGGTTACCTTTACAGGTGTCCAATAACCCTCTGCCCCACATGGGTGTTAAGGTTACACTTCATCGCATTGCAGGGCATGCCACATTAGGACTGAAGGGCACCAGCAGAAACCAGAGCACCCCGTTGCTCTCACAGCTCTATCCGTCACAACTGCCCAAAAGTCAAGGATCATTTTTTTTTTTGCAATTTCTCTTTCATTTTTTTTTCATTATCAACCATATTTGATTAGTAAGACAGAAAAGATGTTGGAACTTTAATCTGCAATTAAAGATACCATTTTTAAAATGAAAAATGCTGTTTTAAAATAAATAAAAAGATATAACTTTAACAGCCTTTGGTTACTATATGCATTAATCCCTAGAACCAGTTGCATGACCCTTGCAGAGTCAGATAGCCTATTGGTCTGTGTCTGACTTGGTAAAGTGTACTATTGAATTCACAGCTTTGTGTCATCCTTAATCAGAAATAATAAATATAAGCAAGGAAGTCTTAAGATTTTGCAAACTGTTTGCTACTGTAATTCAGGGACTACGCTTTGAAATGAAAGCAGAAAATACATGTCCTATTAGATAGGTTTATCTAGATGAGCCAGTTATAAAGCATCTATCTTTTTCTTCTCATTTGTCATCAAAAGGAAAGGAAGGGTTAGCAGTATACTTAAAGAATAGTATCAAATATACAAATTCTCTTCAAACAGAACTCCTTTTTTTTTGGAAACAGGGCACGTGAGAAGTACAGGTGATAGATAGTTGTACATCGGAAGGTAGAGACGTGGTAGAAGGAATTCCAGGCCAGCTAAACGATGCAGTGACAGGGCACCGTAAGAACATGTTACAAGCACTGAAGATGCTACAGGAGCTAAACAAACAAGTCCTCTTGGTGAAATAATTTGGCAGCTATTTACAGTTCAGAAGAACAAAACATCAAAATGTAAGGCATGAAATATCTCTTGGAAGACCACGCTTTGAAACATTCCTTCTGTCCAGTTAGGTACACGGCGGCTGGACATGTTCTGGCACTTTTGTTTTTCTTGTGACTTATTAATTTTTCATAATAATATTCATTTGCAACGCAATTTGGTCACCAGGTATGCTATGCTCAGAAAGAGCCACACAATCAGTAAATTGGGGCTCAGAGCTAATAAAGGAATGGAACAGAGGAGGCTGGGGTCTAGCCTTAAGTCTCGGATGGGCACCAGGCCGCTCAAGTTCTTCTGGGTGACTACCTCCCGTGTTCCAATGCTGTGAAAAGGAAAAAGTTTGGGAGAAAGAAAAAGAAAAAGGAAAGGAAAGAAAATAAAGAAAAAAAGAGAGAGACATGCGATGGATTTTATCAAAAAGTATGAGATAAAGGAGAGAACCAAAAGATAAGGTTAAAAAAAAAATGAAATGAAGCCACAATAGAAAGAAAAGATGAAATGCAGAAACGGGTATGAGAGGAAGACCAAAACAAAACCAGCACAGTTACAGGAAAAAAGGAGAGAAAGAGAAGTGAAAATAAGAAAAAATACTGCAATCTACTGAAAATAAACACATGTAGGTTGAACGAATGGTTTTCCATGTTCACTCTCTCGGCTGGCCAAGCACAACTCCATGCTGCCCGGCCATGCTCCCACATGCTGCACACACAGGGATTTCTGAGAAGCAAGCTGAACATGAAGAACCATTGGGGGTTTGACCTTCTCACAGATGCCTGAGCAGGGGGTGGCACAAAGGATTTGGCCAAAGCTGCCTCTTGATCACCCACACAAATGAAAACCATCTACCTCAGGTACCAACCAACCAGGTGCAGAGCCCTTACCAGCCCCACCTCGGGTTCTGGGCTCAGCAGTGGCAGGCATGAACGACTGCTGTCTCCATCTTTGCAAGTTATGGTTCTACGAGCATCCCCAAGGGTGGAATCCAACCAACACCACACTGAAAATTTGGGTCTTCTTCCCCCTTTTGGTGCTACAGAAAAACTGCACTGAGGTGAGATGGTACCTAGAGCTACACGACTCTGGAAGCACATTCATGTCCGCGGTGACACAGAATCGAGGCCTGAGGACACAGCAGGCAGCTTGTGAAGGGTCCACTCGGGAGATGGGGAGGCAGGAGGCCCAGGGTTCCTCTTCACACAGGGTCCTCCCCAGCTCTCCCGGAGGAGCCCCGAAGCCCTGATGGCCCTGCTGGAATGTGCCGTTCTGAGAGGGCACAATTCCCAAGCTGCGGAGCACTGACCCACTGCCACATTCCGTGCCAGGAGAGGCTGGTGGGGCCCTGTGGCTATTCAGCAAGGCCCACTTCAAGGGGTTCAGCCCCAGGACTGGGGACATGGACACCCCAGTGGCCGAGTATGTGAATCTCTTCCCAACTCCATGTTCAGTGGTACCACATTGGAAGCTTGAAACAGGCCCTGGTAGAAGTGTTTATGCCACAGAAATTGGCAAACATTACAGATCAGGGCTTTTGGAGAGACAGCTGGTAGCTGAACATTTACAGCATAGCACTGACCACTGTTCACCCTGGGCCTCCAGGCTAAAGCCTGGTGCCAGCTTGGCCCCCACTCCCTCACCCCCACCTGCATGCTCTACTCTTCCGTCTGATAAGACGCAAGCCAGAAAGCCAGGAACCAAATGTCCTCCTCCACTCACAGACATGATGGAGGTTTATGCTGCCTCCTGGAGCTCTCGTCTAAATTGCAGGTACTCTGCACCCCAGCAGCCAGCCCTGCTAGCTTGTGACTCAGCCACCTCGGCTTACAGCTGCCTAAATAGGTACATGTCTTTTCCTCATGGGATCATAGAGAAAACAGAAGTCACCTTAAAACAAATGCTGTGACAAGAGCCTCAGATCTTAAGGGTCGGCTCAAGGCAGCAGTGAGCTGTGTCCCCGGGGCTGGTGCGAGAATTCTGGGACAGGCAGAAGTAAAGTAGGATGGAGCTTTGTTTTTATAACTTCTTAAAAAATTATTAAAGTAAGACGTTTACTGTAGAGATTTCAGAAAATAAATATATAAGCAACTTAAAAAGACATCCATAATTGGAGTTAGGGGTGGGGTTTAGAGAGGCAGAGGGCGGTGTGGAGGGAATGGCGCCTGTTCCCGCAGAAGGAAGGGCCTTCCCTTTGCCAGGCCTCAGCGCCCTTACCAGTAATGTGGAGAAACAACAGTCTTTACAGCTTCAGAAACCTCCCAAGAGTAACAGGAAAGACAGCACCCGGCTCGGGCAGTGTCCTGAGCACTCTGGGACACTGGACAGGAGAGTGGCTACTGTGGGGACCATTTGGTGATCTGTACTAAAATTATTCAAAAACCTTACAAAGGTGTATACTTTTTAACCCAAGGCAATGTGGCTAGGAGAATATATAAAGATATTCACTGCACCTTTGATTAAAATGCTAGAAAACCATATACAGCTTAGATATTCAGTGACAGCAAATTGGATAAATTATAGTGTGTAAAAAATAGCTGGGTGTGGTGGCTCACTCCTGTAATCCCAGCACTATGGGAGGTGGATCACCTGAGGTCAGGAGTTTGAGACCAGCGTGGCCAACACGGCGAAACCCCTCTCTACTAAAAATACAAAAAATTAGCCAGGTATGGTGGCGGGTGCCTGTAATCCCAACTACTCAGGAGGCTGAGGCAGGAGTGCTTGAACTCGGGAGGCGGAGGTTGCAGCGAGCCAAGATCATACCACTGCACTCCAGCCTGGGTGAGAGAGCAAGACTCTGTCTCAAAAAAAAAAAAAAAAAATGTGATAAAGTCTACATTTATTAACCTAAAAAATGCTCACAAGACTGTTAATTGCAAATATAATTGCATTTGTTTGTGCACGTGGGTGTTTTTGTTCTGTGTAATTCAGGGACTGGTTAGACCATGTGTACGTACTCACACCCATATGCATGTACGCATGTCTCTGTCTCAGAGAGCACGTATCCGAATGTTAGCAGGGCTACCTATTCATAGTAGGAAGCTGGGGGATTCTGTGTGGGGAGGGTTGTGAAGAACTAGTGTAGGTGCTTATCTGTATTTTCTAATTTTCCTACAAGGATTTTCAATTCCTCACGTGTTTAAAAGTTATAAAAAGTGCTTTGTGCACTGTACATTTTAACAGTTGTAACTGTAATAGCTGTCCTGAGCACACAAACCAAATGGGCTAGGGGCAGGCAGGCAGGGCCCTGTGGGTCTGGGCTCAGTGACAGGCCTGCCATCATACTGGGGCTCTCCATGGAGCCTTTCTGTCCCTGGTCTCCTGAGGCCTTTGTGTTCAGAGGTGGTCAGAATGAATGTTTTCGCTGAACTTGTTCAACAGCCCAAGAACAGGGTAGAGGTCTCTGCATGGACTGTGTGCCTAACTTGGGGTGCCAGCTCCTGACTGGCCCTGATCCTGCTCCTTGTTGCCACAACCACAGGGATCCCTGTCCACTTTGTTTTCCTTTCTTCACTAGCAGCTCACCAAAGTGTCCCCTCCCACCACGGTGCAGCTAACGGGCACAGGCGCGGCCGCCGTCCCTCAGCACCAGGGTCACACTGGACATCAGGCCTGAAGGGCACCAAGGCTCTTGGAGAGCAGGCCCTTGCCCCAGGGCAGGGGTCTTTGAATCTCCATTGCTTCCCTGAGCCTGGGCAGAGGGATGGCAAGCTTTAACAGAGAAGTTGAGATGAATTTGGAAAGACAAAACAGGACAAAATGATTCCATTTTTACAAAATGCACTTATCAAGAGGCAGGAGCTCACACGTCGCTTTGTGCATTATTGTGAGAAGGTCAAACGGCAGAAACATACAGAAAGGATAAGAGAATTGAACACTTTAAATAATTTGGTGAGAGGACAAATGATACAGAACATTCAGTAGAAGTGACCGTTGGAAACGAGACTTTAACAGCATTGGTGACTACATCGAAGGAGACGGGAAACCAGGTTTCTTATCCTTTCTTTTGGTATGTGAGGAAGGGGGCTGCCCAGCAGTGCCTGAAACAAGGCATCGATCAACAGTAGACACTTTTAGTTCCAGGTTTCATTCTGCAAACACGCCTGCTGCCTCAGAATCAGAACATCATTAGGGTGAGGTTGCCAGGGCACACTGACAGCTGTCACAATAAAACACTCATTTGACACTTTGCTCATAACAGCAAATTGTGTCGACTGCTAGAGAAGCAGCAGAGCAGACCAGTGCAACCTGCAGACGTGTTGCTTCACTCAAGTTTGGAAATGTACAGATATTGATATATACACAACAGCAACAGCAGATGCCTGCTGAGAAAGCACTGGCCCTAAGTCACACCCACAGCCAGGCAGGTGGCCAAGGGGGCACTGCATGTCACAGCTGCATCCCAGCTTCCCATTTAGCTGCCTAACCCCTGGCTTGCCCACCAGTCTAACAGTTTTCCCAGGAGTCCTGCTTAGAAAGTCCTTCTAGCTCTGCCCCCCGAACCTTATGTTACAAGAGAACCCTGTCTGAATTTGATAGTGCCAATGGTTTGACTGCTTTGTCAAACTCGAGTGTGACGGCTGGCGTCAAGGGGCTCATGCAGGGTAGGCCCCGTGGGCAGACGCGCAGGGTACCAGCTCATCTGCAGTTTACACGGGCCAGGACAGGCGGGGCGCGCGGTCTGGCTACAGCACTCACCTGCGCATGCACTCCAGGGCCTGCGTGAAGACCTGTGGGGCCATGCCGTGCTCATGCTGCAGGATCAGGCACTGCTCCAGCGTCACTGACATGGCCGTACGGTCCTTGGCGCTCTTGCAGCTGGTGAACCGGACCCCATTAAGGCGACGGCAGATCTGCCAACAGAAACATGGGTCACACTTAGGAGGCAAGGCTCCCCAGAAAGGCAGCACCCTTGACACACAGGAGAGGCTCCCAACTGGCCCAGCAAGGGCACAAACAGGAACTCAACACCCAGGCCTGGCCAGACACTTCAACTGTGTTCCCCAACTCCATGCCCTGCCAGAGCTGGTAACAGAAACCAAGTCACTTACAGACACCAGCCCTTTTGGGGGCCTGCTGTCGTCCCTGCCACCCCCTATGTGGCCTGCCTTCTCCCACAGGACACTCTCATAGTCTGCTGTCCCCTTGCAAACCATGCCTGGGCCCTCTTGTCATGTTCAGCTCTTCACTGCTGATCCCTGAGGGAAAGAGGGTGACAAAGATGACCCACTTGGGGCCGGGCACGGTGGCTCGCGCCTGTAATCCCGGCACTTATGGAGGCCGAGGCGGGTGGATCACAAGGTCAGGAGTTCGAGACCAGCCTGGCCAAAAATGTTGAAACACCATCTCTACTAAAAATACAAAAATTAGCTGGGTGCAGTGGCATGCGCCTGTAATCCCAGCTACTCAGGAGGCTGAGGCAGGAGAATCACTTGAACCTGGGAGGCGGAGGTTGCAGTGAGCCGAGATCGTGTCATTGTACTCCAGCCTGGGTGACAGAGTGAGACTCTGTCTGAAAAAAAAAAAAAAAAAAAGATGACCCACTTGGGAAGCCAGAACCACTCTCAGGATGCCCACAGTCCCAGGCCAGGTCTCCCTGAAAGGCAGGGGACAGACCTACTATCTCTACTCTCCTCCTTCACATCCACAGACATGAGCAGGTCAGAAGTTCCACTGCCCTTTGGCCACTTCCTGAGCACCAGACCCTCCAGGCCTCCTCCCGCCATCCTCTCCTCACTGCAGAGTTAATACCAGCACACTTCCCTCCTCACAGCTGAATGATTCACAGAGTAGGGGACTGGCAAAAGGCCACTTGAGTGCACCTCCTCTCCCCTTGGGGAGATTTCAGGGCATTTTCTCTGCACCACTAGATACAATCCCAAGCACACAGTCACCAAATCCAGTAAGCTCTGAAATGAAATAATTTTTTTTTTATTGTAAATTTGTGGCAGTCTCATTTTGTAGCACAACCAGACCTGAGCTGATATGAGACCACTTATAATCTTTACTTTTTATGTAAATATTCATACTTTTCAGTGTGGCAATAATATGAGTTTGATTGTAGAGTGTTGCCCCAGGCTTCCTGGGGATGTTAAATCCTATATGTATACCATGGTACACATATGCGATGTGCACTATATTACTTTTTTTTTTTTTTGAGACGGAGTTTCGCTCTTGTTACCCAGGCTGGAGTGCAATGGCGCGATCTCGGCTCACCGCAACCTCCGCCTCCCGGGTTCAGGCAATTCTCCTGCCTCAGCCTCCTGAGTAGCTGGGATTACAGGCATGCGCCACCATGCCCAGCTAATTTTTTGTAGTTTTAGTAGAGACGGGGTTTCACCATGTTGACCAGGATGGTCTCGATCTCTTGACCTCGTGATCCACCTGCCTCGGCCGCCCAAAGTGCTGGGATTACAGGCGTGAGCCACCGCGCCCGGCCAGCACCATATTACTTACATATAAGAACACAGACTGTGTACCATAGTACTTTCTAAAATCTGAAAACCGGTGCATTCCAAAACATCTGGCCACAGGGGCTTCAAATAAAGGACTATGCACCTTATCAGATACTGCACTATGACAGCAAGGCTGGTATTTAATGAAACATCATCCAAGTAGTATGATGGTGGGCTCCAGGTATCTGTTGTATGCCAGGAAAATATCAGTGTCTTGTCAACTCCTGAAGATGGTACAAAACCTGCTTGTCAGGCCAGCAAAGCCAAAGAGCATGCCAGTCACTAGCAGGATCACCACTAGACATGAATATGGTACAGTGCTAAGAACCTTGTCCAGGGAGAGAAAAAACAGAAAAGACCCATTATTCAGGCAAGACCATCAGAAGGAGAATAGGCTTCTTTTGAGAACAGACCAAAAGAAAGAAAAAAAGAAAAAGCAACAGACACTAAGCAGATAAGCAGATCCTACACTAATGAAGAGTGCATTAATCAAATTTGTAAAGTTGTAACTGACAAAGCAAGAGTGAACTTGGTATGTGCACTAAATTCTGGGGGCTGTAGAGTACATGACCCAAACACATGGCGGAAGCTGGAACTATAGGTTTCAAAAAGCTTTAAATTCATAGATCCTGCATCCAGAGCTAATATGAGGGTCTGAAAGGCAGGCAGGGGTGGCCAGTGATGCATCCTTGCCCAAGAGGGCACTGCAGTGCCAGGCTACCATTCCAGAAGGCCATCAGCCACTTCTGGTGCACTGCTGCGTCTCCTCATCCATGAGACATGGGCTTAGACCTGACTAAAGATATTCCAGCTATTTAGCCAGGGACCCTTTGTTCATACACGCAAACAGAAAGAAACAGGAGCCAGAAAAAGAGCAGCTCTGATCAAATTGGGGATGGAAAGACGCAGTACCTGAGTGGCTGGCACTGCGGCCCCACAACCACTTATCCCCAGGGGATGCCTGGGGTTTGGTGGACAACATGAGAATGGATACAGCAGAGGGTCTCTGAGAGACTTCCACCTCTACACTCATGCTTGTATACCTTCAGGTCTCTATTGGGAACAAAAAATACAGGACTTGATAGACAGCTTTTCTGTTCTGGTGACAGGGCATGGTCAAGTGTCCCTATACTTAATGATTTTTCTATTATATGGCAATAGACAAGAAGAACCACAGTTCCCAAACAAGGTATGCACAAGGTCTCTGCATCGCACATCTGTAAAGCTGCCTGTGTGTTTATTCTAAGGAGAATGAATCAGAGTACACATCCCCACCACTGTTCAGAGACCTAGCTGTGTCACCCTCTGCATTCTTTTTGTTGTTGTTGTTGTTTGTTTGCTTGGTTTTGTTTATTTTTTCTTTTTTGAGATGGAGTCTTGCTCTGTCACCCAGGCTGGAGTGCAGTGGTGCAATCTCAGCTCACTGCAACCTCCACCTCCCAGGTTCAAGCGATTCTCCTGCCTCAGCCTCCAAGTAGCTGAAATTACAGGTATCGACCACCACGCCCGGCTAAGTTTTGTATTTTTAGTAGAGACGGAGTTTCACCATGTTGGCCAGGCTGGTCTTGAACTCCTGACCTCAGGTGATTCACCTGCCTCGGCCTTCCAAAGTGCTGGGATTACAGGTGTGAGCCACCACACCTGGCCACCCTCTGTATTCTTCAATGTTATGTGGGAAAGGCTTGCTCTTCATATGAAATCTCTTAAGGTACTTAGGTAAAAGGCTGTCACAGCCTGGGCAGGGAGGTTTAGCAACCCCCCAGAAAAAATAAAAGTAGTAAGCCCCTCTGCTCTGCTGCAGAGACCCCCAATGCCACATGAGGCCCCAAAACCAAGAGGATACCTGAAAAATGAGGCCGCAGAAACCTGCCGAACTTCCTGTCACTTGGTGCTCCAAAATGTGTTCTGTTATAATGAAATGTTTAGAGGGCAGCCTGGCCCAGAGTGGGGAGACCTGCAGATTGACGCATCCCATGCTTTCCATGAGGACAAAGTTTGAACAGCTGAGGCACTCGAAAAAATGCAGGGGAATGTTCACTCTTTAAAGTTTAATTCAACAGAACGGTATCAGCAGCCACAACTGTTAACAAAGCCAGAATGTGGGGCACGTTCAAAAAGTGTGGCTTCAGGAAGCCAGGCTTGAACATAGGACTAATAACCAACCCGAAGTGGCGGCCAAGCACCGTGAGCAGCTGGGACCATCTGCTGCTGTGGAAGAGACTTGGGGCCGAGAGAGCACCTTCCTGACTAGACGGAGAGGCATGCTTCAGAGTGAGATGCTCAGGGAAGCTGTGGAGGGCTGACCCTCTGCTGCTCGGGCTCTGCAGTGAGGCACGGTGGCCGAGGTGCGGTGGGCAGAGCAGTACCACTTCCTTCTTGGGTTCACCATCCCTCTCCTAGGGCGGAGGCAGGGATCAGGAACACCACTGGGGGCTATGTGTGCCCAAGTTCCAGTGCTGGGCAGGTTTTGCTGCTGTGTAGAAGAATTAACCTCACCCCTCTTTAAGGGTGAGTGAACAACCAGCTACGAAATTGCTCTGATACCCAGGCTCAGAGCAGCAGCTTGGAATCCTAAGTATATATAAACTTAGAAGAAAATATGAGCAGGGTAAGTGCTTGGGAAAATGAGATCAGAAGCACAATGTACAATAAAGATGGCTTAAAGAGACCTGAAAGGTCACATGGCCTCCTTCTGACCCTATTAAAAGATGCAGTACATAGTGGGTTTCAGCTGGTATCGATTGCCAGGCTTCTGAGGGTGACAACTGTCATCAGCCTGGCTACTAAATGCCTCAACGGATGGACTGTATCAAGCTTTTCAGAATTCAGGCAGCCCCAAAGGAATGGACTCTGTGAACTGTTCAGTCTCTTCCAGAGCTTTGGAATGTACTCAGCGATTCCTTCTTCTACCAGTACAGAGAGATCTGCTCTCCCTCCTGAGATTCTACTTTGTAATGTTCCTGTCTGACCTTTGGTAGTGGGCATAGCAATAGCCTCCTTTTCTCCCTTTCCTCTCTATAACAGTACCTCAGCAGCTTGCCAGAGAATGTCGACGTTCTTATTCTTCCGGGCATGCACGTTCTGACCCAGAAACCGTAGCAGCTCTGGCAGGCACGTCTGACTTCGAGACCGAGGCAGGCCTGGAAGAGAAAAGGAGTCCATGGGAGTGGGTGCTGCACCCAGGAACTACCCCCGACAGAGGGAGCCCACCCAAGTGAACTGCTGTGGCACAAACTGGTAAAATGACAAGTTCCCAGTTGAAGAAGGGATGGAGGTGTTTGGGGATAAGACTTGGCTGCTGATGTGGTGAGCACTTAATTTCTTTTAGTGCTACCTTCAAAGGACAATTCCTTCATCTCCCTTCAGCTCTTCTGAGGGATGGGAATGGCCACCACATCACCTACAGGACTTCTTGTAAATACCCATTGCCTCCCACACCCCTCCCACATGAGGGAGTTAGGAGGGAGTGAGGGGGATCCAGCTGGTCTTCGAAACTTCCCCAGGGTGGAGGAAACTGGTGCAGTGGGTCTGGGCCATCAAGCAGGCCTGGAAACCTTGGGAGGGATCTGGAAAGCACAGCCTCCTCCAGGGGGCCCTTGGCCCACGCTGCCCCTGCTTGCACATCCTAACAGCTCCTCCTCAACTCTGGCAGTCTCCAGGCCCTTCCAGGATCCCTTGGGCCTGAAGATCCATCAAGTCACCTTACCGAGAAACCCCAGACAAAACTGAGAAAAAAGGTACTCTGGGATTTTCAAACACTGAGATTACCAAAGACAAAGAGAAGAGTCTAAAGGTCATGGCTAAGTAAAACAGCCACAGCACTGAAATCCCCAAAGCCAAACTAAGTACATGGCATTTGGGATCTAACTGCACACCTGGTTTCCACCAAACAGCCTTGCCCTGGTGTACACAGGTCGTGTGCTAATTACTTCACGTTGCTGCTGAGTGCTCTGCACCACACCGGTCAGGGGACAGGGCAGAGACAGAGAAACAGAAAGCCAGCATCAGCCCAGACGGAAGCTGTGGGACCCCAGAGGTGGGGAGCCTAGCTGGGTCAGGACATTCGCCCTCTGGCGGAGACAGCATCATCTCACCTGTGGCTTCACATCTGCACTGTGGCTTCTTGCTGGCTGTCCCTGCAGCGCCTACTTTAATGAATACCTGTCCACTGAGGAACCATGCAAAGTTTGGGGGTATTCAGCTGGTGGGCTCCATCTCCTCAGCCTCATAGACCAGACATCCTCCTGGGGGGAAGGGTACCTGGCTGCCTCTGCCCCAGCTTCCTGGGTCATAGTCCAGTCAGCTGGCTCCTGCCTGTGCGGTCCAGCCTGGCTGCTCTGCTTCCAGAGGCCTCGCCTGTCCTGGGCCTTCACTGTCTATGGCTTCCCGACCCTGGGGACTGCCCAGCTGCCAAGGCGCTGAGCACAAATTCCCCCTTCCTACTTACTGCAGCTGCTCATCATTCCCACTCCTCCCGGACTCAGTGCATGCCCCCTACTCCCTCCCTGCTCACTTTGTGGCTCCCTGGCCAGCCCTGCGGGTGGGCCCATCCTCTCCCCTACACCAATCAGAAGATAAGGTGATGCCTGGGCTTGGCCCAGCTCCTGGGGAGACTTTCCCTCCATGGCTCAGTTTCCTCATCTGCCAAGTGGGTGTGGAACTGATGCCTATTTCCCAGGGCTGCTGCAGGGATCAGATTAGAGAATCCACATAAAGTGGGTAGTAGGGGGTCCGGCTTGCAACAAGTGTGGACAAATATGCTGTGTTAACTCCGATCCCTGCTGAAGAGGATAAGGACACCTTCTTAACAGCTCCACTGTCCACGGCACTGACGGTCTTCAGCTGCCAAGTCCTCGCAGGACCTTGACTTAATGTCATGTTTATCACCCTAGCTGTGGCACACGGGAACCACCTGGGGAGTTATGCCCAGGCCCTGCCCACCACACTCTGGAGTAGGGCCCAGGCATCTGTATGTTTCCAGGCTCTCTGCATCTGTGCCAGTTACCTCCACTCCCCTCAAGGCCCCGGTTTCATGCTCACCTCTCATGTTGAGCAGGACAAGAACACCTGTTTTACTGAGGAAACTGAGGCCACCCAACCTGAGCACCCGGTATTTCCTCCATTCGTGTCCCTATCTCCTCTATTCCTTCCTTCCCTCCCTGCAAAGGCACCCTCTGCCTGCCCGCTCCAGGGCCTGGTCTGTGACTCTGCCATCCTCTCATGTCTTCCAGTCCTGTGAGTTCTCTGGTACCTTCCCTCAGGCCTTTGAACACTCCCATGTCCCCTGCATCTCCAAGGTATGTCCCAGCTGCCCACTGCCCCATCCCTCAAGTCACTGACAGTCTTTGGGACAGAGTGGTCCATTCAAAAGCAGTGCCATTTCATCACCCCTTGACCCCCGGCCCAGTCCCCACCACAGTGAGACTGTCCGGGAGAGATCACCAGCAGCTCCTCATCCACACATCCAGAGTCCAGCAGCACCCCACACCCTCCAGGCTCCTGCCTTCTTCCTGCTAGCCTGTGATGCTCTCTCTGGCCTTCTGTTGAGTCCCTTTTTCCTCTCTGTCCCTAGAAGCAAGGGCCCCTCCAGATGCTGTTCCAGTCCCTTCTCATCTTGCCACTCAGTGGCCTGAACCATAAAAGGGCTCGCTCTGTGGCTTCACATCGGCACTCCTCATGGGTCATTTGCCCATATCAGCTCAGCTGGGGCCAGTGCTGAGCTCACCCTCCCCTGCAGCCCTGTGTCTCTCTCGTCGGTGCAGTGGCCCTTGCTGCTACTGCCAATTCCAGCATCCTCGTCCAGCGCCAGATCCGTCAGCTATCCCATCAGGCAAAGCCCTTATCTCCCCAGTTTTGCACGTGGCCGCGGAGGAGCGCATCTTCAGCCCAAACCCTCCTAATGGCTCGTCCCTCTTTCCACACCCACTGTCACTACCAGGCTGGAGTCAGAGTGAAACAACATCTTATCTGAAGTGTCACAGCCTCACTCTGGCCAGCAGTGGCTTGCCTCCCCTCTTCCAAGCCAATCACACACTCGTTAGATAAACCTGCAAAGAGGCAGCTTTTTCCCCACTGCTTCCCTGCTGAACACCACTGAAGCCAGACTCCCTGGCCCAGCCCCGAGTGTTTGGCTTCAGTGTCTCCTAGCAGGCTGGCTTCAGCCACAATCCAAGCACATGGGCTTCAGAGCCAGGCACCCCTTTCTTCATCTGGACATGGATCCTAACACCAACCCATAGGGCTGTTGTGGTTCAGTGTGGAAGTGTGTATAGAGCCCAACCCGGTGCCTGGCACATCTGTGACCTGTGAAGTTTCACCAGCATGACTGTTTGACTATCTCTAAACTCTAAGGTCTACTGTACAGGATGCAGATGAAGCCTGCCCAATTCAAAGCCCAGCCAACATGGGTTTCCTCTTTGGAAACCCCCATCAGAGGACAGTAGTGTAACGCAGTGGGGACGACACCTTTGGCTGTGTGGTGCCCCCTAGTGGCTGCGGCAGTGCCTGCACAGAGAGGCGGGCACTCTGGGACCAGCTTTCTCTCCAAGGCAGGGTCTACCCTTCATTCGTCATGGGATCTTCTAGCACTTTACACACAGCAGGTCCTCAGGGAACATTCACTCGGTTGAATTTGAGAGGGAATTCTACATGTAGACAGTGCAGTGCAGCTCTGGGTTCCCGAGTTCTGTGGCTGCAGAGCCCTTGCTGCAGTGTCTTCACTGAGGGGCATGCAGAGAGACTACTGCCAGCATCTCCACTGCTTCCAGGAGATGCCGAGATGGGGCCATCTTGCTCCCAAACATGCAGCAAGGTCGGCCCCACATCTTCCTCTCTAAGCACCAGAGAGGGTGGTGCATGGGCCGCACACCTGGCCAAGGGTGAGTCCTGCCTGTGATCCCCCAAGCCCTACCAGCAGGTGCATGATGAGTGCCACCAAACACATTGAATGTCAGTGACTACGACAGCATGGGAAGGAGCCATGTCACACAGGCTAGTAGAGAATCAACAGCAAAGAGATGAAGGAGGACCACAGCTAAGGGAAGCTTCTCTTTCTATGTGTGTGTTTAGGGAGAGAAGGAACAGTATCTGACTGCCAGTCCCTCTGGGACTGCACTTACAGAGGCATGGCAAGCCAGAGCTCAGACATCCAAACTGATAAAAAGATGAGTAAGTGAAACCTACCATGACTGAAGAAATACTTACAATCCTCAGGCAAAACTTCCTTAAACTGCTCAAAGTAGGAATTTAACCGCACCAAACTCTCCACATTGATGACTTCTTGTAAAGATGTATCGCCAAACCTTGGGAGGTTATAAGGGATGCCATTAGTTGGCTAATATGTCACTTTCTTCTAACATGAACACAACTGCATGAAAGCTAACAATGCTGACTCTCTCAAACATTTACTGTGCATATCTAAATTCTAAGCCACTCTCCTTCTTCCAAGCATAAAGGCAACTGATCGGTTTAAATACATTTCATTGGCAGGAATCACGTGTCACTGTTACAGGCGTGCCTGAGAAATGATCAGACCACAATCTGGTACAGATCCTGTGCAGCGCAGGAGCCCCACCATGGCCGTTTGGCTCAGAGTCCCTGATCTCCTCCTGTCTGAGGCACTTAGGAGGGGGGACAGCAGTGAGGTATGGCTGGGAGGTGAGGCTGCAGCCCTGTATTCCAATCTGAAGTCACTCTCCATCTGCAGAATGAACATGCCTGACTGCCGGTCCCTGCAGGACTAACCATGAAACCCTTGCCCTTTCCTCATTGTTGCAGTTCACCCTGATTACACCTGTGTGCTGCAAGCGAGCATGTGCCAAATGCCTAAGAAACAAGGCTGTGGAATGTCACCTGCCAGGAAGGCACGAGGTGGTCATTAGAAAATGCATCCTCTAAAGTCCAGGTCCTGGGCCCCAGTGCAGTCCCACACGTCCCTGCTGAGGGCCCTTCTGAGTATCAGCTTCTTTGTGGCCCTAGAGCATCCCTCAGAGGGCAGGACTCCCTCCTGTGGGTCCCAGCCCATCCACCCTGGTGCCCACAATGGCCTTTTCTCTAGGCGTCTGCTCCCTCGGGGGCCATCCCTGCCCCTGGGCCTGTGGCCTCCCTTTTGAGGACTCTCCCATCAGCTTATAAACAAGCGCAGCATGCCAGCGACATCTGGGCCAATGAAGGAATAAAGCAGAGACCCTGCTCTTCGCAAATCATCTCTGTTCTGTGTTGCATCCTCCACCCTCCCTTCTGCTCACTGCACCTGGCCCTGCCTCAACCCCCTCCAGAAACTGCTCCTGCAAATCCCTGGGATCTGCAGCTATTGGATGCAGGCACCATCATTCTACCTTTCCTGGGCCATCTCCCTGCGGGGGCTCCAGTGAGGCTGCACCTCTCCCTGGCATAGGCTCCTCCAGCTCTGCTTACACCTTTGGGGCTTTGCTTTCTGGGCCCTCAGCCTAAACCCAGCTCACCACCTGCCCCTGGACATGACCCTCCTGCTAGTTTATGAGCTCAGTGTTTGGGTCTGTCTGGTATACTCTCCTACCAATCAACCTCAGCCCCACTGAAGACCAGACCCTTCCACTGACCACTTAAACAGTTCCCCAGCCTGCCCCTTTGCAGAACACCAACACTTCCCCGGCCCTGATCCAGGTTCCCACCTCTGGTCTGGATTCCTGTCAGTAGCCTCCTCCTCACACTTGTCCCCTTCATCTCCTCCCGGCACATGACAGCAAAATGACCTATTTAAAAGTAAATCTGATCGTGTCCTGCCCCACTGAAAGTTCAGCATCTCCCAGCATATTTCCCAAGTTGGGATGACTCTACATCTAGGCGTCAATGGACATCAACCACTGGGGCTGGACATCAGAAGGCCCAGCAGGAATATGGCATATTGTTCTGGAGACCAAATTTCCCTCACGGAAAGTACTTTAAGATATTACACACATCACATGAAGATAATGTGATGTGTGTAGATTAGTCTAAACAGATATCTTATGAGAATGTTTCCTGTATTGTCATTTATTGTCTAAGATATCCCTTTTACTAGTGTAGAAGGCCAGTGTAGGGTACATATAGCCAATCTACCCTATCTCCTCACACACATGTACACACACAGGCATACACAACTCCCCTCTGCAGTGAGGCAAGTGATCCTGGAAGGCAGTTTACAAGGTGTAAGCCTTTAGGTTCAAACATGAGTCTCAGCCTGGTACACAGAGCCTGTCTACCCCCACCTGCCAATCCCTGCCTGGAACTTGATGCCCCCGGCCTGCATGCTATTTTTCCCCACTAGGCCATTGTTCAGTCTTCTTAATCTGATACCTCTACCCTTTATCTCATCATCTAACTCCTACTCATACTTCAAAACCCCATCCTCTGCAACTCCAAGAAGCCTTCAACAGACCTCTTAGACCTCGCTCAATGACCTACTCGGGAATCCCACAATGCCCTGTATCTGTGTTCATCATTACATCCATGTCTCTCTCTCCCATCAGTTGAGTCTCTGAGGACAAGGACCACCTCAGTGTCAGGTACATGGTCATGATGAAAATGTGTACACATAACCAAAGGAAGGAAGGATGACAAAATCTGTCCAGCACTTGGAGCCTGAAGAGGGCTAAGTACGTTTTCTGCATCATCTCCAGGGCTGCTGCACCCCCATAGCCCCAAGGGGCCAGCACGCACCTCTCAGCCAGCGTCTGCTGCTCATTGATGCCCACGTTGAAGAGGACGGGTTGCACCCGCAGCAGCATGCCGCTCTGGATCTCCCGGGGCAGGGCATCAAACAGCGGGCCCGGCAGAGGGACCCGCACATTAAACCCGTCGCTGGAAAAAGGCAGAGAGAGGGAGAGCAGTGTGAAGCCAGAGGGCCACCGAGCAGACCACAGTGCCTGGGCTGGCCCTCTGGCTCAGTGATGGCCAAACTGCCAACCACAGACCTTTAAGGGAGTGGCAGTAGGGGGCTGTAATCAGAGCATTTAATAGAATGAAATAGGATTAAAAAAATTCAGAAGTAAGAGCACATTCCCTGAGATAACCAAACATGGAAACTGTTCTCTGGCTCAGAGAATTAAACCAACACTCTACCGATTTCCTGTGATGACGGGCAGCATGTCCACGGAGGCGCTGGAAGTGGCCTGAGTAACTTTGAAGGTCACGTTCCTTAAGTCCATGATCCCAAGGCTCATGTCCTCCAGCATTGCCAGCTCCTCACCTGGACATGAGAGATGGGCGGGGCTGTCAAGCAGAGGGCCCTGCTACTCTCCCCAGAGTCTTGGCAGAAGGCGCCAAGCTCAGGCCTGGCTGTAACAGGAGGGGTGCCAGGTGTGGCTCTGGTGGAGGGGGAGCTTCTTCCCCTGCAACTTGCCCCTCTGTGAGTCAACAGCACTACTGAAATCCCATAGCCACATCAAAACATGCAGCTGGTGGAAACACACGCCATCATTTCCCACCCTTTCTTGGGCAAGCACAGGACTGCAGAGAGGGATACAGAAATACATAAACTCAGAAAACAAAGCCAGCTCTTGAAACACAGAAAGAGAGATGCTAAAGCAGCTTTGCTGTGGCTAGACCCTCCCATAACACAGGGCTTGATATCTATTCGATGTCCTCAATTTCCAAAGATTAACAAATACTTGCTATCATCTTCTCAGAAGGAATAAATAATAAACAAGGGTAGAAAGAAGAGAGCCTTTTTGGAGGGCAATCTGGAAATATCTATTGAATTTAAAAATATTTTTACCCTCTGACCCAGCAACTCTCCTTCCAGTCATTCAGTAGCTGCAGAAACAGGCCCACAAGTGCCTTGTGCACAGATGCCACTGCTGCACTGATGTTTCAGAAACAACCCAATGTTCAACAGGAAGTTTACTGGTTAGTAATTAGCATCCATCCTCAACCAGAAACAACAGCAAGCCAAACCAAGGTGTGTGTGTGTGTGTGTCTAACTGCCGGGACTGCCATCTGGCCCATTGTCATATATTTTGGATTTATTTCAATCAGCACACATTACTGGTATAGTGAGAAAAATACCTAGCAAGAAAGGATAGAAACCACACACCAAGTGGGGCTCCCACTCCTGACCCGGGTGCCTCACCGTAGGTGCTCAGCAGGCTCTCGAACTGGGCCAGCAGCCCAATGGTGTACAGCTGCCGCAGGAAGCCATCGTCATGCAGGCAGTTCCTCAGCTTGATGATGAAGCCGCAGATGAGGGCAGTCAGCTGTGGGAGCATGGGGTGAAGTGGTTCAGGGTCAGATGCCTGCTCACCAAATGGCAGTCAGATCATGCACAGCCCCACCCCACCCACCCACCTCCCTCTGCTGCCACTGCTCACAGGGGCTTCCGGGGCACCTGTTGTCCCTCTGGAAGCCCAGATGGGGCATGCCCTGGCCTTGGGAAGACACCTGACACTCTGGGCTTGCTACTTCTGCCGTTCCCAAAGTGAGTGTGGTTTTGGCTCAGCTTCTGACCTGACCTATACTTGGGGTTATTTCTGAGCTGGAACGTTGTGGAAGCCCATAATTAATTACTCACGTGAAAGGGTCTATCTACTCATAGAGCCATACCACCCCTAGCTGGAAACTGAGTTAACCGCAGCAAAAGACAGAAGTGAGAGACAAGAGGGTCACTCAAAAGTTTCCCTACTGGGAGATTTTCTGGGGGATGAAACAGGACTCCCCAGGATGGGTGGGGGAACCTGCAGAGAACCAGCCCAACCCCCAATCACTATTCATTTTACCAATTTGATTACTGGAAACTATTAAATTTGTTTCATTCATTTCAAGGCTTCACTTCTCTCAACAATGAGTCTTGTAACAAGCCACAGCACTAAGGCACCTACTGTTTCATGAACAATGTTTGCACCGACAGCAAACACCCATGTTGCCTTCACTAAATTCCTGTGCAGTAAAAAACCAAAAGGCAGCAAAGAAGCCTGCGCCACTCATGCCCTCACTACCTCCTGGGCACAAAATTGGCAGACTCTGCAGGTGCCAGTTCCTTGGGAGAAGCAAGGATGGGCTGCCAGGGTAGCTTTCCTGCCTATGTTGAAATTTAGACCTCTCTATTGAATAACCTTTAAAGCAACCACCGGGAGGAATTATGGCCATCTGGGGTTTTTTACAAGTGAAGCGAAGAGGGAAGGGCTTCCTAAGCCTGTCTTTTCTGAGCTGAGAGGTGCTCGTGGCCTCCCTTGGGGTGTTCCCGGGGCTTACAGTCTGGCAGAAGACCACGTCACGGCGGTACTGCAGGCTCAGGTAGGTGGCTATGGTGGGCGCGCTGTCCTGCATGAGCAGGAATACCATGGCCTTCTTGGCCTTGTCACTCATCATGGCCACACAGTCAGTGAGAGTGGTCAGCAGCGGGTAAAGGGCTTCACTCCATTCACCTGGGGCACAAGTGAAGGGGTCATCACAGTAAGAAAGCGAGATTTTAAGAATTAGGTTCTGGCAATTTAACAAGTCACTTGGCCCCTAACCACTGCAGTCTTCCCACTCCCCCATCTCCACCCCATCTTCTAGCTCTGGGTGGAACCAACCCAGTCTCTAGCCCTCTAGCCTAGCTCTTTCCAGCAAACTCAAACATCAGTTCTACTCCGGTAGCACCAACACATGCCTGATCTCCGGAACCTGTTGGGGACCCTGGACAGAAATACTCAAGACAATGCCTCTGGAGAAAAATAACAAAAAAGCTTCTGCGGGTCATGACAAAGTCAGAAAATGCTTCTGTCCACAGAGACCCATCTCCTTCCACAGCACTGTAGCACCTCAACCCGGAGAGGAAGGACACCAAAAGATTCTCTAAGCTCCCTTCTCTTGACCCGGGTATGAAGTCAAGTCAGAGGCTTCTCTGCCCTTGCCCAGTCTTGTGTGCAACTGTGTTCAATTCTCATCTTGCACACCTGGAGGAGGACTATTCCTCACAGCTCCCGAGTTTTCAGCCCTCAGGACGGCCCCTTCTTGCACTCACTTTTTCCGTGCCCCCACCTTCCTTCCACAGTGCTATTTTTTTCTTTTAGCTTAGTTTTCTTTTAGGAATATAGGGAAACTTTGACCCTGTACCAAAACAACGTTTTAAAAATAGAACCTCAAAGGAGAAAAACAGGGTGAATGATATTTTGGGTTTTGACTCTTTTTCCTTCCTATTTAGAAGACATTTAAAAGAGAAGACAGGCTCTCATTAAGGTTATATTTGTAACAGGTCACTAAGACCAGAAATAGGCATTTGATCATCATCACTCAGTGAATCCACCACACCAAACATGGTGAGAAGCTGTGGAGTGAAGCCTGGGCAGTGCACGCCCTCAGGGTGAGGGTTTGAGCCACAGTATGCACCAGCCCACATCATGGCACTCAAGAAGGCCATGGGCTGTGGGAGCTGTGCGGCTGCTAGAGGGTAACCTCTGTCTTAGACAAACAGAATCTCAGAGACTGAGAGAAGGGCAGCTTGGCTCTGTTCTCTCAAGCTAAATGGTTAGCACTTCACTGAGAAACAAACCTAAAGAAATACATGAAACATGCAAAAGAATTCCCTACAGTGTTTGGTTAATGCAAATTTTGAAGTACACGTAGCAGCTCAGAAGTTGGAGGTGACCTAACTGTACATGCAGGCACACTAACTGTTTGTGGACAGGATTTGTAACTGTAATGAAAAAGGCAGGCTTAAATTTAGAAAGCCCACAGCAGCGAGGTCTTAGCAAATGAATCATGGTGACGAAGAATACTGGACTGAGAGGTAGAAAATGTTGGGTCCTGGCCCCAGCCACTGCTGAGCAGTGGTGACCACAGACAAGGTTCTCGACCCCTCAGCCATGTGGGTCCTTTTTTATAAAACGAGAGAGAGGCACTAGATAATGTCCGAGTCTCTTTCCTCCACGAAGTTCTCAGAGACCGTGTTTTTGTTTCTTTGAAGAATTCTGTTGAATGTATGCCAATTTTTGAAGTGCCCGTCAAAAATGCCAATGGCAAGCAGGTTTTTGTAGCCAAACAATTTGGGGAAAGGTAGGCAGTCATTAAGACTACGCTTCACTAAGAAGTACATGCTCTTAAAGCAAATGTTGTCAATTTTACTTGGCTTTTCTAGCTATCATGCATACCATGAAAAATCATGATTATTTTAATCTGAAAATGATCAAAATATACAAGTGGTCTTACTTGACTAAGAAAGCTCTCTCCATACAACCTTTTCACTTTGCCTATTTCTCTTTAAATTCCTATAAGAATGATTGCTTTGCTACATTAGGAAAAAAATGAAAAAAAAAAAAAAAAATGTAGTAGGCCGGGCACGGTGGCTCATGCCTATAATCTCAGCACTTTGGGAGACTGAGGTGGGTGGATAGTGAGGTCAAGAGGTTGAGACCATCCTGGCCAACATGGTGAAACCCCATCTCTACTAAAAATACAAAAATTAGCCGGGTGTTTGGCACGTGCTGGTAGTCCCAGCTACTCGGGAGGCTGAGGTGGAAGAATCGCTTGAACCCAGGAGGTGGAGGTTGCAGTGAGCTGACACTGTGCCACTGTGCTCCAGCCTGGTGACAGAGCAAGGCTCCATCTCAAAAAAAAAAAAAAAAAAAAAAAAAATTGTAGTATAGGAAGAATGGCTAAAAAGCACTAAGATGTTTATCCTGGAAAAGTGGAGATATGGAACTTAGTAGAAGTTGAGTGTGGCATCTGCCCAGAGAAGGCTCAGACATGTCTGGAACAATTTTTTAAAATGTCAAACAAAATTTATTTCTTGGGCAGTAACATTATTTCTACCCAGGATCTAATGAAGTAAAGGCACCTGGGACGCTGGACTCAGTGAAGGGTTTATACTCTGCTTCCTTCACCGAGACAGCTTTGCTATGAAAAAATATCAGCTCAATGGAACAATGTCCTGAGTGACATCACTGACCCATGTTTTTGTGGAAAGTTCCTTATCTAGCTCCTAACCTGTAATGTTTGCAGACTGGTAGTGAATTCATGGGTCATACTAATTTAGATAACTTTGAAGAGCACTTTCAAATCTGTACTTTGCTTCTGCATTTTCCCCTCATTAGTAGGGGTGGGAGAAAGGGAGAGTGTGTATGTCTTTGTAAGTGTATATGTTGTAGCCCATATTAAATGCAGTTCTACAGGAAAAGCCAAAAGAACCCCTTGCAGGGGCCATTTTAGTCCATCAGCATCAACTATGGAAAAGCCATCAGTGCTTCTAGAAATGGCCCAGCTGACACACAACAAAGAAGGCTCTACCGGCCAGGCATAGTCTTGTGTGCTGTCCGGGGACCCACGAGACTTCCCATTAGTTCTGCAACCCTCGGGTGCCCAGAACTGAGAAGACTCCCTGAGCTTCTGTGGGGGTAGGTGCACACACCACCAGCCCTCTTCTGGTCCTAACTGCTGCGTGTAGCCCCAGGCTTCAGCACCGCTGAGGCTCAGGCAACACTCAGCTCGATCTGAAGGCAATGGCCAGCCATGGAGGTCAGGTGAGGAGGCCTGAGAATGAGGCATGGGCCCAGGAGAGGCAATGGAGGAGACCAAGGTCAACTGTTTGTACATCTACCAAGGCCTGATCAAGGCAATACTGACTTTCTGGGAAAGAGAAACTGTAAAGGGTTTGAAAGCAACCTAGGAGAGTATGATGTGTCCAATCAGATTAGCCTGCCAATGAGCTAACTTCAAAGAGCGCCCTGGGGTTGCTGCCAGGAGCCGCCATAGTATGCTGACTCACAGGGCTGTATGGGTGGACAGGCTTCACCAGCAATGCACAGGAATAGCTTATTAGCCTAGTAAATCCCACAGTCATGGACTCGCTGCATTCTAGACATCAAGCAAGTATCCTGCTGTCATATTTATTACCAGTCAGAATATGCAAGCAATAGACTGACCATGCAGCTGATTTTTGGAATGTCAGAAAAAGAAAGTCAAATCATATTCTTTGGGGGACTCATGCTCAAAACCACAAGCCATACCCAGGAAACTCAGTATGAACTAGATCAGGGGTCAGCACACATTTTCTGTAAAGAGCTATACAGTAAATATTTTAGGCTTTGAAGACCATGGGTTCTCTGCGGCAACCAACTCAACTCTTGCATTGCTGTAGAGGCAGCCATAGACAATACATTAACAAGTGGGTAAGATTAGTTTCCAACAAAACATGATTTACAAGAGCAGGCTGTAGACAAGATTTAGCTCAGAGCTGTAGCTTGCCAACCCCTGAACTAGAACTGTAAACACTGGTTTCTACATGCAAATGCAGCAAAGAGATTACATTTCTGGCACTAACTCCAACTGAGGCCCATCACAATGTCTGATAAAAATTCTAAAACTGCACCCAGAAAGTCCAAATGTGTACCTCCCTACCTCAGGAAGCCCAATGCACTCATCTAGAAAGGCTTTAGAATGTAAGAGTAAAACAAATACATGTGGTAGGTCTGCCTCAGGCCACAATTTCCTCAGCCAAACTGGTCCCTCATCAAACCTGCGAGAAGTGTTATATGCCTCACAATGAAGGAGGTCCTGGAATACTTTCCCATCTCTGGGACCATAAGGCAATCTTTGGTAATTTAGCTACAAAACACTACCTGAGTATTAATTAAAAGGGCATCGGCAGGAGCCTTGAACGGAAACCACGTACCTGGGCTGGACTCTTCAGGAGGGGGACTGCAATCTGCACAGAAATGGAGGGCGACATGGATGATTAAGCACACAGTTCAAACCAAGCAACTCAGTCTCAGAGCAGCTGCATCAGCAGCTTGCAGTAAGGTGGCTAACAAACAGAGAAGAGGTCTGGGTGCCTGGCTGCCTCTTCCCCAAGAAGGCTCATGAAAGTACTCCGGCTGCTCCGAGGCAACCAAACCCTCTCAGTGATAAACAATGATCGATTCCCCAGCTTAAACATTCATGTTGCTGATACTTCAACATAAAATGCTCTTCGGGATGTGCGATCTAGCTTATTACAATGTGATAAATGCCACAGAAAAAAGCACCCACATAAATCACATTGTAGTGGCAGAGCCTCACTTTGACTTGCAGCATCTGGAAGCAAACTTGTAAGGAGAGAGACTGACCAGTACATGGAGTGTTCCCCAGTCAGGCCTACCGCTCTGATTTACTGGGGAAGCCTGGGCTCTGCATCAACTGCTGAGATCCAAAATGTTAAGATCCAGGAATGAAACCAGTACACCAAAAAATAAATCTATGCCAATTTTCCAAATTTAAATCAAATGTTAGGTTTTGTGATTTAGGGGTAGTCTCCAATTAGAATGTCCCTTCAGGTCCTCAAAGAATACCAATTTTGATTCCATTTCACCTATACTAAGTCACACTGGGATGTGCTTATTTCAATTTTCTATTCCCTTAAAAACTAAAATTTCAAGTTAACTGGGTGCAACATCTAACAGAAAACAAGTTTGATAAAAGAATCATGGAAGAAAACGTTTATGTTACTTTATGTCTGAGCTTTTCAGTTCAAAGAATGTCTTCAGGATGTGGAGATGAGGTGGTCTCAGATCCCCAAGAACAGCTGGAACCAGCTTTATGGGGATTTTACAACCTAGGTTGTAAAGAAGGGGCAAAGGATCCTTCCTCTTTAATTGTTTTTGGAAGTGACTTTTCAAATTGGCAAAGGGGAAAGAGAATACAAAGTCATCTGTAAGTTCAAGAGTTCGACCTCTTCATTAGAACCCAGATACCCTAGCTGGGTACAGTGGCTCACACCTGTAATCCCAGCACTTTGGGAGGCTGAGGCAAGTGGATCTTCTGAGGTCGGGAGTTTGAGACCAGCCTGACCAACATAGAGCAACCCAATCTCTACTAAAAAATACAAAACTAGCCGGGTATGCTGGCACATGACTGTAATCCCAGCTACTTGGGAGGCTGAAGCAGGAGAATCACTTGAACCTGGGAGGTGGAGGTTGCGGTGAGCTGAGGTCGTGCCACTGTACTCCAGCATGGGCAACAAGAGCGAAACTCCATCTCAAAACAAAACAAACAAACAAAAAGAACCCAGATACCTGAGACCATCTTGCTAACAAAGACAGAAACCCACAGTAGTGTTGAGTGATTCAGAATCATGGCACTTACATAATGGTCTGCTAATCAGGTTATGCAAGGCCTTGAAAAAATACAGATTTTTGCCTCCCCACAACTCCTCTTCTAGGATTCTGAGTCTGTGAAAGAGGAGGAAGGTCTAGGAGCCTGTTTTATGAGCTTCTGTGGTTATCCCAAACAGTTGGTTTGGGACCATTCCTGTGAAGGCATCAGCAATTAAACCCAATTTGCTAAATTCATCTTTTAAGCCAAGGGGAGAAAGAGCGGGTCTTCTCTGGTACTCTTAGAATAATGGCTTGTAACTTGTCTTAGGTCATGGAGTTAAGGATAGATAACCACTCTGGACTTAAGGGGTACAAGAACCTGGGGTGTACCCACAGACCCCAGACTAAAAAAAACTTGGTCTGAGTGTCTCTGGGTATGAGGAGAGCAACAGTCTGTACATGAAGAAGCGGGTAGAAGCCACCAAATCCTGGTGGGGCAATGGCGGTGCGCCGTGGCAGGCGGGGGTGGAGGGGTGCGGGAGACTTTTGGAGAGATGAGAAAGAGGGAAGTCTGAGAAGCCTCTGTGGTTTTGGCTGGCAGGGACTTGTCAGTGAGTCCCCAACCAAGCTTTGGCCCTGGGTGACCCTCACCTGCCAGACAGGGCTCTCTGATCAGGGCTGGGCAGCTCTGAGGCAGGGTAGCTCCTTGGTGAAAAATAAAACCAAGGACCTAGGACAGGGTAGAGAACTGGAATGAAAAGTGATGATGCCTTTTGGAGCAGTACAGAGTTATTCTTATATAATAAATATGTTGGTGTGAACATACTTGCTCATTAAGCCAAAACAATGGCTCCAGTAACTTGGAATGGTATAAAAAGTCATGACATACCCAAGGCATGGCACTGCGGACAAGACTCACCAAAAGATACAGCTCGCTGTCTGGTTCTTTCTGATCCTCCTGCTTAACTGAGGACTGAACAGCTTCCTGGCTATGCTAAAGATGTTTAAATTAAGGACTGTCCACAGATAATTTGGTGGCATATGGTTTCATGTTTCTCTGAGTACTGATCAGCAGAGTTAGACTCTCTCAAATGTAAGTTTCACATTCTCATTATTATAACAGCTGATTTTTATGGCACACACACAAGTCAAACCCTAAATAGCATACATAAATGCTCATTTAAATAACTTTAAAACTGAATAAAAATGTATCTATATTTAAACAATACAGGATGTGCCTAGAAAAAAATATGACACTTAAGTTAGGGATATAATCCCATCTGATGAAATAAACTAGCTCTCACATTTAAAACAGCCAATAAATTACTCTTTTCATATCTGCAGAAAAATGCAAAATCACAAACAAGATAATAAAGCAAAAAGACAAATAACGAACTTTCTGAAAATTTTAAAAAGGAACATGATTTACATAAAAAAGAGAACAAGAATAGAGACAAAACAGTTCCATGAACCAATCACAGGTGTGGGGAAGTGAAACTATAATCCCTCATAGATGGAGAGATGGGTGACGTGACAACTGTCGAGACAGAGGCTCAAGTGAGACAGTGCCCTGGAAACAGACTGCAGGCAGAGTAAAGAGGCGAAGGGCATCTTATAACCTGATGGGGGATTTGCCAAGAGGCTCTGACCAAGAAGCACGCTTACATCTTGAATGGAAGTTCCCCAATTCAGAATTTAAAAGCCCTCATCACATGACGCCTAATCCCAGCACATCTGGGCCTTACCCACTATGGCTTAAAACTCCCACAGGAGAACAAAAAGGAGGCAGAAACTAGGTCTGCGGGCAAGTCTCATCTGCCTAGCCTGTAACTCTCCAGCTCTTATGGGAAAAGGCGGGAGCACCTTAGTTGCAGGGACCAAGGACCCGCTTATTAGAAAGCACCCATTTCCCAGCTTTGAGGCCATCTTTCTGACAGTGTCCTGGTATGCTGTGTCTCTGCAGACATGAGACTGTTCAGAAGTGTGCTGCTTCATGCCAATGTCCTACCCTGAAGGGTCCTGCCAAACTACCCCGACTCAGCCCACCAGAAGCCCAGGAACAGGGTCCCACTCTCTGACTGTGTTACCAAGTCCCAAGGCAACATTCCTCTGCTGGATAAGAGTGCTCAGCCAATGCCAACCAGCTTTTAGACATGTCCACTGGATGAGAGCCAATATCTCTCATCCAGCTGTGTCCCTGCACAATTCCCCTTTCCCTTTCATTCTATCAATTCCTAATGCCATAGACAATCACATCAGAAAAGCATCTGCAACCTGGCCTCCTTCAGGTTCTCGGATTGCTTTACAAACCTGAAAGGCCCAGGAGCCCAACCCTTACAGCCATGGTAATGTGTCCCAGGAGCACCCTGAGATTCTGACTGGCAGAGATACAGAATCACACACAGGCTCCAGTTACATGGAAAGTCAACCACCGAGTCTACTCTCACTGCCCAATGCTCCAGGCACTGGGATGCCCCTGCTCCACCTGGCAGCCCTCCCTGCAGTCTGCATGGGAGAGGAGGGCATGGAGTCAGAGACACAGACAAACGGAAGCAGCACAGAGTGAAGTGAAGGCAGCGTGGAGGAAGCATGGATGCATACGCACGTGTGGTCAGGTGAGGATGGCATGCAGCGGAGGGCATGGTGGAGGGGCATGACGAGGAGGGGACATCACAGAAGGGGTCTTCTGGTCTGATCCAGTAGGCGTGGTTGTCCCGGTTACCTTTCTTGCTAGTACAGCTTCCTGCACAGGGGAAAACATCCTCACAGCCCTCGCCATGCAGCCGCTCCTTCTGCAACAGCTTGTCCACACGCTGAATGATGCACTCCAGGCTCTTGTCCACATTCAGCCACACTTTCTCCTTCCAAATCAAAGAGGCTTGTGTGGGTCAGCTTTCCCAAACAGAAACACAAACAGAACACAAACAAATCGCCCTCCATGGATCCGCTGCCCTAGGCTTCCACACTTACTAAAATATCTCAAAGTTTAGAAATATAAAGATGATTCTTAATTCCCCATTAAAGTTTTATTTGCTTTTCAATGAGGAATCAATGTCCTGCGGCCACTGTTTTTAGAGTTTGGGATCTGTTTGCTAGTGACTCTTCTGGAGGCTAGGTGTGGCTCCAGCACTGCCTGAAGGGCACTGCAGACCTCCTACAACTATCACACGCAGACAGGATGGAGGCCTCCCCTTTGATGGAAGGGAATGGAAATTTGGGATAGGAGAGGTGGGGAGGAGGTGAGGGGCGTCTGGGAATGATTTGCAGAAACACACACAGCCTATAGGAAGGCACTTTGCTGCTGATTAATAGTTCAGTACTTGCAGGACAATGCCTGTAAGCAGTAGTCCCAATAAATGGCAAAAACAAGTTGTACAATGTGTCACTCCCTCAAGAAACACAGAACCTCTCCCAGTGCCAATTCTGTGAGGCACAATAATGTGATGTAATGTCAGGGCAAGCAGCTTCAAAATCCACACCCACTTGCCCCAGCACCGAGCTCCCACATCCCCAAATACACATAGCCCTGGAAAATCTAACAGCACACAGAGCACTGAGGAAGCAAGAGAGGGCTGACTGCTCTCAAGCACTCCAAGGCCACAGAAGGCACAGGCAGCAGGGGAAGGAGAGAAGATCTCCAACAGGGCAAAGGCTCAGAAGGAAAACCCACTTCTCTTTCTCTCCATCCAGGTCTGAGACTGGCCCTGCCTCCAGCACAGACCTGCCCCAATCTGGACACAAGGGTTTGAAAATAGTCTCCCTCCCTGCATCATGAGCCAAGGAGCCATACAGGAAGGAAACCTGGGGTTTGTTCACAGCAGCCAAATCTTGAGGCACCTTGAAGAGGCAGAGACTGGCAACAGTCTTTGTGGTTTCCAACCCACGTCCAGCAGTGGGATGACAGCCACAGCAGCAGACTCACCCACTCCTCCTCGTGCCAGTCCACCTGCAGGGAAGATCGGCTGTTTCTCCCCGTCCACCGGGCCATGAGGGTGTCCTGGTCATTTCTAAGCATCACCTGCTCCTCCTCAGTCGAGGTGGGGGAGGCCTTGGAGGCAATGTAGTCAGGCCGCGCGGCATTCAGCCCATGGATGGAGTTGGCCAGCAGCTTGCAGTCGCAGACCGTGACCAGCTGCCGTGTCTGCAGGTGTATGTAAACCAAGGCTGCTGAGTCCAGGCCAGGGGCTGGGGAGGCCCCTGCCTTATCTCAGAAATGGAGAATGGGCCTAAGGCCCAGCAATGCATCCCTCTGCCTTTCTCCATAGGGTAAAGCAACTGAAGGGCTGCATCCCTCAGGATGTCTAAATACAAAGACTACCATGTGGCCCACTTGGGCTGAATCTTAGCAAGAATTTCCTACCAAGGAAGAGGAGAGGAGGCTGAGAAACCTCTGATATCCTCTGATCCCTGCCTGCCTCTGACCTGTGATTGCTAGGGAAGGGGCCTACAGAGACAGCTCACTGCCCCAGCTTTGACAGACTTCCTGGCCTGTCCTCCACCTTCCAGGGTGCAAGTGTCCAGGGTTTAGGCCTTACTTTGGTTCAACTGTGGAAGTCTTATCTTTTGCTCCTCAGGATCTAATAGCTCAAGTTCTGGGCTCTGGGTAGCTGGATTCGTGGCACATGTTTGGTTTTGGAGAATTCTGCATGCAACACAGGATCTGTGGTTCATAATGTTACTGCTGACAACTACATCTTTCCTTTTCAGTAGATCTAATCCCCACCTCTCACTCTTTATGCTCTCTGTCCACCAGGCCATGAAGGTGTCCTGATCATTTATGCTGTGTGAACATTTTATGTTGTATGAACACATGTGAAGGATATAACACATTCTGGTCAAGAACAGCAGCTCAACAGCAAAGTGTCAGTGAGGAGGTGTAGTTGGAATCTGTATGTGTGTGTGTGTGTGTGTGTGAGCGTGTGTTTGTGCACTGAGAGGGAGACTGAGTAATGGGAAAAAGCATTATCCATCAAAAGGATCTGATACAGCCACTTCCTCAGTATGAATTAATACTTATATTTTTTTAAATCAGGATCAAGTTATGGCTAAGTAGAAGCTGGTTTACTGACTATACATAAGCAAGTAAAATTATATTGTTCTTATCTCATGTCTGTATGATAGCTCAGTTTCTGTTTTCAAATTCAACTACAATAGAACTGTGGCAAAAAAAAAAAAAAAGTGCTGGTGAGGCTGTTACTGAGAAAGCAGTGGAACTGTATCAGCCCCAACAAAATGAGCCCTATGGACTTGCTGAAGGGCACATGTACCTGAAGCTGCACCTAAGAGTCATGAGCCCTGGGCTCTGCCCTTGGCCTGTCCAGCTCTGTGGACAAATCATGAAACCTCCCTGGGCCTTTGTGGGAAATAGACGTAAGGTAGACCTTCAAAGTCATCCCAATGTCACTCTCTTTGTGGACCACCTTAGATATACCTGGGCTGCCCAGTGGCTTCCAGAAACTCAAGGAAACTCCGCAGTCCACATGCAACAGGGCACCCCTCCTACCTTGTCTGCCAAGATGGCGAGTGTCCTCTCAAGGCCAGTGGCAGACCTGTCCTTGGCTGCCCTTGAGAGCCGCTCTGCGTAGTAACTAACTTGGGTTTTCAGGGTGTTGATCTGGGCAATGATCTCCTTGGCTCTGACGACATCCTGTGGTATGTAGATTATGGACTGGCAGCCAGAAGATGTACTGAAAAGTAAGAACAGATTCTAAGGGATTCTCCAGAATCTGAAAAGGATGACAGCATCATCCCAACCCCAGCCACAATTAACCCTAAGATGAAGTGTTCTATGACTCAGGGATGTTCTCCTAGGTTACTCTAGTTGTTGATAAGCAAAGTATATCTTACGAGATTCTTTCTGGCTATGTGGCAGAAGCTTGAAATATTAAACTATGACTCGGTCTTTCGGCTGTATTTGCACGTACCTGTATTTTTACTTGTATATTTAAATGTGTGACAGGTATTGAACAATCATATCTCATAATCACCCAAATGATCGTAAGCTTTCACCTCAGAACCTCATGTATTAACTTATAAGCAGTCCTTAAGTGGAGACATGGAGGCCCTTTACAGAAGAGGTCGGGTTATCACAGTGTAGCAGAGACTGCAGTGGGTGTTGGCCTTTGTCCCCAAACAACCAAAACCTATTTCTTCATTTGGTCAATCAGGAATTCAAGCTCCTTGTAAACACACCCATCTTTGTTCTTCCTCTCACTTCTGACCCCAGTAGTCCCTAGAAAATTGGGTTTCCTTTCCCTTTCCTTCGCTCTAGGACTTCCCTACTTTGAAAAATAACCATCAAATGAAGAGAAAGTGGAGAATGTGGCAATCCAGAGGTGAAGCCAGACTCCTCAGTGGCTTTGAAACTTTCGCTTTCCCTCCTTCCCACCTCTTCACCACCAAGCAGCGTGTGTGTCTAGGGATCTGATATCAAGCCTACAGCCCAGCCCCTCCCAGAACAATCAAGAGGCACTGAAGGACCAACTTCAAGTCTCCTTGCTGTGGGGGCTGACCAGTGTGTTGGGTCCAACTAAATAGTGATGATAAATTGCATGTCTCTTAGCCAGGATCCCAATCAATTCAATATTATAAAATTATTTTTCAGACCATGAGGAAGTTGAAGAAAGCAGGAAGAAGTGCAAGCCACGAATGCAGAGGTCTCCTCCTAAAATTTGAAACTGTGGGCTCTGGCTGGAATGGGTGTCCCTTCTCTCATGGGATGAGGGGTCCTGACTGGTCCCTAAAGGGCTGCCCTTTGAATTCTGGGGAAGAGCAAGAAAGAGGAGGAGTGAGGGCACCTCTCACCACACCCTCCATCACTTCCCCTGGAGATGAGGGTCACCTTGGTCAGGGCTGAGAACCTTCCCCATTGGCCCCTCTCCAGGGAAGTCCCAAAGTGTGACATCACGAAACCACTATTGCCCCTTGCCTTGCTGGATTATGGGGCAAACATGCAAAAACCGAAAACCAAAGCACCCCAGAAAGAAACACCACCACAACAGGCTCACACGCCACAATAAAAAACAATGGATGTACCAGAAGCCCATGCAGCAGACCGCAATCAAGCCTGCGGGCACAACAGGAGTCATTCCACAGCACAATATACACACGACTACTTTCCAATCTGCAATCACTCTTCCAAATGAATAGCTGCCTTCTAAGATCATTTCGTCTTAAAAATACCATCTCAAAATAGGATTTAAAAAAATCAATTCGGCCAAGCATGGTAGCCTATAATTCCAGCACTTTGGTAGGCCAAGGTGGAAGGACTGTTTGAGCCCAGGAGTTCAAAACTAGCCTGGGCAACATAGTGAGACCCCATCTTTACAAAAAATGTAAAAATTAGCCAGGCATGGTAACTTATACTTGTGGTTCCAGCTACTTAGGAGTCTGAGGCAGGATGGTCAACTGAGCCCAGGAGTTTGAGGCTACAGTGAGTTATGATGGTGCCAATGTACTCCAGCCTGGGTGACAGAGCAAGACCCAGGCTCCAAAAAAAGTGGGGAGGGGGGAGGAATTTTCCCAGGTCCCCAATATTTAGAGAACTTATGTAAAATGTGCTGTATGTAGATCTACTACTGTTTAAAAAGGTGACTGTGTATTCTTCAACAAATATATACCCTCTGCCCAGGCCAAGAGAAAAGCACCACCCTATACTTGCCCTGTGTTCTCATAAGTCATGTTTAATGATGGTACCTGGGACTCATGCATGGGACATACATGGCAGGGGCAACAAAAGGCAAATTTCAAAGAGGTGTTGTTTAAGATGATGAGGAAAATACAAGTATGTGTGCTCAACTACCTAGTTTTAAAAACCAGGAGGCCATATGAAGGCGGTAGGATGGAGGTGTAGACATGAAGCCCAGGGCAGCCCCAAAAGGCAGTCTCCTAGGTATGGCCCTTGGACTTTGCATTAGGCCCCTACCCCAGACCTGGACCTACCCAGAGCTGGAGTTATGGGCTAAACTGAAGATGCCACAAGTGCATAAGGTCTTGTAGCACTGGCCAGGAACCACTGGTAACTATGCAGCAACAGCCACTCTGAATATTAGAAGAGCAGGATCACCTCTGCAGAGGCTGAGCTCCCTGGAGCTGGGTTCTGTAAAGGCAGGAGGATTGGGAGGCTGCGTCCTCTCCGCCTGGGGTTTAGTCTCTCACAGTCTCCAGGCAGGGACACTCCTTCTGCTTATAACCCTCCCCACTCCATTTCCTCCCCGCTTCAGGGACAGTCTTGTATATGGGGAGCAGGGAGCAGAGGGGGAAGGGGTAACCAGGCCCAGATTGGGCTATGGAGGGTCCTCAGAGGGAACTCAGGAACTAAGAAAGTTCCCCAGGAACAAAGGTCAACCCGAAACACCTGGGTTGGGATTTACCAAGGAGCAGGCCTTGGGGGCAGCTGGGCCTTTGGCTCTCCCCTTTCATTCCCCTTCTTCTGCACCCCTAGACTCAACCCCCAAGTACTTTATTTGTCTCGTTATGGGAAAGATCAGGCCTTGAAAGAGGCCCCAGTAGAGAAAAGTCAGGGAGGGGAGGCTGAGAGGCCACTTCCACAGAAGTAGCATGGGTCTCCTCCATTAGAGAGGCAGGTGCAGCAGCAGCAACCATCCCTAGATGCCCTCCTCCCTCCCTTGTACCTAAAGTACCCCCAGGGAAAAGGACCCCCAGGGGGAATCTGAGATGCCTCAGCCCCATGGGTCTCAGGCTCTGAGGCAGCAGCATTTCTTGAGGGGCTAAAGGTGCCTCTGAATAAAGCACCACTGTAGAGTCCATGTTATGGGCCTGGGGCAGCAGTAAGGAAGCCCAGGCAGCAGACACCGAGGTTTCTAACTGCCATCTAATTATCTGGTGGAAAAAGTCACTCAGTTGTATTAAATCTTGGTTTGCACCCACCCTGAGGGTTAAAACTGACCCCAGTAACAGTGTTATTAAAATCTGCATAAATTAATGAGTATCATGAAGATGTAGGCTGGCTTCATTCATACTAGAGGTAATAGTGAAGTGAAAACTGGAAAGCCACAAGGATTCCTGTATAAGAAGACAGAAAGGAGTTCCCAGCTGCACCCAGAGGCTGACGTGAGAACCCAGCACCCAGTGGCTTCCTGGGTCAGGCCCTTCCTCTTCCTGAGAGAAGGAGAACTAGGTCCTTTCTCAGAGTGAGCATAGCAACACCCAGCTGCCAAGTTTTAAAGGTAAAACGGCAGACTGGAGATTGGCTATTCATTATTAAAGAACATTGCAGTTGGAAGAGAGAACTGTCTACGAGGTGTGTAACTAGGAACCATGGCAGCACCGTGGGAAGCCGGCACGAGGCGGGGTGGGGATGGCACAAGCTTTCTCTGCATGAGGGTGAGACCCAAACAGACACTCTCTCCACAGACAGAAAACTCACCAACACTCCTCAAAACTGCTAAAGAAAAGAACCAAAATGAAATATTAGCAGTTTGTTAGCAAATACCAAATGCAAAAACAAAAAATTAAAAAGCCAAGTTACTTTTGTCAAAATACTTAACATTATTTGTTGAGGTCCCAACTACAGGGATGACTAGAATTATGAGCCCAATGTGCTTATTCCTTAGAGCAGCGTCACCGCCTGTACTCAAGCCCCAGGGAGACATCCCGCCTCGACATCCCGCCTCGGGCCAAGTTACCTCTTCATTTAAAGGAACGTTCAAATCATGAAAACTGTATCTATAAGTGGCTTGATGGCATTAGTAGGAAATCAAATAGAAACTTACATATTTGAAAAATACTAAAGAGGTATTAAGAAATAAATTCTAAATTTAACATGCAGAGTTAACAGGAATCAAAACTCCATGCCTCCTAGGAAAAAGACATCCAGGAGGCCCCCTTCTTGACTGCCCACACAGAGTGACTGTGCATCCTCCTTCAGGGCCCCAAGCCACGTCAAGCTGCACGCTCACACTCTCCACAGGGCAACATGCAATGGAGCAACAGACACGCTTTCTGGCTGGCTGTGCAGAGCTGCGGTGGGCACAGGAAGCTGCGTCTTCTTCCTATTTCCCAAAGGGACACTGGAGTCAGCGAATCCTAAGGCAGGTCTGGTTACCTGGTTTGTCTGCTTACGGAAGTGCCCTTGGGAATGAATCAGGCTCAAGTAGGTTGTCTGGGGGCCTGAATTCCCCTTCCCTGTTTATCCTCCCATCTCCAGGACTGACTAGGCTCTGGGCTAGCCCCAAGTAGCCTGTGCACATATCTGAATGGTGACTTCTCACAGGGCATGCTCTTCTGTTCCCTGTTCAGCCATCCAGCCTTGCCCATAATCAGTGATGCCCCTAGCTGCCTCCCTGACCCCCTCAGCCACTGATCTGACCTTTCGCCTCCTTCCTGCTCCAGTCCAGAGTCAGTTTTCTCAAGTCACGTCCTGACTTCCAGCCACAGCAGCATAGTCAGGTGCCGACCACCAGTTCCATGGCATGAACCAGAGCTCTTGGCCTGACCATCCACAGGATTCTCATGATGCTCCCTGGGCCTTTGCTCACCTTCCCTCAAGCTGCTCCATGCTTGCTTGCTGAGTCTGACCCTCCCCTCCCCAGCCCACATGCTGCAAAGGCTGTTGAGAGTTGCCTCTACTTGTTCCTTCCCACCTGAAACATCACTCCGCAGTCCCACCTCTTCTCCTGGCCCTTCTGATGAACTGCCTGCTCTTAACTCATTCCATCCTGTCAAAACCCTGCTCTGGCACTGTCTTCCTCTCATTCACCTTACCTCACCCACTTTTGTCTTTCCTATAAGCCCAAACACATGCTAAGTCATAATTATTCTCCCTAAACCAGAGACCTCATGCTACTTCCTCTATTTTCCAGTCACAGTCCAAGGACCTTATTGGTCATCTAGACTCATCATCCCCACTTCCCGAGCCAATGAAATCTTCACAGGTGATGCTCTGGAAGATCATCAATGCCTCCCGCACATCTAACAAAACAGCTTGGGTTTATTTCTGGCTCTCTCCCTCCTACCCCTGGGGGCTGGGTGGATGCCTTGCTCCATGTACCCCAGCATCCTCAGCATGCTTGTTTCGGGCTTGCTGATTTGTCTACTCCCAAGCAAGACCTAAGCCCTGTTTCAAGCTTGCTGACTTGTCTACTCCCAAGCAAGGCCCTAAGCCGCTGGAAACAGGCCTCCAGATCTGCTGGGCGCTGTAGCCCTGGTCACAGAGCAGGCTGGCGGCAAGTCTAGCCCTCTGACTTAGCTCTCCTCCCCTGGCACCGTGCACCTGGCCACATTTCACCACATGCACTGCTTCTGCCATGTCTTTGTATGAAACGACCTTCACTACTCTCACTACCTGGAAATTTCCTGCTCAGGACAGTAGCTCTGTACAGCCACCTGAATCTTTTAAAAACTAGGAATGTTTATCAATGCTTCTTCTAGGAAACAATGTGCTCCAGGCTTGATGCTTCAACTGACTGGCCAGGGACTCTAAAGGACACTGAGCCAGCAGAGTCCACACAGGGTGGCTGCCTGGAGCACCACTTCTGAGGTGGATCACAACCCACTTCTCATTTTGCAGGACAGGACCATTGATCCAGTGCCCTCATCATCCACCCTCAGTCACACACGCACAGAGCAGCACAGGCTCCATAAGGCAGCTCCTTCTGCCACGCAAAAGCAGGTCAGATGGCTGGATGTTTTAGCAGTCTTATTTTGATTTATTTTAAACTGAGAAAAGAAGCATCAGACAGCTGTACAAGGACCACGAACCCTCTCTGGCTACTTACTGTTTCTTGGTCTCTTCAAATTTGTGCAGCTTTTTGCGGAGACCTCCTGACTTAAAACCTTGGCAGTGTGCTGCTGGCGCCCCGATGGTGACGATGTCGTAGTTCTGATCTGAATGACAGAAAGCTCTCCTCCATTACTCTGGGCTCAGGCCTGTGGACGAGCCAGCTACAGGGATATGCACACAAGTCTGGAGTCCTGGCCCTCCAGCCCACTGCCGTACAGCCTTTGGTTCCCCCGATCCCACAGCCCAGGCTGCCCAAGGTCTGCTGGAGCCCAGTGCCATCACCTCAGCAAAAAGGGGTTCAAAACGTTTCAAGTGGAGCCACATGGGCTGCAGGAAGCCACCCAGCAACTCCTGTTTGCATCCTGCCTTGGGAAGAATGGCCGACAGGCAATTTTCTGCCACAGAAATACAAAGGGAAGCTGGAAGGAGGAGAGACAAAAGGAAGGGGTATGGGCTCTTAACAAAACCACCTTGTGACAAATCTCTCCTCTGAGCCACTTGGAACACACAGGGAAACTGGCAGATGTGGAGCACTCAGAGACCAAGTACCCAGAGAGAAAAGCAGCAAAATGTGATTCAGCAAGAGGGGGCAGAAAAAGAAGTACCTGATCCTCCATCGTCTTGAACTCTCATCCTTTGTATGTGCAAGTTTGTGGGAACAAATTCTAACTTTTTATCTGCTTTCAAACTGCTTGCTTTAAACGAGGGCCCTAAGAAATGGAATAGGAGAAGATAAAGGCCATCAGCATGCGTGCTGCATTCAGGAGTTGCAAGTAGAAAATGGAATTCAGAGGATGCTGTGCATATAAGCAGGTATGTATCGGCAGTGGCCTAGAAGGTTCTAAATTGCCATGAGCACATTTCATTTCCATGTGGCAGATGGGTGAGATGTCAAGGGCTGCCCACTGTCCAGGAGGCTGGTTCTGGTGTTCAGGTGGTGAATGGTGCCAGGGAGAACCAACTTCAAAAGGCTATGGGAACAATGCTCTGCCTTCAGTGACTCAGCTCTCTACTGAGAGATCTGATACAAAAAATGTGATTCTGTGCAGCACAATGTCGGCATTACCATAATAAGCAAAGGGGTCCATGCCAGAGACTGCCTGCTCTGACTTCAGAGACCGCCACCATCAAAGAACTAAGAATTTGGTTTGGCTAGAGCAATACATCTCAACTCCTGAAAGTGATCAAGAGGGCTTCTCATCCCCACAGGCCCATCAAGACGAACAAATGCAATACAGCATTGATTCCAGCCTTCTGACACACAAACGTCAATATGTTTCCCTGTTAACACTTGGTTGGTTAAGGAGGCTGGACACCATTTTATAACAAATATCCACAATCTTGTTTCTATATTCAGAATCTATAACTAATTAAATAGAGAATCACATGCCTACAAAATAAAGGGACTACGAATTAAACTGAAAACAAGAAGAGTGGAAGAAATAAAGATTTTATCTAGTGAAAACCATGAACTAATACAGCTAGCATATGAATCATAGACCAGCCACAGTGTGTCTCCCAGTTTGCCACAGGAGATGTTTTCTATGGCCTAACACCTAGGGTGCAGTCCACAGACTGCAGCATGAGCATCCAAGAGGCTGTGAGAAGCACACAATCCCAGACTGCCAATTTAACACAATTCTCAAGGGATCTGGGTGCACACTGACATCTGAGAAGCTCTGCTCTAGAAAATTCAAGGTTGTGTGGGTTTCATACTTTCCCAGGTAAGAGCCACCAGGCATGGGTGAGTCCCTCAGTTCCTTCCTGGGCAAATGCTGCCATTTCTCCTAGTCAGACCCTCTCTTCAGACTCACATCAAGCCTAGGCAACACCGCCTTGTCAGTCCTGCATTTGGTTTCTTCTCTTCCAAGTTCATAGACAGGTTCATATGTTCTGTGTCAAAACCACATTAAGGGCTTATGGTTGTCCTTAAACCCCTGAAATTCCATTATGTAGAGGAATCAAGGGGAAGAATCCAAAAATCAAGAATAATTCAAAATGCTAAAGCAATATATAGAGTAATGAAAAACCAAAAAATTCATTCCACTTGGAATAAAAAAGGAACAAGTTAAGAACAAATTTCTGAATCTGCCCTGAGAGCGTTTTGAAAATCAAATGGCATCTTTCAAGAAGAAATGGTGAGGTGTTCATTCATATTCCACTGTTTTTTAAGCCTTAAAATACAGAGCTCCCCCTTGACAATTTATATGTTTAATAAAAGTTATAATTTACTCTTTAAGCTGGGAAATCTAGAAAACTGCTTTGTTTCAACGTGAGGGCCTACATCCTCTTGGTCACTGTACTGACATTAGTTCAAGTTGAAGAAATAACATGAACCAGCAATAGCCGGTGATTTCACCTCCCCTAGATTTCATTCTACAGTGGCTATTTTGGTAGATGACACCATAGGAGGACTCTTCACTGCAATTCACAGATTTGTCTTTTTAATTAAGATCAGAAAAACCCATATTTGAAAGAATTCATACCTACATGAGAAGTTATTTTTAAAAATCCATTAAAGTGTCTGTCACTGGGAATGTGTAAGTGACCCTGTGTTCCAGGTCTCTGGCCGGGAAAGCAGCGTAAGTGAGTGTGTGTGGTGATGGGATGGGAATGCACCCACCTTTGTACTGATGGAGGTCAGTCAGGTTCTCCTGGTATGTGAGGATGATGGTCTGGTACTGGGTAACAATTTGGCGCCGGAGGCTCTCCCAGCAAGGGGACAGTTCCCCCAGCTCCTCCAGCTCACACACTCTGCAAGCAAGACAGAGATGCATCAGGCTGTGGGCTAACTGGTTTCCCTGAAGAGCCCCAAGAGGCCTACCCAGGACAACAGCATTTGCATGGGAAGTATCACAGATGCCCAGCGTGGGCCAGGACAATGGTTACACTGGCCGTCTAAAGAGAGACTGGGTGGCAGGGGAGGACAGACAGCTACATGAAAGGCAGACCACTGACCACACGGAAGTGTGTCTAGAGAAGCTTTTCACAGGAACTCAGTCGAATGTTCAAGGGAGACAATGTGGAGGTGGGCACAAGGTGACAGGCTGCTGGGGAGAAGATTTGCCCTGGTACTCTGGACACCTGCAGGTGACCTCAAGCACAGACTCAAACCACAGCCCACCTGAGTCTGGGCTAAACAATGATCCTCCCAGAACAGAGAAGACTGCAGGCTTGAGAGTAACCGTCCTGGGCCACTTCCCCTAGGAGGCTATCAGGACAGCATTTCTCAGGGCCTCCCAGGTTCTCCTGCGGTGTGGGCCCTCTGCTCTCCTCTTGAGAAGGGAGCCACAGAATCTAAAACCACTCAGCTGTAGCCTAGAGGTGGCACCTCAGCAGCGGAGTCCCACAAATTGTGCTGCAATCACAAGCCCTTCTGCCTCACTGCTATCCTTTTTGGGTATGGGACAAGGACTATGGGAGCTGGCAACTCTGGCTATTCTTCCTTCTGTGTCTAAGTAAGAGAGGAGCTGTCTGAGCCTAAAAGTGGCCCGCTGTGTCATTGTTGATGAAATCAGGCCTGACTTTGTCTTTATGTGTGTGTGTGACAGAGGCACAAAGTAACAGAAGGGGGAAGAGTAAGAGGAAGGAGAAGAGAAGAAAAAGAGGAATTGTTATCTCCAAAAAAAAATAAAAGCTGTGTAAGAACTGAAATATAAATTCCTTAGCTCAGCAATGAAGAATAGCTACACAATCATAACAGTGAAATCACAAGATGGATTTAAAACCAAAAAGGATAACCAAATTAGGAAAATGGGGACTGAGAAGGTATAAAAGGTCAAACCCTCAGCATAGAAAATTGGTAGCTAATCCCTGAAATTGATTAATGAAGAGAACCTTTTACACATATATTTAGAATTATATCAGTAAACACTAAAACTCTCAAAAAGTGATTGTTTCTGGGAAGTGGATCAGAAAGTAAAGCCCCAAGAGTTATGTTTTTAGTTAAAAACCTTTCAGCACTATTTGTTTTTATACTGCGCTCATGTTTTCCTTTGAGAAAGAAGAAAAGCTAAATTTTAGAAAAGTTCTTAGGAAATCTAACTTGTCTAAATTGTTTTAAAAAGCTGTACCATTTTATTATTATGAAAACAGCAAAGGACACCCAGAGCAGGTAGTAGGGCTATGTGGTCAGCCGGCCCCACGGCCTCAGGCCACTCTGAGAACAGCAGCTCTGTGTGCCAGGCTGCTGCTAGTTACTGTCTCTAGAATGTGTCTGCCCTGTGTTCATGTGACTGCTTTCTATGCTTCAGGTGTTAGCTTAATGTAATCATCTCACAGCGGCCAGCCCTGATCACGCTCTTTCTTCTCACAGCTCCCTTTTCACTTCCAGCACACGCTGAAGCATCTGGAGTTCCTGTGTGAGGTACCCAGTTCTGTTTCTGACCAACCCCACGTAAAGCTCACCAAGAAGCCTCCCACACTGAGAACAGTGCCTGACATGCGGTTGTTGCTTTAAAAAAAAAAAACAAAAAAACCATGAACTAAAGCACTTGTTAAATGAATCAACTCTTGCCCAGGCACAGTGGTTCATGCCTAGAAGTCCAGCTTTTTGGGAAGCCAAGGTGGGAGGATCGTTTGAGGCCAGGAGTTGGGGACCAGCCTAGGCAATATACCAAGACCTTGTGTCTACAACAAATGAAAAAATTAGCTGGGCATAGTGGCGTATGCTTGTAGTTCTATCTGCTCAGGAGGCTGAGGTAAGAAGATGGCTTGAGCCCAGGAGTCTCAGACTGCAGTGAGCTATGATGGTGCCGCTGCACTCCAGCCTCGGCGACAGAGCAACACCATCTCAAACAAACAAACAAAGTGAATAAACCCTTTAAAATTATAACATACCATGTAATGGGAAATTGAAACATGAAAACTGAAGATACATGGAAAAGTAGACTGTCATTACGTAAATATAGACAAATATGGGCAAAGCTGAAAGAAAATTTTTAAAATTAACTATTAAAAATATGTGCATAGATAGAGAAAGCAATTGGCAAAATATTAACAATTGGTGATTTTATGTGAAAAGTAACCTAGGTGCTCACTGCATTATTCTTGACCTTTAAGTTTGATTTTTCTTTTTCCCCAGATAAAATATTTAAACAAAATAACTCTTTGAAAACAGCAGGATTCTGGCTGCCTTGCTTTCTTTCACACTTCTGTTATATTGTGTTTATAATTAACATCACTTTCAGACAAGGAGAAATGACAATCTGAGACTACCCCCAAAGTTCCTGTGTTGGAAATTTCATCCTGAATGCCACAGTTTTGAGAAGTGGGGCCTTTAAGAGATGATGAGGTCATGAGGGCAGAGCTCTCATGAAAGGATTGATGTCATTATCACAGGAATGGGTTGGTTATTGCAAGAATGGGTTTGTTATAAAAGTAAGTTTGGCCTTCTCTCAAGAGCTCTCTTGCTACGTGATGCCTTCCATCACAGGACGATGTAGCATGAAGGCCCTCACAAGATGCCAGCACCATGTTTTTGGACTCCCAGTCTCCAGAACAAATATATTTTTAATCATTATAAGTTACTCAGTCTCTGGCATTCTGTTACAGCAGCACAAAACTAAAACAGAGACACACAGGAGACATAAGCTGCAAGGCCTGGACTACCTGTTGGGCCTCTCCTCACCTTAGGACTGACAAGACATGCCCTGGGTTGAGAGATACAGAGGGGTTACGGCCCTTATGACCACAGAGCGCTGACAGGCCATACTCAGTCTTCTGGAGCCCTTATCTCTATGGCCCTAACCTAGAAAACTACTGATCTGGGCAGCTACGATCAAAGAATTACCAGTTATTTCTAACTTTCTGAAGGACTAGTAAGAGGGAAAAGAAAGTAAGAGAAGGTAGGTTGGGCGTGGTGGCTCACTGTAATCCTAGCACTCTGGAAGGCTGAGGCAGGTGGATCACCTGAGGTCAGTAGTTCAAGACTAACCTGACCAACATGATGAAACCCCATCTGTACTAAAAATACAAAAATTAGCTGGGAATGGTGGTACACACCTGTAATCCCAGCTACTTCTGAGGCTGAGGCCGGAGAATTACTTGAACTCGGGAGACGGAGGTTGTAGTGAGCCAAGATCATGCCACTACATGCCACTACTAGCCTGAGCAACAGAGCAAGACTCTGTCTCAAAAAACAAACAAACAAACAAACAAACAAACAAACAAACAAACAAACGGAAAGAGGAGAAGGGAGGAAGTTTTGAGTGCAGGACACACATCTGGGATCAAGTACACTCTCTTATGAAATCCTTCCACAGCAATCGATGATACCAATGAGCAAACTGAGGCTTAGGCAAGCCAAGGCCACAGAGCTATAGGGGAAGAGGCTGTGTTTGTAGCCCAGTCTATCTGATGCCAGTGCTCTGCCCACTATATCTCAGAAAGGAAGGGGCACATGACATGGGTATGATCAACAGTCAGTCCTTCCATGTGGCCTCACCTGGCTGCATCTTCCTCTAGTAGGAGCTTCACGAACTGCCGGGGCACGTGCAGGGAGAGCACGCTCTCTGCCATCTGCTCCAAGATCCGCAAGTGGTTACCATCGGTGGTTGGAAACCGGTACATGCGGCAAATGGCACCGCCAAACACTGAAGTGGAATGACAGGGGAGACGGGCTGCATGTGAACCAGCTGCAGACCTGCCTCATGCGTTCTCCTCCCCTGGCCCTCAGGGATGCTGACACCTCAAGTCCTCTCACTGTTCGTCTCATGGGAATTAAAACACTAATACTAAAGACCCACCAAGTGGCTAAGCCTAAACATTTCTTCCCAGCAACATACAATATTCCTCTCCCAGAACATGTAACTAACTCTAAAGTGCAAGCAGCTGGGGGCAGGGAGGCTGTCAGTCACCAACCCCATGTGAAACAGAAAAGAGTGAGATAAAGCAGGAGCCCCCACTTCCTTGGAGTGTTACTCTTTTTTATTTTTTAATCCTCTTTCAAGGAAAATTATCATTGTTTTTGTACTAACTCTTTATATGCTGCAAAAAGAACACAATGATAAGCAGCAGAGAGAGGTGACAATCAGGGTGCATGACTGGGACAATCGCAGCAGGTGCAGAGCAAAGGGGACTGAGGGCCCAAGTGGACACTCACAAGAGAGAGAAGAGTACAAAAGGAGGAAGCTGTTTACCTGATTTCAGCAAAGTGTCCTTTCGCAATGAAGCATATTTGGATCGAATTCCTAATGCCTCTGTTAAGCTCTCATCAACGGGAAGAACCATCTGATAATGTGTAAGGAAAAGCACAAGAAAACCATGAGACTCAGATGACTCCAGAGGATTTGGCAGAAAGAGTGGCCTAAATACATCATAACAGAACTCTTAAGATGAATATCCACCATTAATTCTATAATAAATATGCTGCCCAAGCCACAAAGTAATTCACCTCCCAGTGTGTTGAATCACTTCATGCACACACAATTCTCTAGACATGCATGGTTTCTCAGTCACTTCGCCTTGTGTTTCGGTGTTCTGATGTACAAAATGAAAGGAAGAGAAGAGATAATGCCAAGGGATATTTCCAGAACTAACATTCTGGGGTTATTTTGGGTAAAATGAGACATCTCCATATTGTACAACAATGACTAGTTACCAGTGTTGGGGCTCTGAAATTAGAATTTTTCTTTGAGTGTCTGTGTGAGAGACTGCATGAGAGGGAGTGCAGGAAGGTGTAGCTAGAGATGGGGAGGAGGACTGGGGAAGAGAGGAGGATAAGAAAAGGTGGGGGTGTGTACCAGGCAAGTGCAGGGCATGCATGTGTCTGGGAGAGGGAGGTATTAACAAAACAGGACAGATGACCCGGGTCCTAAATGCCTCTTTGCTCGCCCTCCACACCCCTCAAGTTGCCCCCTTACTGCGGTTCTTCCAGTAGAGCTCTTTCCTGCTCCCTCCTGCCCCCTAGAAGTGGGCAGTGTGGCACCCAGAACAGAGGCAGGCTCCAAGGCAGCAGGGCCTTACAGGCAGAAGCCCTTTTTCCTGCTTCAAGGTGTGCCTGGGGAGAACCGGAGTGTCCATGGGAGCAGCATCAAGCAGCAGGCCCTGCCCTTTGCTGAGCAGAGAGGCTAAGTCCACGACGGCCACATTTTAACTGGTGAATTCTCTCACTCTTTCTAAGGGAGATGAGAAAAGTAGCGAAACTCACCCTCCCGTTGACAGTGTCTACAGACCGGGTCACAGGGGGCCGTTGGTCTGACTTCTCCTCCATCTGCCAGCCAATCACAGTGATGTTACCCACACGGTCACTCTCTGCAGACCTATGATGCACAACATGCTTTAATAAGTGGTGCTGTAACTGTGCTTCCTTTCTGCTGAAATGCAAAGCCCTAGCCATCCTGAGTCATCAGGGTCCTGGGGGCAGGATGGCCGAGCTGGCTGACCAGTTGCTGTGTGCCCAGGGCTCCTCCCAGGCAAGACAGATGAGGAAACCATGGGACACAGTGGAGGGCTGTGTCTGAACGGACAATGCACCACAAAGTGTGGACGTGCTGGTGAAGTGGAAGGAGCCTCCCCGAGGAGGAACCAATGCTGTTCCCGAGCTGCTGCCAGTGCCTGGGCTCACCCCTGTCCAGAGGGTAAGAGGGACACATGAGGACTAGAGAACACCTTGTTCTGGCACTGGGCCCCTTCAGTTCCTTCCTACCCCACCCTCAGGCTTATATTAGCCCAAGGCCTAGGCCTGGACTCCAAGAAATAGAAACCAGCCAGGGCTTCCTGAAGCCCTTGAATCCTGATATGACACCTCAGCCTCAGTCAGCTTCACCCTGATGTCCCGAAGGGTGGCTGATGGCGGCCTGGGCTCATCTGATTCATCAAAGGAGCCTGAGAACTTCAGGCTTTCTATTTATGAGGTCTCACTTAACCAGGTTCTAAATTTTTGTGTGGTCCCATCTACTGACCATTTCCTTTGTGACTTCCTAGCCCTGTCTTCGTGCCTATAAAGTCCTTACCTGCGCTATCTGTTCAATCAGCAGTCACCTTTAGCTCCTTTAAAAAGAATGATGTCCATTTTGTACGTTTAACTCTAACCCAACTAAAGTTAACTGACACATGATATAACTAAATATTTTCCTCAAAGCCCTTTCCCTCACATGATCCCTCTCATTTTACCTAAGATTTTTCCTTTTCCCTACATCAAGTTCTCTATACAAACTATGGGCTGCTACAGGGCTCTTAACCCGTCCACTGATGAGACAGCCAATGCCTGCAACACTGTCTTTACTTACAGTAGCTTCAGAATGTCTCAATATTGCAGGAACTTAATTTTTGTCAAATTTTCCTTGCTATTTTGGATTATTTTCCCAGATTATAGTTTTCCGATTTTTATATTATTCTGAAAAATGAACACCATGTCTGAGTTTTGGTGGGAAGTTCCCCTAAGATTATTTGGAAGGACTGACATCCTGATATCTTTCATCTTTCCATCCAGGGATACAGTAGGGGTTTCCCTTTCATTCACTCATTCCTTCCACAAATATTTATTGAGCACCAGGCACTATTCTAGGTGTCTGGGAAATAGCAGTGAAGCAAATCAGACAAAATTCCCTGCTGTCTGGGAGATTATATTCCACTGAGGAGGGGCTAAATAATGGACAAACAAACTTAGTATTATGAAGGGTGCTCTCTCAGTATAGGAAGTGGGTCCTTTCCCCATCTGTCCATAGACCTCATCATTCTAGATCCTTTTGAGAGAATAAAATTAAATACCAACCTTAGTGTTAAATGCAACCTATGATGCCTGTCCTGGAGCAGATCTTTGACAATGAATGTTCCAGAGCCCAGTAAATACATCTGAGGAAGAAAAGGTAAGAGACAGCATTGGTGCACCTGCTTTGCTTCTGATGCAATTACCATTGGCCCCGAGAGTCCAGCTTACTGCTTCCCACAGCACCTCTTACCCTCATGTCAGAAGCCCAATAGAAAAGCTTAGAGAGAAATTTCCAAAAAACAAATGCATTTAGACATGAGTCAACTTGTGAGCCAGTAGTGAAGTCAATCTGTGTTCACCTCTCACACAAGTGATTACATAATTTTTTCAAAGGGAAGAAAATCCCACGAACTATAACACATTACTTAACTGTTCCCTGAGATCTATCTTTGACATCATACACGGAGAGTTTGACTTGTGTCATCTGATTGATAAGAGAGTCTTGAAAGAAGGCAATACTGCTTAGAAATATAGGATTGTTGGTTCCCTAGAACAGAAAAGGAAATAAACAGAACACAGGGTTGAATTTTTTAAAATATAATTGCTTTTGAAATACACCAACATTTTCTGAATGAGAAACTAACATTCTCACTGACTGAGTCAATACAAATGCTAAAGGCAGCTTAAATAAATACATAACCCGCCCCCCCGCAAAAAAGCCCTGCTTTTTAAAAGAGAAACAAGAAGTCTGACACAGACCATTACAGATCCACATACAATAAATCAACCCACTGCACAAGCTGTGCCTGAGGGCTCATTTCACAGGTTTCACACTCAATAGAAGGAATTTTAAAACAATGAAACAAGTTGGATGTCCACATGCATTCTTAGTTTTATAACTTAAAGTGTAATATATATTTGGACCTACTACTTTGGGTTATTCCTTTAAGAGGTACAAACATGCAGATGAAAGAAAGAAAATGAATGGCTTAAATGGTTTATTATGTATTTCTAGAAGCCCATGTTTGGCATAATTAAAGTCTGACTTTTAAAAAAGCTATCATTTTTTTTAGGATCAGCTGCTAGTTTTTAGATTAGAGGTGACTATTTCCTGGCAGCTCAGCCGTGTCCTCCAGAGCCCCATAATACCATACTCTCTCTCTCAGGTACCAGATAACTATCACCACTACCATTGCTTGGGCCTCTGGCTCCATTCTCTCTCTGCATATCCAGATCCAGGCAGTCAAGCTGACCGGACAGTTCCACCTAGGTGGACTGCTGGGGCCTCACCCAACTCACTTCTCCCTCGACCCACCCTTGGCTAAGGCCATCTCTGACTCCTTTTCCAAGCAGGCTAAAAGCCCAGGTGTTCACTTTCCAAGCAGGCTAAAAGCCAATGCCTTCTTCTCTGTTGTTCTCAACCACCCCAGTGATCACGAACTCCTCTTGCAAGGTCCACCTCCAGAGTCTCTGTCATATGCTCCTTTCTTTCCATCCCCACCCCCTCGCACTCCCAGTCCCACAAATGACTGTCCTATACAAGTTAGAACATCTGGTCAGGTGACTCCCCTGCACAGAAGCCTACACTGGCTCATTACCATCTGCTAATAAACTCCATGGCCTGGCCTTCAAGTCTTTCTTTCCTTGCTCTGCTACTTGTACCTTTCACACACCAACCAGGATATGGTTAGACCCCAAATCTGTATGATGCCTTCCCTATGGTCACGCATTTGCGTAACAACAACAGAATTTTGGCATGCTCTTCATGTGTGGTCCCCAGACTGGCTACCTGGGCATCACTTGGAACCTTGCAAGAAATGCAGTCTTGAGCCCCACCCCAGACATACTGAAGCAGAATTCCATGAAGCCCCACCCTAGGAAGTCTGCTCTGAACTCCAGAGCCAGATAGGATCCCAGCCTCTTGGTGCTCTCCTCACCTTCCTACTACTCTTAACACTTCCCATACTCTGCGTTGCATAGGGGCAGCCATATTCATTTCTGCCTTCCCATCCACCAGCTGGTCAATTCCTCAGGGCAGGGACTGTGCCCTGATGGGCTCTGTATTATCCGCAATGCCTGACACTATGCTAGATGTGTAGACAGCACTCAACAAACGCTTAGAAAGCAGAACTGTTGACATTAACTTGGAAATGAGTTTCTAAGAGACTGAAAGGGTAGGCTAGCTTCCAAGATGCACAACTGGTGAAAAAGAAGAAATGCAGTTTAAGTTTGATAATTCTTCACTTTACAAATAAAACTCTGCAGAATCTCACGCCTGTAACTCCTACACTTAGTGTTATAACTTATGTAATGTGCTTGATGATCTAAAAGGATTTTACAAAATTCCCTCCATAAATGTTTATTGTGTAATTTAGTGGGAAAAGTAAACATATGACACAAAACTCAAAAGGCTGTAAAAACAAAAACCAACAAAAATAGGGGTATGTCTGGACAAGAAGGTGGTTAATAGTTAATACTCTTCTAAGCTTTGATTAATGAGCACAACTCTCCCAAAGCAGCAGCCAATTGGAGGTGAAAAGAAGGAATTAGGTCTTACCTCTTACAAGCCAATGAGGCTTACAAAATCATTGTTCAAAAACAAGCTGTCAATAGTTAATCAATAACTATAAAAGATATGGCAAATATAAATGCTACCCAGATGAGTAAATGTGATGAAAAATATCAATGTACTGAAAACCCACGGGAAAATAGCAACAACTCACGTAAACATGGCTTCAACTACAGCTGCACACATAACTGAACATCACGAGAGACACCCTCGAGCATGTCCCACAGCCCCTCAAAGAGGGACCAGCAGCACCCACCTCAATGATTTCCGTCTGTGCATGCTTCGTCCAGAATGCCTGAGGTGGGGTGGTGACACTCACCGCAACAAAACTATTTGGCTTTCGATCTAGCGATGGAGTATGCAGCTCACTGCAAGCTACAGAATCAAGATGGGAAAGAAACAAATCCTTTAAAACTAGATTCTCATTAGTTCTCTGTTCCAAACACACTCAAAGAAAGCAAAAAAAGTAAATGACATTCAAAGAAATGATACGATCACATCATCAGTTGTCCCAGGGAGATTTTTTAAAATTTGAAACAATCCCTTTTCATGCCCCCTCCGTGCCACTCTCCGAGACAGCACTGCCATAACTGCAGTGAATGGCTATGTTGACAGGGGCTTCCGATGTCCATGGATTGGAACACAAAGCCAGAAATCTCATATAGGTCCAATACTTCAAGTCTGACCTCAGTAACCATTCCAACTCTAACAAAGAGTAGCTTCATAGGAGCCAGTCTATGAAATCTAAGACAGAGCTACCCATGCTTACATCCTGTGACTGCTGTGGCTGACTCTGAGCATGTGGTGCCCCAGGTGTCTTGGCAAGTGGATGGATAGATGTTGGAAGAAAATTTAAATTCTATGGCAAAATAAACAAAGCTTTTTTTTTTTTTTTTTTCAGAGTAAGCCATTGTTCATTTACAATCAATGACAGACCATATATACGACAGTAGTCTTACAGATTACAATGGAGGTGAAAAATTCCTACTGCCTAGTAATGTCATAGCCATCCTAATATCCCAACACAAACACATTACCTTTCTATGTTTAGATACACACTTACCATTGTGTTACAATTGCCTATAATATTTAGTACAGTAATATGCTGTCCAGGTTGGTAGTCTAGGAGCAACAGGCTATACTATGTAGTCTAGGTGCCTAGTAAGCTGTACCATCTGAGATCCTGTTAGTACACTCTGTCATGTTCACACAAGGACAAAATCGCCTAATGACATATTTGACAGAATGTATCCCCAACATTAGCTACACACAACTATACTTAATGCCACCAAATAGTATACTTAAAAATAGTTATAGTAATAAATTTTATGTACATTTTATCACAATTTTAAAATAAAATTTAAAAAATGTGTTAACTCCAATTTAAAAATATATTATGTGTCCACAACGGGTGAGACAAATGAACAGGAAATTCGGGGAGAGGAGTGATGAAATGAAGGAAGACACTAATAAAAACGAAAGAAAGAACAGGGAGAAAAAAGGAAAGATTAAAAGACAATTAGAAAAATACCAAGAGGGAAGGAAGAGACAGGAATTTGGAAGAGAAGGGGAGAGCAATACCTTGGCATGTTTTGAAGAGAGTTTAGTTGGGAAGATGTCTTTGTCGTATTCATTTCGTATAAGTTACTATTTCCATCCTTTACAGGACCTGTGGTGATCTAACTAACCACTATCCACAGCTTGATCTGTTCTTTTGGGTTCTAATTATACTTTTTCTGACTTTAATATTGCCACACCAGTTCTCTTTTGTTAGCATACACATTTGTGTGTGCATGTTTTTCTACAGTTGCTGTTCATGTAGCTATAACCCAGATGTTTACCCCAGATCTTAAGTCTTTACAATTTCAATCCCTTCTCTATTGGTGAACATCCATCTGGAATCATCAGCCTTCTATCTAGGAACTTCTATTAGCACTGTTTATACTGTAAATCTGAGGTTGACATTCTTGCAGCTTTCAAGGTTTAAAAATGTCTTTATTCCACCTTAATTCTTGAAGGAAATTTTCTCTAAGTAGTCATTTTCTCTAAGCCCTCTAAATATATTGTCTCTAGGCCTCTGTATTTTCTGTTACGAAGTCAGCTGTCAGTCTAGTTGTTTCTACTTGGAGCACTGTATTTTCTCGTAGCTTCTATAATTTTCCCACAGAGTGTGGCTTGCAGTTTTATTATGATGTGCCTAGTACATTTTCTTTTTATTTATTCTGTGAATTGTTGTATTAGTTTGGGAGAAATGCTCAACTATAAATATTGCTTCTGACCCTTCCCTGTGTTCCTTCTTAAAGATATAAAATAAATGTAATATTATACAAAAATCAATGTAATATTAGACCTCTCCCTATGCTGTTTTTACTCTCTGATATTTTTTCCCATTATTTTCATTGCTCTAGTTTCATTTTGGAAATTTCCTTCTTGAAAATTTTCTTTTAATTCTAGAATATCTATTTGGTTCTTTTTATGGTTTCTAGTTCTCTGAAAATGTTCAATAATTTCTTTATTCTATTTTACCATAGTATTACAGACTGAATGTTTGTGTCCCCCTAAAGTTTCTTTAAGTAGGTCTCTCCTCTGACACAAACCCCAAAATTTATGTGTTGAAATCTTATATCCCAATGTGATGGTGTGAGAGGTGGGGACTTTCAGAGGTGATTAGGTCTTGAGGGTAGAGTCTTCATGAATGGGATTAGTGCCTTTAAAAGAAGAGATGCAAGAGCTTGCTCCCTCTGCTCTTCTCTCTGCCATGTAAGAATATAGGAAGACTACATCCAACTGCAAACCAGAAGCTGGCCATCATCAGACAACACATATCCTGGCATCTTAATCTTGCACTTCTCAGGCTCCAGAACTGTGAACAATAAATTTCTATTTTTTAGGCCACCCAGTCTACAATATTCTGCTATAGCAGCCCATATTAACCAAGTCATATGGTCAGTAACAGTTATTTTAGTGTCTGTCTCTTAACTCTAATATATACAGGGTCTGTTTCTATTGTTTATTGCTTTTAGTGTCTTTCTCTTAACTCTAATATATACAGGGTCTGTTTCTATTGTTTATTGTTTCTGTTCGTATTTCTTGTCTCCTCATGTTTCTGATAATTCATGATTTTATGCTAAACACTATATTTTAAGAAAAATTGCTTGTACAAATTATTTGAGGCCTATGATGCTGCTGCCTTTCTCCAGACAACATTTGTAACTGCTTCTGCCTGATTCTAAGGAGCATTATCACTCTAAGACATTTTCAGAAACTTTATGGACCTGTAGTCCCTATCAACACCTGCTTCTGGTTCCCCTTACTCTAGAAGTTTAGCCTTTTGGATTCTAGATCTAAGTGAGAAGGGTTTCATCAAGTATCCCTTCCCTTAACAGACCCTAGAAAACAATCCCCTTCACTTCTGCACTGAGAGGCTGTTTAAAGCACTGTGCAGCCTCTGGACCTCTTGACCTTCCTCTTGGAACCACTCTAAGCCCTCAAGGGAATAAGTAGGCCTCTGCTCTCAGATTCTTTACTGTCCTATCAGTTCTCTTGGTCGCATGGACCAGACATTTCAGATTTTTTTTTTCATTTTTTTCTAGTTGTTCTTAATAGTAGATTTGATTTTTGTTTGTTACTTATCTAGAAAAAGATTTTCTTTCTCTTAGGAATTTACTAGTCTGACAAGGAGATGCCTGGCAGCTGGAACACTCTTGAGTCTTAAGCCCATTGTTTCCTGTGGAAATAATTCTTCTGTTGCTTCTGGCCTGCTGCTACTCCTCTTTCCTGCTCTTTCTCTGCTTCTAGGTCTCCTATCAATCAAATACTAGAACTTCTGGATCTTGCCATAACTGTTCACTCAACAATCTCTATTTCTTGATATTTTTCCCTTGAACTGTGAGATGGTTCCTTCATTTACCTTCACAGATTTATAACAGTTTTCAGCAGTGTTGCTTTGATTTTTGTTATAGGGTTCTGTTAATATATGATTCACATACCATAAAGTTCACCCCCTTAAAGTATACAATTCTGTGGTTTTAAGGCATTCAGAGTTGTACAAGCATCACCACGAATTCCTTAACATTCTCATCACTCCAAAAGCAACAAATCAAACCCGTTGCCCCCATTCACTGGTCCCCCAAGAAACCACTAATCTTTCTATCTACATAGATTTGTATAGTTCAGATATTTCATATAAGTGGAATCATATAATAGGTGGCTTTTTGTATCTGGCTTCTTCAATTAGCATATTATAAAGGTTGATCCATATTGCAGCAAATATCTGTACTTCATTCTTTTTTATTGATGAATAACATTCAATTGTATAAGCATACCACATACTGCTTATTCATTTTTGAAGGATATTTTGATGAACAGAAAATTCTTAGCTTTTTCTTTCAGCAATTTGAACATGTCATTTCACCACCTGTATGACCTCCATGGTTTCTGATGAAAAATAGCTGTTACTCTTATTGATGATCCCTTATACATGGTAAGTCATTTCTTTCTTTGCTTTAAATATTCTGTCTTTGGTTTTCAGTGGTTTGAGTATGATGTATCAAGTGTGGATCTCTTTGAGCTTATCCTACGTGGAGTGCATTGGACTTCCTGGTTATGTAGACTCATGTTTTCCATCAACTATGGGAAATTTTTGGTCATAACTGACACCTTTTTATCTTCCCCCCTTCTCTATTTAGTCTTCTTTTGGAACTCCTATTATACATATATTGGTGCACCTGATTGTGTCCCACAGATCTCTGAGGCTCTGTTCATTTTTCTTCATTCTTTTTTCCTTTCTTTTCCTCAGACTGGACAATCTCAATTGACCTGTCTTCAAGTTTGCTGATTCTTTCTTCCGTCTTCTCAAATCTACAGTTGAGTCTCCCTTAATGAATTTTTCATTTCAGTTATTATAATTTTGAACTCCAGAATTTCTATGTAGATCTCTTTATAATAGACTCTTCAAGTCTCTAGTTGGTGAGACATTGTTCTCATACTTTCCTCAGTTTTTTGGACACAGTTTCCTTCAGTTATTTAAACATACTTAAAATAGCTGATTTAAAACTCTTTGTCTACTAAGTCAAACATTTGTGCTTCCTCAGGGATGGCTTCTACTGACTCCATGGGTGTTTCCCTCTGTGAATGAGCCATGCTTTCTTTTTGGCAATGTCTCATACCTTCTTGTTGAAAACTATAGACATTTTAAATAGCATAATGTGGGATTTCTGTAATTAGATTCTCCTCCCGCTTCCCCAGGCTTTGTTGTTGCTGCTTTTTCATGTGGCTATTTCTTCAGTGCCTTTCATGATCTAATTCTGTAAAGTAGTATTCTTTGTCATCTGTGGCCATTGAAGTTACTGCTTCATTAGATTAGTAGTCAGATAATGATTGGACTGAGATTTCCTTAAACACCAGAATCACAGATCTTTGCTATAGCTTGAGCTAAGGGTCCCTGTGTGTGTACAGGGGAGCATTTTCAATGTTCAGGCAGGAAGTTTCTAACTCTGTCTTAGCCTTCACTTGCCACTTGCACAGAATCTCAGGGTCAATCTCAACCATTGCTTAGGGCCTCTCAAGTCTTCTGAGCACACACACAACTCTGGACATGTGCACAGCTCTTCACATGCACTGGCCTTTGAGGTTCCCAGGCATATGAAAGAGCTTTTCAAATCTCCCTATAAATATCTCATTCCCCAGCTTTCCCTTTTAAGGTTTTTTGGTTAGCTTTTTGTTTGTTCCAACTGCTATTACTACCTCAGGTAGCTGCAATGTGAAAACATGGACACTGATTGTTTTTGACAAACATTCTCAGGGAAAAAGCTGTTCCCAATGATTCTGAGTTAAGCCAAATAAAGGCAGGTACAGGATGTGGGGTTTTCCAGGGAACTGACAGGCCAAATAATGACAATTCTCTAAGAAGAAAGAGGCTTTTTGTAGAATCTTCAACCCCATTCTGTCCCCTTCAGTGAATTTTAGGCTATTGATTTTCATCATAACATCAGAGCTGTTGGCTTTCAAGTCTACCTGGAGCTAGGGAGAGAAAGATAGCAACAGGGCAAGTTAAAACATCATAAAGCTCTCTGTTCTAACTAAGAAGCCATTTGATATGATTTGGATGTTTTGTCCCTCCCAAAGCTCATGTTGAAATGTAATCCCCAATGCTGCAGGTGGGGCCTGGTGGGAGGTGTTTGAATCATGGTGGGGCAAATACCTCATGAATGGCTTAGCACCACCCCTTGTTGTGATGAGTGAGTTCTAGCTCTGCGTTTACGCAAGACCTGATCGTTCAAAACTGTATGGCATCTCCTGCCTCCCTGATCGTTTAAAACTGTATGGCATCTCCTGCCTCCCTCGCCATGTGAGATACTGGGTCCTGCTTTTTCTTCCGCCATAAGTAAAAGCTCCCTCAGGGCTCACTACAAGTTGAAAAAATGCTGCCGCCATGCTTGTATGGCCTACAGAACCATGAGCCAATTAAACCTCGTTTCTTTATAAATTACTTGGCCTCAGGTATTTCTTTATAGCAATGAAAGAACAGACTAACATACCATTTTTCTTAAATAAATGCTCCCCAGAGTGCTGTAAGCCCCTGCTAATTTTCAGAGTTCTGAAACAACTGATTTTCACCATTTTTCTAGTACACTCATTGCCTTTACAGAAAAGAAGATTTTCGGAAGTCTTCACTCTGCCATATCTCCCCTCATCATTCTTACTGTATTTTTTAAATGTTGAGTAGTGGTTTAAAATTAAGAAATCGATTTTTATTTCCAAAAATTAATTTTGTTTCCAAAAATTAATTACAGGGTCATCCCTCTGTAATATCTTCTCATATATCTTCATGAATCTTTATTATTTATTGGATATAATAAAATACAAAGAGCTTAGGGTTTTCTGTTCAATGAACTTTGACAATCATAACCACCCATGTATCATCAAAACAAGATAGTACAACTTTTTCATTAGACTAGCAAGTTCCCTCTTGTACTTCCCAGTCAAATCTCCTAGTTTTGCAATCATTTTCTAATTTCCACCACTATTCTTTTGTCTGTTCTTGAATTTCACACAAATGGAGTATTTGAGACTCATCTACATTGTTACATGTACTGATAATTCATTTTTTAAAAAATGATGAGTCATATTCCATTGTACAATTTATTTATTCATTCTACTGTTTATAGACATTTGGGTTGTTTTCAGTTTTGAACTATTATAAAGGTGACATAAACGTTCTTGTTCATGTCTTTTTGTGAACACATTTTCATTTCTTCTACATAATTACCTATGAGCGAAATATATTTAACTTTATGAGAAACTAATAGTTTTCCAACGTGTTTGTATCATTTCACACTCCTACCAGCAATATACAAAAGTTCCAGTTGGGTAGAGTAAGTGGATTTGTTTTGTAAGCCATTCTAACAGATGTGTTTCAATTTGCGGTTCCGTGACGACTAATGATATTAAGCATCATTTTACCATGTGCTTATTGTTCATTTGTATAACTAATTTTGTCTAATGTCTGCTCAAGTCTTTTGCTCATTTTAAAAATTGGGTTGTTTGCTTTTTTACTATTTGTCCTTTGTGAAATATATGTGTTGAGAGTATTTTTTTTCCAGTTTGTGGTTCATCTATTCGTTTTCTCAATGATATCTCTTACAGACAGCAATTTCTTATTCTAATGAAATTCAATGTATCCTTTTTAAATTTTAGGAAATGGCAGGCAGAAAAGCCCCCTCCCTGACAAAAAGTATTTATGTCCTAATCCTCAGAAACTAGGAATAGATTACATTACATGGCAAAAGGGACTTTACAGATGTGATTAAGGGATCTTCAGATATATTATGCGGATGGGCTAAATCTATCACAGGAGCCCTTAAAAGTAGAAGAGGAAGGCCTTAGGGTGAATCATAAAGACATAACAGTGGAAGAAGAGGCAGGAAAGATTCAAAGCATGGAAGGCACTAAACCTGCCACTGCCAGCTTTGAAAATGGAGGAAGAGGACTGTAAGCCCACAAGAGAAATGTGAGCGGCCTCTATGAGCTGGGAACAGCCTTAACTGACAGCTAGACAAAAAATGGGCTCCTAAAATTTAAAACCGCTAGCAACTGAATTCTGCCAACAATGTGAATGGGCAAGGAAAGAGATTTTCCCCCAGAGGCCTTCTAAATAAATCCAGCTCTGCTGACACTGATTTTGATGTTGTGAGGCTCTAAGCAAAGACCCAGTGAACACATTGGATTTCCAACCTAAGAGAACTGTAAGATAATACATTTGTATTGCTTTAACATGCTAAATTTGTGGTAATTTGTCATGGCAGCAGTGGCAAACTAAATAAAACTAAATAAAGGTGCTTTTTGTGCTCTGTCCAAATATTTGCCTACCCTGAGTTTGAAAGTTCTCCTATTTTTCTTCAAGGTTTTATTAATATTTTAAGTTCTCTTCATTTCTTCTATTATGTCTGCCTCGACAGGAATCCCCTAATTGGACCAGACTACTTGCTGTCTCTCCTTTAAGTTACAAAGTGCCCTTATATGACCTGTGGCTTCTCTCTACCTGCCCTTTCATCAGGTGTGAGTTTTCTTGACACCTATGCAAGGTGGGAATACTCAAGTCTTTTAGGTAGTAATGATGGCAGACCGACTAAGGTATAGCAGGTGGCTAAAGGCTGAGCAGACTGAGATTACTTTAAGGGCTAATGGTCCCATGGCCACCTTCAGAACATGCTTTTGTACAAGGGATATTCTATCCTGGCCTCCTCCCCCAACCCAGCCTATCTAAATTCAACTAGAGTTTGATTCCTGGATCAAGTTCCATAGCTTCCATGAATTTTTCTCTGAGCAGCCTGCAGGCTCACTTACGTCACTCATTTGTCATATTTCCATAGAAACCACACATCTCTGATATGTATGCCTTGTCTCTCCAACCTGATCATCTGTAATCCCAGCTGAATAAACGCTAAATAAATGTATGAAAGATCTATGCATAAATATGTTCACTGTGATGGTGTTTATAGTGGCAAATTGGGAAGAACCTGAATGTCCAACAGTAGAAGACCGGCTAAAATAAGTATGGCACAGCTCTGTAAGAGACTCAATGAAGGCATTTAAAATGATGAAGCAAATCTCATATATATTAAAACAAAAAGATATTTTGCTACATGAAAAAAAGGGTAACAAGAATACTAGGATGACATGTTTGGAAATAATTCCATCACTTCCACAACCAAAAATCATTAAAAATCTCCATATAGTACTCTGTAAGGGTGAAATATGTGTATTTGGAAGGATATATACTAAAGAGCTAACTGACTACCTCTCACAAAGTTTTCCTTTCCTTCCACATTTTCTGTATTGAAGGTTTTACAATTAACATAAATTTTTTCAATTTTAAATTTTTATTTTAAAAGTCAACACATGTGCCCATTCAATAATCCAGCTCCTGGATCCCATGACTTCTTTGCTCAATGTGGTCCCTCTTTAAGATGGGAACACATTCTCTACTAGCTTCTGGAGAAGGAATGCCAGGGAAGTAAATTTTTGCTGTATAACTCTGTACAGCTGAAACAAGTTTCTTTCTACCCTCACATTTGATTGATAGGTTGGGCAGAGAATTCTGGGTTGAAAATATAATTAAAGGTGTTGTCTCACTGTCTTCAAGTTTCCAATGTTATTGAGATATTCCATGCCAGTTCTATTCCTGATCCTTGGGTATGACCTGTTTGGTTTATTTTTCTTTCTGGAAGTTTTTAGGATCTTCATTTTATTCCCTGTGATCTCAAATTTCACCACAATAAGCCTCGTTATGGGTCTCTTTCATCATTATGCTGGGCCCTGGTAAACATTTTTAATCTAGAGACACATTCTTCAGCTCTCAGAGATTTCTCCTTTCTTTACATTTCCTCCCTTACGTTCTCTTCTGTTTTTTCTTCTAAATACTGAGCCTTCTGGATTTACTCTCAAAATTTCCATTTCTATTTCTCACCTATATTCTATTTTGTTTTTAAAATTTAACTTTCTGGAAGAATTCCTTGACTAACTTCCAAATTTTATAGAATTTTTAAAATTTTATCTATCGTATCTTAAATTTCTAAGATTGTTCTTGTTCTTCAATTGTTCTTTTTCTCTTTATAGTGTCCTGGTTTTGTTTTATAGATTTACTATCTTTTCTTGAGTATATAAATTATAATTTCTTTTTTTTCTTTTCTTTTTTTGAGACAGAGTCTCGTTCTGTCCCCAGGCTGGAGGGCAATGGCGTGATCTCAGCTCACTGCAACCTCTGCCTCCCAGGCTCAAACAATTCTCCCACCTCAACTTCCAGAGTAGCAGGGATTATAGGTACCCTCCATCATGCCCAGCTAATTTTTATATTTTTGAAGAGATGGGCTTTCACCATGTTGGTCAGGCTGGTCTTGAACTCCTGTCCTCAGGTGATCCACCCACCTACCTTGGCCTCCCAAAGTGCTGGGATTACAGGCATGTGCCCAGCCAATATAAATTATAATTTCTTTGAAACTTTCTGCAATGTCTCTGTTTCTTCCAAGTTCTATTTTTTGTTTATTATTATTATTTAGAGACAGGGTATCCCTCTGTGGCCCAGTCATAACTCACTGCAATGTCAAACTCCTAGGTTCAAGGGCTTCTCCCACCTCAGCCTCCTCAGTAGCTGGGAATACAGGCATGTGCCACCACAGTCAGGTAAGTGTTTTTTTTTTTTCTTTTTTAGAAACAAGGCCTTGCTACATTGCCCAGGCTGACCTCAAACTCCTGGCCTCAAGCAATCCTCCTACCTTAGCCTCTCAAAGTGCTAGGATTACAGGTGCAAGCCACTGTACCCGGGCAGTAGTGTACTTACAGTTTTGTGGGTTTTACAGTTTGTCCAAGTCTTTTGGGGTTGGGGGTGCTTAACCATTTTGATCTTCTTCGTCTCTCAAACAAGCAGTAGCATCCTCATGTAGCACAGGAGGAAACTGGTCCAGCAAGGTTGAGTGGCAGGCTCAAGGCCATATGGTTAGCCTGGCATGGTCAGGGCTGCAATCCAGGTCATCTGACTCCCCAGGAGGTGCCTCTTTTATGTCACACCACCTCTTGGACACTAGTGTCAGGCCAACTAATATTGACCACTACCAAGGAATGGGAAAGGGGGAGAGGAGTGCTGGGTAGCACTGGGCTCTGATGGAGAGGTGTCTCAGGCCTCCTGAAGCATAGTGATGCCATGTATTGCTGACCCCAGACTCTGCAAATACTGATCCATTTTTTAGTGTATTCTCATCTGATCCTGAGACAGAGAGAGCACTCAGGTGCCACTGTTGCCTTTTATACAATAGGGAACCGAGGGCTAAAGAGTGAAAACCACACAAGGCCTTGTAGCCAGAGGCAACAATGCTGAACCTTAAGCCCAATTTTCCTAACTCCTTCTCTTTCTCCCATTGGGGTGGGAGAAGGTGGTGGGGGGCTCTGTTGGCAGCTCTCTAAGTGGGCTCACTTCCCTGTCTTCAGCCACTTGTGGAAAGCATACCCCCAGAGGGTGGGCCCCATGCTGAGGGCCCATGGGCACACAGCCTCCAAGGCGCCTTCTCACCCACAGAAGTTTGCAGCTGCTAGGGCTCTGTCTTCTCAGAAACACCGCAGCAGTGGTGGCGGCAGCAGCAAGCTCTCTGAGACAAGCCCATGCACTGGTGGTAGTGTTTTTGTTTTCATTTTTAAGTAAACTATTTTTTAAACAAAAATAAAAAATAAAAAGATACCTACCTAAGCTAAATTCTAAAATGGGCTCGTCTGGGTCTTGTATATTTCCTAAATAGAAAAGAAATGACAGAAAAATCACCCTTAATAAACTTTTTCCTGTTTTCAGACTTAATGCACAAATAACCCTCTACTTCCCCCCAACGACAATAAGAAGAACTGTCATGCAAGACAATTTCTTCATTTTAAAAATATTTTGTTTTTGAGATTGCTATGAAGTCCCTGACCCCACAACCAAACCCCCACTCCTCCTTGGATCTACACATCGACAACAGGGAGGCCTTTTACCATGGCCTGGGCATTTGTTAGCCAGACACTTGGACATTCCCACGCTACCCTGGTGGTGCCCCCCTCCCCCTGCAAACTGGAAAACTAACATAGTCAAGCTCCAGCAAAAGCGGTTCACAGGAAGAGGGCTGATGACCCCTTTCCTATTTACTGGTTCAACCAGAAGGATGCTAAACTAGGGTACCCTGTAGTCTAGGGTAGTCATGGGGACTTATCAGGTACCTCCCAGCACTGCCACAGTGTGAAGCCATGCTCTGTGAGCTCATACCTGGAGCCCAGTACAGGCCCTGTGAGGCTCACCTGCCAGAGAGAGGCCCAGCATGTCGGCCGCCACATCGATGGTAGAAGCCCGCTGCATTGCACGGGCCCTGGCACCATGGCGAGGGCTGTGCTCTCTTGCTGTCATGATGTCATTGGTGATGATGTGCTTCTTGATCCTGGGTCAGACCACGCCTGATAACCCGGGAAGCGTTGGCACTGAGCCCTAGTCCCCTAAAGTGGCAGTAGCCCTGAGAAATAGGAGCAAACACTGGTAAGAAATCATGGCGATGGTGATGGAGTGGCATCATGTTCTCATTTAGAAAGAACGTGACCTAATGCAGGAAAGGGACAGTGACCAGGGTTCCCCAGCATGTGAGGAACCAGGGTGAACAGTCCGCTGCTCCCTGCCCTGTCTGGTCACTTCTTCCTCCTTACTCCTGGGATCCCTTGAGGATGTCTTGTCTTTTTCAACGGAGATATGCCACAGTGAATGATGGTTTTCACATAATCATAAAATATGGCTTTCGAGATTTTCTTTATTATGATCTTCTGTTGGCAAGCCTCATAGAACCTTTAAAAATTTAAATCAATTCACCACAATCTCTGTGAGAAGGGTAAGAGCTGCAGAAGAGTCTGCTGCCCACGGGCTACATCCAGGTGGCAAAACACTAGCGAGACAAAGCTCACAGCTTTAACCTGCTGGCTTTCTTCCCAGAGCTGCATAAACTTCATGTATGTCTGGATCTCAGGCTTTCCTTCCCGCAAAGCATGTAATCTAGGCCTAAGCGAAGTGGAGGGTGCTGTGCTGTGGAGGCGGAGAGCTCTAAGTAAAACACCGCCACAGGCTGAGTCAGACACTTCATATGGCTCAGTGCTCCAGAACCCATACTCTGCTCTCAGAACTAGGTTAAGCAGTGAGAAGGGAGTTTTAGGTTTTTCCCACCCTATATGCTACAACTCCTGCTGCCTCTAGAAAGAACCAACCTTTAGAAGATAATTAGACTGACTATAAGCCTACTTTAAAACACTTTCTCAGAGGTCATCATATTTCCAGAGATAGCCCTGTCTTCCCAAAGGGTATCCACACCTTGGGCCTGAAGGACCTGGGCTCCTGTCCTTGGGTTAATTCACCAAACAACTTACTGGACATGTTTGTTCTCGGACCATGTGGCATTTCTTCACAGAAGCACGTCCAAATCCATCATCTAAAAATAAGAAAGCAAAAACTTAACAGGCTCGTCAAACATGAAGTTCTCAAGAATGCAATGCCTAGAAATGTAGAGAGGCCAAGAGCTACTCCATGTTAGTTTGAGCTCCATACCCCAATCTAACCTTCTGGCTCAAAAATACAAGTTTTGCTGAAATCCAAAAAAATGAGAAAGAGAAAGCACATATTCCTCTCCCCTGCAGGGCTGATCTATTAAGGGAGTCTAGGCCTGTCCTAAAGAGCCAAGTGGGCAGCTGGGTATGGTCTAGGGACGTGAGGAGACAAGAATCTAGGTCCAGTTTCCTCACTCACAAACTGCAGGCCCTGGGAGAAGCTGCAGGGCCCTCTAAGGCCCTTCCCTTCAGGATGGATGGGCTGCACCCATCTCATGCGGCTATAACGAAAACCAAATGTGCATGAACAGGAGAGTGTTCTGCAGACTCCACTAGACTCCCACACCGCTGCTGCTGCTGGGGCCCGAGGCCCCACTTAGTCCCAGCACCAAGGGGGCTGCTGGGCAGCCCTCAGGGCTCAGCTCATGAGCCATCCCTCTTAAAGCGCCAGGGTCAGAGAATCAGATGACAGCAAGAGCAGAGTGCTTGGCCCAGGGCAGACTCAGTCTCTCTTGCAGGCTGTGCTCCTATCCCTCCCACTAGGAGTGCCCAGGGATCTTCAGCCTGGGCATCTCTGTAGACAGGGCAGTGGCCTGGTGGGGGAGCAACAAAATAAAAATCACCAAGGGGAAGATTCGCTGGTTAACATCAAAAGACACACAAGTGAAACAACATGCGACGCGACTGGTAAAACAAGAAAGTGCTTACAGTACCAGTATCTGTGTTTTACAGTAATGCTTGTACACATTAACAAAAAACTCACCAAAATGCAAGTGGCAAAAGGTAGGAATTCATAAAAGAGGAATACACATGGTAAACATTTTGAAAAAGTGACCAAACACTCAGTAACACAATGCTTAATACGCTTTCCTTCACCTGAAAACGTCCTCCAAAAGAGTTTTGTTTGTTCTTGAATGAGAATACACATTGCTGGAGGATCTGGCGGAAGCTGTCTAGGACTCTCCTGTACTGCTGATCACATCTTAGAGTAGTTCGAACGTTTAGAAAGCAATCTGGCATTCATTATCAAATTCGTAAATCATAACAAAACTCCTGCCAGTAGTCTAGAACATGGAAAAGACTACTGGGTAAAAATGCTTATTGTAGCATTACTTACAATAATAAAGCAATCCAAATGGCCAGCTATAGGTAAGAAAAAAATGTTCTCAAACATCCATAAGACACACTATTATCCGGCTATCAAAATGATCATAATAAAGCCAACAGACCCATGAAAAGTTCTTCAATCCCATTAGTCATCAGGGAAATGCAAACTGAAACCGTGAGACTCTGCACAACTACTAGAACAGCAAAAATGACAAAGACAGACTATACCAAGTGCTGCTAGGGACGTGGAGTCAATGGAAGTGACACTCTACTGGTAGAGAGAAGAGTGTCACTCTACTCAGCTATGCTAGAAATGGTCAGCTATGCTGGAAAACTGGCCGCCTCTATTTAAGTTGAACATATACCTATCCTGTGACCTGGCATACAATTCAGAGGGGGAATTGCTAACAGAAACGCATAGTTATGCTCCCCAAAAGCCTGTAGAGAAGGTTTGGAGCAGTGATGTTCACAGTAGGAAGATACTAGAGACAACCCAAACGTTCATCAATAGTAGAACAGATGAAACAATGGGATGAGTCTCAGAAACAATGTCAAGGGGAAAAGTTAAGATTATTCTAAGCAAATAATCCATACAAAGTTCAAGCACAGGCCAAATGAAATCTGTGGGATTCGGAATATGGAGAGTGGTATCCCGAAGGGGTAGGTACTGACTGGGGAGGGTGAGGGGGCTTCTGGGGCTCTGGAAATGATCTGGGTATGGATTGCACACAGACTTTACTGTGTGAAATTCAATGAACTGTACACATGTGATTTTTATACCCCCAAAAAAGGTGTATACAAAACAGCACTACGAAAAAAAAAAGTCAGTTCTGCATCATGTGTTTTTAAGGAAATAGCCTATCTTTGCTTTGTTTGTAGACATTTAAAGAGATACTGTACAGAGGGGACAGCCAGCAGGAGGCTGCATCAAGACGATAGCCACGCTGGGGATGTGATCATGGGGAACTGTCTTGTTCCTTCCCTCATGGCCACACTCTTGTGTCACTGAAGATTGCACCCCATGCAGGGCAGCACCCTAGGCATGACTTCAGCTCGAAGAAGAGGCTCTTCCCTCTTGAACATTTTCACAGTGTGTCTCCAGCATTCCATTGGCTACCTTGCTGCCCCGCTCAGCCTGTTAGTAAAGGTGTTGGTCACCCCCTTTACTTGTGACAGTGGAGACAGGCCACCTAACAGAGGGACACATCTGTACCCCAACATTCTGTCAGCCCTGGGGATGCTCCAAAACTCACCCATGCCCACCCCTTTCCACCTCTCCCTGCAGGGTCCCTGCCCACTCCACCTGCCTGATCTGCCCTTAGGAGGGTGGTTTACATCCTAGGCATCGTGAGGTTTCTGGAGATAGAAATGCTTAAAGGGGTACATCTACAGACTAATTTTACACCTGAGATAGTTCAAAGGTCACAGAAATTTTAGGTCAAAAAGACCTTAGAAGCACTTCATAGTTATTTGGGGACATTTAATTAGAATCTGCAATTTAAGGCATCAAGGCCCAGAACACAAAGCTAATTTGCAGAGCTGAACTCAATTTCTCTTCTTGTTCTCATTAATACGAGGTAATTCACCAAGGATTCTTATATTCCCAAGGTCCTTGTTTTTCCTCCCAGCTCCATTTGAAGACCAGAGCTCATTAGGAGGAAAAACAGCACTTAAATAGAAGAGGAGACAGAGTATGTGGGAGTTGTCTAGGAGGTTGGAAATTTTTCTTGGGGTCAAGAAAAAAGCAGCAACAACCCATTTAGCGAACAGCCCCCATTCCTCACTCTGTGCAGTCACGTGACCCCTCCAACAAGAGGCAGTGGACCATGAAGTAGACAGCAAACCCTGAGGTTTTATCCCACTGATGTCCCTTCCAGCCCTGGGGGGGAGGAACTGGGTGGTGGAGAGGGCACTAGTAGGACAGGAGGGGTGTTAGGATTCACACAGGACTAGTGAGGTGACAAGGCCTTCAGCAGCAGTCCTGGGAAAGGTGTGCCAGGGGCCTGGAGGGAGTACTGCAGGCCCCTTTACCTCAGTAACCTCTCAGGCTCTCCTGAGCTAGTGTTGAGAGGTGAGGATTAACACATCAGAGCTCCACCTTTGCTTATCTTATTCACTAGGGTTCTTCTAAGAATAATTTTTAAAGGGAGTTGCACAGATGAGGTCATGGACACTCAGACAGAGTGATTTTTTCAAGGTCGCATGGAGGTGAAGGGTGAATGAACTATCATTATCAACCCAAAGAAAAAGCCCAAGGGCAATGGGGGTCCCTCTCCCTACCTTATCCACTGACCCTGTCCTACCCCACCCCAGCCTATTGCTGTCTGTGGTAGCAAATGGGCTGAGAAGCTTCACTGTGCCTCTGCTCTCCAAACACAGGCAGCATAAGAGAGAAAGTAAAATGAAAGGCTGGCATGAAGCTGAGCATGAGTCAGCAGTCCCTAAGAAAGAGGCTACTTTACAGAAGCAGAAAGAGGAAGGACTTACTCTCAGAAACCCCAAATCCAGGACAGCTAAAATCACAGATCAATGAGATGTCACACCATTCACTGGCACTGAAAGTTACTATTAATAATAACCTGAGAGAGACAAATATCACCTTCCTGCAGACAGACAGGAAGGAATACTGCAAAGGATGTGAATGAACCTCCAGCCGGAAGAGGTGCACAGGGCAAGGCACGTGGGAAAGGGCGTGGAGCTGCCAAGCCTGCCTATGTGCCACTCCCCAGGAACCTCTGCATGCTCAGCTATCCAAAAGCTCCCAGAACTCAGTTCTCTGGAGTTCTGTACTTTTTTTTAAAGCTTTTAGAGACAGGGTCTTGCTCTGTCTCCTAGGCTGGAGTGCAATGACCTGATGACAGCTTACTGTAGCCTCAAATTCCTGGGCTCAAGTTATCCACCTACCTTGGCCTCCTGAGTAGCTGAGACTATACATGGGAGCCACCTCACCTGGATAATTATTAATTTTCTTAAATTAGAGATGGGGTGTCGCTATGTTGCCCAGGCAGGTCTCAAACTCCTGACCTCAAGCAATCCTCCCACCTTGACCTCCCAAAGTGGTGGGATTATAGGTGTGAGCCATAACACCCAGCCTCCTTTTGGGTCTTTAATGAAAGCTTCATTATGGTCATAATTGACTACATCACTAGCCATTGATGTACTGGCTCAACCTTCAGCCTCTCCCAGAGGTGAGAGGGTGGAATACTCTAAGTTTCAGCCCTCTAATCATGGGATTACTCTGGCAACCGGCCAAATCCTTAAGCAATCTAGGAACCCCCAGATACCAGTCATCTCATTTGCATGCAAAGACACTCTTATCACTCCAGAGATTCTAAGAATACCTCAGGAAAAGAGGGAGGAAGATCAAATATATATTTCACCCCTCTCTAACTCCAGGTGAAGCTCAGGACACTCTGAACACTTCTCCTGAGGCTTCCCCACACCACTATTCCCTGCGGTAGGCTTGGACCTCACCACTCCGGACATCCCACGGTGTGAGAGGCTTTAATGTCAAGATGTTAGGTTCACTGAAGTGACTCCGCTAGAGCTGTTAATCCAACCTAGAGAGAAAATGTGACCTAATCGCCACTACAGTGTCCCAGACCAGCCTCTGTTTCTATGGGTTCCTGGAGCCAGAAGGAAACTGAGTCTACCCAGGGCTCTACTCAGATCTTGTCTATAGCCAGCAGGGATCCTAGGACCCTTGGGGGTTCAGGGCCACCAATTCTTGAAGCCCAGCAAATAAGAGAACGGCCACCTAGAAGCATTTCTAAGACATGGACACAAACATGGGGGTGGGCACAGGGTGAATTAAATGCAGCTGCTGATGACACAAACTTAATTGGCCACAGCCAGAATGGCTGCGGTGACAGGGATGGGCAGCAGCGACAGGGCAAGGCCAACAGAGAGAACAGGAGCAGTAACACCAGAATGGCCAAGCCCAAGGTGACCAGCAAAGTAGAGGCTCCACTCCAAGAACGAGGCAGCACTGGCCTCCGTGCAGGCTTGGCACAACCACTGCCACAACAGCTCATGTTCTGCTCCCAAGCACCTGCTCAGGTCTGTCACCAGCTAAGGGACGTGCTGCACACAACAAGGACCAGGAAGGCCTGCTTCCAATTATTCCAGAGAAATAGCCAATGGCAGCAGAAACTTCCTCTGGTTTATATTTGGAATGAATGAGTGAGTGAATGAATGAATGCCTCTACATGACAAATGAGAAAGTTAAGTGCTATGAATCAACTTTCAATGCAAAGAAAATTATAAAAATGGGTATGAGGAGTGTGTGACCACAGGGTGAGAACACACCAAAACTCATTCTTCCTTAAATATGGTCAACTTGAGGGGGCCGCCCAGGAAGGGGAAGAACACTGGTGAAAACTGCCATCTGATGTCAAGTGGGAAGGGGCTGTATGGTGGGCATGGCTCAGAAAAGCAAAAGGACTGGTCCTGGGAGGCGGCGCAGGAGGAATGAGGTCTAGGATGCAGCACTTGGGGCCATTGTTGATTCTAATTTGCCCACTTTGGAGACTCCTCCACCCCTGTGTGTCCCTCCCCACCCTACAGTGCAAGAGAATAGTGGAAGCAGGTCTTCCTTTCTTTCTCCCTTTCAAACAAAAGCCACTGCCTAGGAAAGACCTTAACCTTTTAAACAAAGTCAAATATGCCTCCCTAGCATAAAATACAAAAAAATGCTGCCTCAAAGGCTCAGGCATTAACTAGGATGAAAAGGCCAGATGCTGCAGGAACAAGGATAAGAGTGGAGGGGGCCTGGGAGGGGGTCTCAGGAAGGCCTTCCTCATGCCCCTCCCGGGCTCTGGCTCCAAGCCCGCCAGGCCTCCGAGCACACTGGTCCACAGAAGGCTCTTGGTATAGTTTGAATGTGTTCACCTAAAGTTCCTGTGTTGAAAACTTAATTGTCATTGTAACAGTAGTGGGAGGGTGGGGCCTTTAAGAGGTGATTAGGCCATGAGGACTCTGTACTCAAGAATAGATTAATGCTGTTTCTGTAGGAGTAAAGGGAGTGGGCTCTCCATAAATCGGGAATTTACCCCGATTTCCTATTCCTGTCTCTTATGCTGGCTTCCACCTTCCACTCTTCCAGTATGGGAAGACCCTCACCAGATGTGGGCACCATGCTCCTGGACTTCCCAGTCTCCAGACTGTAAGAAACAAGTTGCCTTTCTTTACAAATTATCTAGGCTGTAGTATGTTGTTACAGCAGCAGAAAATGGATTAAGACAGGTCTTGGCACCTGCCCTTCCACAAACTGAACCCTTGGATCAACCTGTGAAGCCCAGAGCGGGGCGTCAGGAATCCACTTGCTCAGCTAACGCCACTTCAGATCCCTTCTCCCCAATAGGTCTAAGAGCTGCCAAGCGTCTCTCAGCCCCAGTTTCTGTATAATAGAAATAACACTGGTCTCACCAGGACACACTGAGGAGCAAGCACGTATGTGAAGAAACATAGAAAACATCTGCACAGAGCTTGGTGCATGGGCTGTCAACCATGGAAGGTTCTTGCCTTGGCTTTCCCTAACCTCCCCTAAGGCTGGCCCCCACAGTGCTTATACTGGGGCCATCTGTGGGCCTGGAAGCCCTTTCTCTACAGCTAAGACTATTTGAGTTTTAGCCAACTTTCCTACCTTCTCCAGTTCTTTCAACCAGGACTTTTCACCAAGGTCCATGGCACTTTGTGCTACAGTTTATAATCACCAAAAATTAGGCCCAAAGGTTGCTGCTGTGAAGGAACATGAAAGTGGAGGCCTGTTCCTTGAGGCAATATGGCTTGGTGGCATGGGGGAGGTGAGCCCAGTCATTGGCATCAGACCTGCTGAGCCACTGTGAAGCATGTAACCTTCCACAGGGTCCCATCTCTGTGCCTCAGTTTCTTCACCTGTGAAATGAAGTTACGACTGCTGTTGGAGGGAATTCATAGTCTTCCCATCAGAAAAGTGTGAGTGGACCCTGGACCCCTAGGGAAGTGAGGCAGGTGCTCTGTCCCTCCTGGATAGACATCCATGTTCTGAGGCGGCAGCATCATGGTCCTCTGGTACTGGAGAGGCCTGCTTCCTCCTCCCCTCAGAGCTGGGGCCCAGCCCTCTCCTACCTCCTGCCCCCTGTACCTACACAGGGCAGGAGAGGGTTACTGTGAGTAAAGTGCTGACTCAAAGGACACTTAACACACAAGTATGCTGCAAAACATCTGTCCAGCATTGCTAGGACTTAAATAAAGGAAAGTAATGTGCTTTAGAAAATCAAGCACAGGCTTCCCATTTCCCAAGCACTACTGTCTGCCAGTGACGACAGACAGTTAGTAAGGGCAATGAGTTAACTTCATTTACTTAACTGATATACCTCATTAGATTAATAAATATGTCAACTGTTATAATACAGTGCCTGAACCAGAATACAAATGCACATCCCAGTCTCCGATGGAGGGAGTCAGTCATTGTGCTACAGTCTGAATGTATCCCCCAAAATTCCTATCTTGAAATGTAGCCATCAATGTGATAGTATTAAGAAGCGGAGCCTTTGGGAGGTGATTAGGCCCTGGGATTAGTGCTGTATGAAGGGCTGCAACTAGGGAGGCCCTCTTTGCCCTTCACCTTTTGTCATGTGAGGACACAGCAAGAAGGCCCTCAGCAGACCCTAAATGCCAGTGCCTTCCCAATATCCATAGGTCTAAGAAATACATTTCTGTTGTTTATAAATTAGTCAGTCTCAGTTATTTTGTTACAGCAGTTTGAACTGCGATACCTTGGATAGGGACATGGATATCCCTGTAAACAAGAGGGCAGAGGAGGATGCTCCAGGAGCAGAACAAGCCCAGGCTGTTCCAACCTTCCTCTTCCACCTCACCAGCCCCTCAAGGTTTCCCATCTCAGTAGATGAGTTTTGTCCTTCCACTTGCTCCAGGTAAGAAATAAAATCACTGCCAGGCCTCCGGGTCTCCTCCTCCTCTTACATCCCACATCTCACATCCAATCCATCAACAATTCTATCAGCTCTATCTTCCCCATAGGTACAACTTCAAGTCCCTCAGTACCCCAGCTCCCACACCCTGGGAATTTGACCAGCGTTCCTCTCACAGTCCTCACAGACTTTGTCCAACAGCAATGGTGGGGCCCATGAACCTCCTAGCAGCATCTTCATCCTGCTCCTGCCTTGGCCTCTTTGCTGTTTAGACGTTATCTGGTATGGCCTTTGCATCAGTCACTCTCTCTGGGACTGCTCTTCCTCAGATAACAAGGAAGGCAACTCCCTCACTTCTTTTATGTCCTTCTTGGATCCCAGCTTCTCCTGGAGGTCTCTGGGATGGCCCAGTTTAGAACTGCAGCTCAGCTCCTTGTGGTTCACCTACACACCATGAACCTTCAGGGGGTTTTCTGTAAGAAGCAGTTTGAAAATAAGTTGCCCTGAGAAAAGTGCTTTAAATGTGTGCGCTGAGCAAAACAGGTGCTCACAATCTCGGAGATGAGGGAGATGTGTCAATAATAACAAGCGCAATGTCTGGAAGGTGCCAGGAGCAGCCTGGGGCTGGCAGGCTCTGCTGGCTGCCTCCCACACCATACATTTCGGCCACTCTTTCTTCAACACCTCCAATTTCTTCCTTCTGTACCTTATGCTGTTTCTTCTCTGTAAATTGCCAATCTCTTTAACACAGCAGTCCCCAACCTCTGTGGCACCAGAGACTGGTTTTGTGGAAGACAGTTTTTCCATGGGGCTGGTGGAGGGAGTGGGTTCAGGACAGAACTGTTCCACCTCAGATCACAAGGCATTAGATTCTCATAAGGAGAGTGCAGCCCAGATCCCCTGCATGCCCAGTTCACAACAGGGTTTGTGCTCCTATGAGAATCTAATGCCACCGCTGCTGGTCTACAGCAGGGACTGGGGACCTCTGCTTTAACAAACAGTTAAGGGTTTATTATGGAGCAGCCTTTAGGGATACAAAAATGACGGGAGGCTTGGTCTAGAGCTACAACACAAAGTGTAAAAAGATGAATGATGGACAACCTAAGGGCCACATGGTGGGCCAAGCCTCTTCTGAAGCCTTCCCTTGGGTGAGGGGCTGGCTTGTCACTCTGTCCTTTCTAGGCAGGGACACCACTGGGTGTTGCAGCCTGGGATTCTGGAGACTTTTCTTGAGGTGAATCAACCCAATGTTCCCATACATGGCCCTCATCACTGCCACGCACCAGGCCTCCTTTGTCATTTGATTACCACATCAATTTCCCAATACCACAGACAAAGACAACAGGAACGATGTGCTGAGCATAGGGGTCAGCTGTCAGAGCTGCCTGGTTAGGACTGCAGTCAGCATGCACCAGGATCAGCATGGTTCTCTCTCCTACAACAGGCAAGGACTTTGACAAGACCTTTCTTTCTCCATTGTCACTTGAAACCACTTGAAGCCCTCACACAATTAACTGAAAGTTTGCCCATCTATTGACAAAGAAGGCCTTCCAGTAGTGCCACAGAAATTTCTAAGTAAGTGTACGAAAGGACCGGGGAAAGCATCTAATATTTCAACCCCCTCATCAAAGGAGACATGCTGCTCAAAGAGGGCCAAGAACTGAAGAGATAAGGACAAGGGCTTCCCTCTGATCTGTGGGTTGGGCTTATCTCTGAGTGTGGGTCCATAATAAGGGCAGTATCATCACTCACCCAGGGTTTTTACTCAAAGGTTGGTTCCAGGAGATGCAGTTAGAAGACTGTGGTGCATGAACCCAGTCTGGCTCTCTACGGTGGAGGTGGGGGTGCAGGAGACTCTAAACCCCAAAGCAGGCTGGGTGTGCCTTATTCATTGCCTAAGATAGTGATTTCTCTTCCCTTTTCTTCTTCCATCCAAATCCAAGGCTGTCAGGCCTGGCCTGGTGCCTGCTCCTGCTTCCCTGGCCCAGAGCTAGCCACCTGGAAAGCGGACCCTGACTTTCCCCAGCTACTAGGACAGCCTCTAAGCAGCTCTCCTTGTTCCCTTGGGAAGGGGTATGGCTACAGCGGCTCATGGCTTCTCAGCACAGAGTGCAAGGAGGGTGGCCCACACCTCAGCCACAGCAATGTCCTTTGCCTTGCCTTACAGTGTTCTGCATTCACCCCATGCCCTCACCATCCCCCCAGGGGATGCAGTTATGGCACCATCATGGTGAGGACAGTCATGGGAACTCTTGCTAGCCTGGCTAAGACACCATATAGAACAGCCAGGGCACTGTGCAGCAAGGTGACCTTAGGCAGAAAGGCATATTTGTCTTGGGAGTCTGGGTTGAGCTAAACACCTTAGCAGGAACATGGTTGAGCTGACTCACTGGCTCCAAGGCTAACAGTACATGTGGCCCTTCCCGGCTCCCCTCTGCTTACCCACATCCATCATCCTCCCACTCTGCAAATGAGTCAGTCCAAATGGTAGGAGCTGAGGCAGCCCCCAACTTTAAGCTCTCCAGCTCCAGCCACCAGAGGCCACATGCATGGGTGCTCTCCCAGTTCTCTCCAGCTTGAGCCAGGTCCCCCAGGCTGGGGGCAGGGGTCACATTGTAGCAAGGGGGCTTCAACAATACCCAAGAGCTTGGCTAGGAGAGAGCTCCCACAAAGGGATGGGGCATCACCACCCCTTCAATCCATCACAACTTCAGTAGCCAAATGGAGACTCCCCTAAAGCAGGTGTTTCTTAAACAGAATGGTCAAATAACTCTCATGTTAACTAGATGGCTTTACATTATATCAAACACACAACATAATCACAGAATTAATCATAAACTTTTTTGTTTAGAACATTTAAACTGTTAGAAAACTAAAAGTGATCTATAAATTAACACAAGCAAACCCCAAAACAAATGAAATTGGGTTTCTATTACTTTGATTTGAGGGATGAGATGCGCTGTTTTATAGAAAGGATTAGTCGCGCATAACGTTGACTGACTCCAGAAGCATCTCTACATCCTCTACTGTCATCCCACCTGAGGCCAGAAATGGCCAGAATGGCCCCTTCAGGGTCTACCCAGCTATCTGGTCAAAAAAGCAGTGGCCAGCAGCCACCATTCCCCAAAAAAGTGAGATGCCAAGCAAGGCAGAGGAGGGGAATGCAGCTACACCTCCCTGGACTGTGAACGAAGATCAAAGCACCCCAGACCACAGATTCCCCAAAAGGTCATTTTCCCCCTCTGAAGGAAATCAAGATCATTTCAGGAAAAAACACAGCTTTATGGCTTGCTGTGTGAAAATGCAGCCCTGAAAATGCTGAGTTCCTTTCTTTGACTCCCCTTGCCCCCCTGCAGGGTAGGGCCTGCATTGTGGGCCACTCCAGGAAGCAAAGTCCAAATGTGCCCCTGATCCCTTCCTCTTGTGAGGTGCAGCCACCCTTCCTCCCTTAAGTCTGTCCATAGCATTATGTTCTTCCAGGACTTCATCAACGTCTGCTGCTAATGCATGCAAGGGATGTAGTTTCTCAAAATGTTTCCAATCCACAGAAGAGGATCAAGAGAGGAGGAGACCAAGAACCTCTCAGGCCAAGATGCCTTCTGCCCGTTTACCTGCCTCATCTGGTCTCCACTGGAGGAAACACACCTTGTCTAGAGCTCTCTGCAGGCAAAAACCTCACTGGGGAAGAAATTAAGTGTGAGCAACACGTCTTGCAAATGCTGCCCATGTGCTCTGACTTGCCTGGTCCTCACACCACAACACTGGGCTGGGAGAGACGGTTATTCTAGTCTGACACCTGGGAGGCAGGTTCACAATGGTAGAGGGGCTCCCTCAATGTCAGGAGCAGCCGCAGAAGTCAGGACCTAAAAGCAGGCCCTACTAGTCCAGTGCTCTTTCCAATATGCAGAACAGAGTGCAGGACACATTAATTGGACTACTACCAAATGCTAATAAAAGGCATCATCTTTTTCAGCTGTAGAGGTCCTCATTATTTCCTGCCGTCCCCACCCATATCTTCATAAGCATCCCCTGTGATTATTCAGTCTCTGACTCCATCTCTAGCTTTTCCCATTAAGCAACACCAAAGTCAAGAAATGGGGCTTCCCAAAAAAGGCAAAAGGCAAAACTTTAGAATGAGAGCAGGTTCTTTTTTATGTCATTCACTTTTGATTTTCTTTTCTTAAGCTGAAATTAAACTCCTTGAAGAGATACTGTTAATGTTTTTGTCAAAAATAGTTCAAAATAAATTTTAAAAAACAAAAATTTGTGAACAGGATAAACAGACAAAACCTAGCAAACGATATCAACTAATAGTAAAGTAAAAAGGCAAAAATATTCTGTATTTCTAATGGTAGAGACAGGGGTTCTATAAATATTGTACAGAAATGGTATATTTCAATGGGAAAGTGGAAGGGGAAATGCACCCTCCTGCTGAATCAGCAAGATACAACTCAAGCCCAGGCTTCTGCGGTGATGGCTAGCTCTTTCAGCAGGCCTCTCTGCTCTGCTTGTATGAGTGTGTTTTATCTGTAATTTCCTTCTCTTTACTATTCCCAACAAGTTTTACTCATTCCCGGTTTGGTAAGGGAAGAGTGTGTAAGGTGAGAAATAGTCACCACTGTCTCCAATTCTCTCTGGTGACACACACCCTACAGTTCAAGAATAAAGCATGTGTCTTCCCTCTCCTACAAAAGCTCCCATGTCCTCTCTTTCAGGTTCAACAAGGAAGGATCGCAGGGAAAGTGAGCCAGTTTATCACTCTGGATGAACACATAAAAATGTCAGGCCCCACATGGGAAATGCAGGCCTCCATCAAGGTTGGCCCTCATGAGACACAACAGTCCCAAGTACTTTTTCCCAAACCTAAAGGCAAAGTGCACCCTTGAAAGAAAAGCTGGGCATCCATTCCACCTCCCAGAGGGGTTTGGAATATCCCAGCAGGAAGCTGCCCGAACCTTTTCTAAATGAGAAACTTCACATTCTAGTTTATGCCAGGTCAGTGAGCAACTATGAAGCCAACTTTTGGTTTTGTTTACTAGAGAGCAAGTTATTAGCATAGTACTTTAATATCCAGGCAACTTTCAAAAGCCCATGCTAACAGAGCTTTGGGAAAACAAAGACAAGACAGAGAACCTAGAGTGAATCTGATGAGATGGTCTCAGCCTTGCTGAATCACATGATGAAGAATTTCAAGGTCAGCCAAAGCTGTGGACCCCCTTGCCATTGCCAGTCCTGCATCTTCAGCAGGATAGCACGTGGGCCTGAGGAGGCAGTGGCAGATTAACACCAGACACATCATTTCCTTCTAGACCACCACGTTAAGAGCAGAACTGATAGTAAGCTGAAAGTTAATAATAACGTGCTTCAGATAAGTGGAGTCAGGCGGGCTCTGTTTATTTTTATAAGCACTAGGAAAGCCTGCTTTCTAATTCGTGAGTGTTAAAATTGGCTTCACAAGAAAATAAAAAATTTTCTGAGTAGCAACAAAATTCCATAAAGGGCTATAAATGTGAAGCAACCACCACAGATCAATAAAATGCCGGGAAGATGATGTTATTTTAGAAACCAGGCAGTACGCCAGGAGACTGGGGACGACCTGCCCAAGGCCTCCAAGCGGGAAGCACCAACGTTGCAATGCTGTTTCTAGCTTCCTCATCAACAAATCGAAATAGGGGAGAGACATCTTGGTCCTCTAGGTCCCATGGAAACACAAAGTGGTCACACATTCAGCACACTTTACTACATACAGATCTCTGGCAAAGTGGTGTATAACCTGCTTATTTTAGCTGTAAAATGGAATCCTGTTTTAACCATCCATTGTTGGGTAAAACACTTAGCAAAAACACAAAAGGACTTCAGTCCTCCATATTCTCATTAAAACAAATCAAAAGGGCAGCAAGCAGTCCTGATCTTTATATAGGACCTTCCTGGAGAGAAGGTTCTACGGCTTCAGCTACTTGTCTGTGTTGCTGGTTGTTCAGAGTTCAATGTTTGGTGAGGGAGGACCCCCCACCGGCTGCCTTACAGGGGCCTCTTCCACAGTGGCTTGACCACAGCTCTTGTTGCAAAGCTGACAGTGGCTGGAATGATGAAAACTCAAAAAGAAATGCAATTTCTACACAGTGCAACAAGCTGCGCCTCTGAGGCCCATGCCCTTACTTGGGCAGTGCTCTGAAGCTGCCCACCAGAGCCGTGGCTGAGTAAGTTCAAACAAGTAGGGACAGGCACCAACTGACATGTAGCACCCTTGTGCTCAACAGCAACCAACATCTGCCTTCTTCTCATGTGGTACCTCTTCTCAACAACCAGCAAAGATCAGGCTAACAGGGGAGGGACCGAGGCAGAAAACAGGCAGCAGCCCTGCCTCCAGTAGAAGTCTCTGTCATCCTGTCAAGTAAGGCTGGCTTGATGGCCTGAAGTGCCTTTTGATGGGGATGTGCAAAGGAGTCTGTACTCTGGAACTTTCCATTCATCTGTTCAACAAGTACTGAGCCAGGCACTTATAGTGGACACACAAATGAGTCAGAAGAGATCTCTGAAAGGATCCAACAGTTTAATGATGGAGTAAGACAGTCAGATAAGACAACTCCAAGACAAAATGAGGTGCATGCCCCATTCTGCAAGGGAGGCAAGGAAGAAGCTTGACATCTGGCAAAAGACGATCCAGATGAGGTGCAAACTGATGTGACTTCAAAAGGTACAGGCACAGGTGCACCCAGGGACTAGCATTCATTCAGGAAACAAGGAAAGTCTTGTCTATTAAGGGACAGAGAGAATGGGGCTCGAGAGTCGAGACAAGCTCATTTCTGGGGATCCTCTAACACCAGACCATAGAGCTGGGTTTTAGCTTGCAGCGAATGAAACACTCCCTGGGATCTCAACTGTTCAAACAAATCTGAAAAGTCCTGGTACTCTCTTGCACTCTCCTACTGGGCTTTTGAAGACAAATCTCTTTCTCACTTGGGGCAAACCAGGGAGGAACCTACGCACTCTATAAGGATTGCAATGAGCATCCCTTCTCACCAGCAAAGAAAGAACCCTGCTCAGTATGGGGTCTTTCTTTGCTGGTGAGAAAGGATGCCCATTGGTAAGCCTGGGTCAAGATGGCACCCATCACTGAATAAACAGGCAACATTCACAACCAACACATAAAGCGCAACTCATTTGTCCCAGGAGGTCTCCAGAGGTTCCAAAGGTCAGTTTGTCATCAGCACAACTAAACCTAGTCAGTCCAAACTCACTATCTCTGAAATACAAAATAAAATCCAACAACATTAAAAACAACAAAAGAAACTAAAACCACTTGGGTAATTCAAGAGGGCAAACAATGTCAGGTCTATTATTAAAACCCTTAGAGTAGGCCCATCTTTTGCCTTTGAGCTAGGTCACTCAGTGACCTCACCCATAAACAGTGCAATATTGAGACTGCTCACAAAAGTCACAAGAACTATCTTCCCTTTGTTTCAGAAAGATTCCTAATCTGGTTGTGGTGCTGTTTCCAAAGAAAATGCTAACAAGTAGGACTATCAATGTAAAAATAAGAAAATGTTGAAGTACTTTCACCATTATCTCTTTCTCCAAACTTTGCATCTGAATTCTGAGATGGAGACAACACACTGGGAACAAAGGCCCTCACAAAGTGTCTCCCTGTCACATATCATATGTAAAATTACCACCACCAAGAGCAGTGGCAGTGAAAGCTAATTCAAATCTCTACATGTGCTTTTACATTTTTCAAAACACTCTTGGTAGTTGGGAAATGAGATCAGGGAAAATGTGCCTTTGGAATTCATTTTTTAGAAGTGTTCTCATCTCGCACTGGAAGAAACCTATAGAAAAACTAAAAACTGTAAACCATGATGTAGCAGGAACAGCTTCCAAGCCACCTCAAGCCCCCACTTACCAGCCAACTTCAATACATGCAAACCAGGACAATGACAGTGGAGCCACAGTGGGCAGGCCTCCAACAGAAGGAATGCTCTCTTTCATCAGGAGAACTTGGCCAACCCAGAAGAACACAGGTATTGCCTAATGCCCTCAGGATTATTATCTGGCCCATTAACCAGGGTTCCATGAGGACTAGGCTCTTGGATGGCCAGATACACATTCACATCATTCTAGATAGAACACTGTACCTGGGAGCAGGTGGGCACTGATATATGAAGATAACTGAGGTCATAGTTATCCACAGGATCAGTCAGAGAAACCTGCGCAGGCCAAGCCTGTAACAACAGTGCAGCTGAATGCCTCACAGCATTGCTCAGCTCAGCAGTGCACGGGGCCAACATGTTCTTCAGCCACTAGTGAGAGGCAGATAAAAGTAATAAAAACACAACTGATGTAGAGTTGGAGCCCCTGGGCCTTTGATCTGGCCTAGGTTTTAATTTAACCATCAAATTACAAGGAAATCACAAACTCTGGGCATTTCAGTGTCCCCTGCCAGATGTGGTCCCTTTCCCCAGCCCTCACCTCCCTCCCCCAGTCTATGATTCTTTGCTGGTGGAGTGCCCAAAACGGTATCAATGGCATCTATTCTGTTTTGTCATTTGCTCCTCACAACAAAGCCTGTCCCACCATAGGGAAATCATTACTCCCCGCCTCAGTGAGGATATCAAGGTTTAGAGAATGTGGGGTTAGAGGGGGGGTCTTGCTCTCAACATTCTATGTACAACCAGCAAGGCAGGACAAAGATCAGGACTCTGACTTCCACTGTCGCCTCCCAAAGTTAGCATAGATACTACAGTACTTCCTGAACTACTGGTACTCAGGAAATCATTGCTCCTACCATAACATTGTACTGTGGTCCACAGGTTTTTCTTTTTTCTTTTTTTTTTTTTGAGACAGAGTTTCACCCTTGTTACCCAGGCTGGAGTGCAATGGCGCCATCTCGGCTCACCGCAACCTCCGCCTCCCGGATTCAGGCAATTCTCCTGCCCCAGCCTCCTGAGTCGCTGGGATTACAGGCACGTGCCACCATGCCCAGCTAATTTTTTGTATTTTTAGTAGAGACGGGGTTTCACCATGTTGACCAGGATGGTCTCGATCTCTTGACCTCGTGATCCACCCGCCTTGGCCTCCCACAGTGCTGGGATTACAGGCTTGAGCCACCGCGCCCGGCCTCACAGGTTTTTCTTTAAACACGTTTTTTTTTCTTTCTGAGATGGAATCTTGCTCTGTTGCCCTGGAGTGCAGTGGTGCAATCCTGGCTCACTGCAACTTCTACCTCCCAGGTTCAAGTGATTCTCCTGCTTCAGCCTCTGGAGTAGCTGGGGCTATAGACACATGCCAAGACAGCCAGCTAATTTTTGTATTTTTAGTAGAGATGGGGTTTCACCATGTTGGCCAAGCTGGTGTCGAACTCTTGACCTCAAGTGATCCGCCCAACCCAGCCTCCCAAAGTGCTGGGATTACAGGCGTGGGTCACCACACCCAGCCTAAACACATTTTTTAACTTAAATTTACTACATGGAATATTTTCAACTTGCTAAGTATTTAAGTATATATAAAAACAAATTTAACTCTTCAAATAAAAGGCTTGCAGCCATTCCACAAGTGGCAGTAACGAAGATGTTCTGTTTGGCAAAACTTTAGTCAAGTTCCCAAACTTTCCAGGCCCATCTGTGTACTTCCTTGTAAACTCCAGTTTTAGCAAAGAATGCTGCTGAGCCAGTTTAGCAAAAAAACCTCCCCTCCCCAATATCTGATTAGGTTCCTCTACCACCATGCCCTAGGTGATGTCTGATTGTCCTGGACAGTCTTTAGCAAGAATCCTGTTAGGTGGGTTTAGCCAGAATCTCCTTTACTCCTGATGTTTCCTTTTAGTAAGTTCCCATCCACTGACCCCTACCCTGCTCCTAGGCTATAAATTCCCACTTGCCTGTACTATACTGGGAGTTGAGCCCCATCTCCCTCCACCACTGCAAGTCCCTGTTGCTGTGGTCCCCATACCTATTGTGATGGTCCTGGATAAAATCTTCCTTTATTCATATGCTTTAACGAGTATCATTGAATGCCTTTTTTCTTGAACAGCAGACATGCCCTTTAGGAGACAGTGGACCTGGAACAGAGTGCACGGAAGACAGCATGCCATCTCCATCCACAGCCACCAACCAGCTCCTGGCTGTGGGAGCATCTGACTCTCACTCCACATCCAGTGTCATAAAGTGGAGACAATATTACCACCTTAGAGGTTTGCTGCAATCTCAAGTAAGAAAGCATATGTGAGGACTCTGTAGACCACAAGTTACTAAGTTAAACAACACTAGGCTTTGCCAAGAGTCAAATGAGATACAAAGGCAAAAATATTTTTAAAAGGTAGGAGTTAGTATTTCAATCTTTAAATGACACATTCTCTCTTGAGAACAACATAGCCCAAGTTTGGGACCACTGGGAAGGTTTCCCCCAGAATTACATATGCATCTGCTATTGACATCTTGTGTGGCTCCACCAGGCCCACAGACACAGGGACACTCTGCTGGGCCCTGGGCTCAGATTCACTCAAGCTGCAGGCTGGGCAGGCAGCCAGACACTTGCACCCTCCCCCATCAGTGAAGGCCATCGATCTAGCCAAGCAATGTACTACTTCTCCATAAAAGAGAATCTTGTCTTTTGTCCTTGAAAGTTGCAGTGGCCCAATTAAAAGACTTTCTGTGTAGAGATAAGGGATATATAGAAACTCTCTGTACTTTCTACTCAATTTTTCTGTGGACCTAAAACTGCTCTAAAAAAATTTAAGTTTATTAATTTTTAAAAAGGGACTTTCTGGCACTAATTCCAAGGGGATTTTTTAGCTGTCCTGCCCTATAAGGTTTAGAATAAAGGGAGAAAATAAGTAAGGAGTTCTGCATTCATCAGATTACTTGGAGCAACATTCAGAAAAGCCTTGAAATCTCAAAAAAAGTTAAATAAATATAGCATTCTGTAGATTGTAAACAAGGGTAGATGAGAGGATTAAACTATGTAGTGAGGAAAGGTTTCTACAAGGAAACTGCAAAGCAGCTCAAAGCAGTTTGATGATCCACCACCGCTGCTTGAGGGGGGAAAACAGGGAGGAAGTCAAAATCTGAAGCAAACCTGGCATTTCTGGGATAACTGCTGACATGTGATTCTGTTCCCCTATATCACTATGCTCACAACCAGACCCCCCAGCAGGCTAACAGATGGCTTCTATCACCAGGCCGGTCGGCAAACAGATATGAAGAAAGGTAGACAGTAAAGCATCTCCAAAACAGCCTTTTTATTTGTAACCATCGTTCATGCTTGTGCTTTTATAATTTTGAGTGGGACTCCTTTCCTAGTTCCTCACGGGGCAGAACTTGGCAAAAAGAGCATTGAGATTCCACATTAGACACATGGATTAGTCTGCTCAGGTTGCCAAAACAAAACCCCACAGACTAGAGGGCTTAAAAAAGGGCTTAAACAAATATCTTATAAATAAGATATTTATTTCCTTACAGTTCTGGAGGCTGGGAAGTCCAAGGCCAAGGTGCCAGCTGATTCAGTTCCAGGTGAGGCTACTCTCTCTGGCTTACAATCACCTTCTAGCTGTGTCCTCACATGGTCTTTTCTCTGTGCACCTCATTTGTTAGGTCTCTTCTTATTTTTTTTTCCCCCATTTATTTATTTTATTGCATTTTAGATTTTGGGGTACATGTGAAGAACATGCAAAATTGTTGCATAGGTACACACGTGGCAGTGTGATCTGCTGCCTTCCTCCTCCCCATCACCTACATCTGGCATTTCTCCCCTTGCTATCTCTCCCCAGCTCCCCACCCCCCACTGTCCCTCCCCTATTTCCCCCCAACTGACCCCAGTGTGTAGTGCTCCCCTCCCTGTGTCCATGTGTTCTCATTGTTCAACACCCGCCTATGAGTGAGAACATGCGGTGTTTGATCTTCTGCTCTTTTGTCAGTTTGCTGAGAATGATGGTTTCCAGGTTCATCCATGTCCCGATAAAGGACACAAACTCATCGTTTTTGATGGCTGCATAATATTCCATGGTGTATATATGCCACATTTTCCCTATCCAGTCTATCGTCGATGGGCATTTGGGTTGGTTCCAGGTCTTTGGTATTGTAAACAGTGCTGCAATGAACATTCGTGTGCACGTGTCCTTATAGTAGAACGATTTGTAATCCTTTGGATATATACCCAGTAATGGGATTGCTGGGTCAAATGGAATTTCTATTTCTAGGTCCTTGAGAGATGGCCACACAGTCTTCCACAATGGTAGAACTAATTTACGCTCCCACCAACAGTGTGAAACTGTTCCTATTTCTCCACATCCTCTCCAGCATCTGTTGTCTCCAGATT